>NC_088408.1:12795652-13115652 GCF_034236695.1 Oncorhynchus nerka | reverse complement strand
TGAATGTGTCCAGCTAGCTTTTGCAAGGAGGGATGAATGAGTCCAGTAAGCTTTTGCAAGGAGGGATGAATGAGTCCAGTTAGCTTTTGCAAGGAGGGATGAATGAGTCCAGTTAGCTTTTGCAAGGAGGGATGAATGAGTCCAGTAAGCTTTTGCAAGGAGGGATGAATGAGTCCAGTTAGCTTTTGCAAGGAGGGATGAATGAGTCCAGTTAGCTTTTGCAAGGAGGGATGAATGAGTCCAGTTAGCTTTTGCAAGGAGGGATGAATGAGTCCAGTAAGCTTTTGCAAGGAGGGATGAATGAGTCCAGTTAGCTTTTGCAAGGAGGGATGAATGAGTCCAGTTAGCTTTTGCAAGGAGGGATGAATGAGTCCAGTAAGCTTTTGCAAGGAGGGATGAATGAGTCCAGTTAGCTTTTGCAAGGAGGGATGAATGAGTCCAGTTAGCTTTTGCAAGGAGGGATGAATGAGTCCAGTTAGCTTTTGCAAGGAGGGATGAATGAGTCCAGTTAGCTTTTGCAAGGAGGGATGTATGAGTCCAGTTAGATTTCATTAGAAGATGAATATGTCCAGTTAGCTTTAGTAAGGAGGGATGAATGAGTCCAGTTAGCTTTAGTAAGGAGAGATGAATGAGTCCAGTTAGCTTTAGTAAGGAGAGATGAATAAGTCCAGTTAGCTTTAGTAAGGAGAGATGAATGAGTCCAGTTAGCTTTAGTAAGGAGAGATGCATGAGTCCAGTTAGCTTTAGTAAGGAGAGATGAATCAGTCCAGTTAGATTTAGTAAGGATAGATGAATGAGTCCAGTTAGCTTTAGTAAGGAGAGATGAATAAGTCCAGTTAGCTTTAGTAAGGAGAGATGAATGAGTCCAGTTAGCTTTAGTAAGGAGAGATGAATGAGTCCAGTTAGATTTAGTAAGGAGAGATGAATGAGTCCAGTTAGATTTAGTAAGGAGAGATGGATGAGTCCAGTTAGCTTTAGTAACGAGAGATGAATGAATCCTGTTAAATTTCACCAAGAGGAACGAATGTGTCCAGTTAGATTTCACCAAGAAGAATGAATGTGTCCAGTTAGCTTTTGCAAGGAGGGATGAATGAGTCCAGTTTGCTTTTGCAAGGAGGGATGAATGAGTCCAGTTAGATTTCATTAGAAGATGAATGAGTCCAGTTAGCTTTTGCAAGGAGGGAAGAATGAGTCCAGTTTGCTTTTGCAAGGAGGGATGAATGAGTCCAGTTAGTTTTTGCAAGGAGGGATGAATGAGTCCAGTTAGATTTCATTAGAAGATGAATGAGTCCAGTTAGCTTTTGCAAGGAGGGAAGAATGAGTCCAGTTTGCTTTTGCAAGGAGGGATGAATGAGTCCAGTCAGCTTTTGCAAGGAGGGATGAATGTGTCCAGCTAGCTTTTGCAAGGAGGGATGAATGTGTCCAGCTAGCTTTAGCAAGATGAGATGAATGAGTCCAGTTAGCTTTAGCAAGATGAGATGAATGAGTCCAGGTAGCTTTAGCAAGATGAGATGAATGAGTCCAGTTAGCTTTAGCAAGGAGAGATGAATGAGTCCAGTTAGCTTCAGCAAGATGAGATGAATGAGTCCAGTTAGCTTTAGCAAGGAGGGATGAATGAGTCCAGTTAGCTTTTGCAAGGAGGGATGAATGAGTCCAGTAAGCTTTTGCAAGGAGGGATGAATGAGTCCAGTTAGCTTTTGCAAGGAGGGATGAATGAGTCCAGTTAGCTTTTGCAAGGAGGGATGAATGAGTCCAGTTAGCTTTTGCAAGGAGGGATGAATGAGTCCAGTTAGCTTTTGCAAGGAGGGATGAATGAGTCCAGTTAGTTTTTGCAAGGAGGGATGAATGAGTCCAGTTAGATTTCATTAGAAGATGAATGAGTCCAGTTAGCTTTTGCAAGGAGGGAAGAATGAGTCCAGTTTGCTTTTGCAAGGAGGGATGAATGAGTCCAGTCAGCTTTTGCAAGGAGGGATGAATGTGTCCAGCTAGCTTTTG
Source organism: Oncorhynchus nerka (assembly GCF_034236695.1). Classification (NCBI taxonomy): domain Eukaryota; kingdom Metazoa; phylum Chordata; class Actinopteri; order Salmoniformes; family Salmonidae; genus Oncorhynchus; species Oncorhynchus nerka. The sequence goes on along the minus strand of NC_088408.1, from coordinate 13,113,657 downwards.
CAAGGAGGGATGAATGTGTCCAGCTAGCTTTAGCAAGATGAGATGAATGAGTCCAGTTAGCTTTAGCAAGATGAGATGAATGAGTCCAGGTAGCTTTAGCAAGATGAGATGAATGAGTCCAGTTAGCTTTAGCAAGGAGAGATGAATGAGTCCATTTAGCTTCAGCAAGATGAGATGAATGAGTCCAGTTAGCTTTAGCAAGATTAGATGAATGAGTCCAGTTAGCTTTAGCAAGATGAGATGAATGAGTCCAGTTAGCTTTCAAAAGGAGAAATGAATGAGTCTCGTTAGATTTCACCAGCTTGGATGAATGAGTTCAGTTCACTTTCCCCTGAGGAGATGAATGAGTCCAGTTAGCTTTAGCAAGAAGAGATGAATGAGTTCAGTTAGACTTCCCCTGTGGGAAGGGGGATGAATGATGCCAGTTAACCTTCCCCCGAGGAGATGAATGAGTCCAGTTAGCTTTCACCAGCTTGGATGAATGAGTCCAGTTAACTTTAGCAAGGAAGGATTAATGAGTGCAGTTAACTTTCTCCCGTGGAGATAAATGAGTCCAGCTCACTTTCCCCTGAGGAGATGAATGAGTCCAGCTCACTTTCCCCTGAGGAGATGAATGAGTACAGGTATCTTTCCCCTGAGGAGATGAATGAGTACAGGTAGCTTCCCCCTGGGGGGATGAATGACTCCAGCATCAGATAAGTTTCTGTTCTGGGCCAGTCTAAATCATAGGGATGGTTAAGTTGCATGTGGTGTGGTGGTGGAGGTCTGGTCGCGGCCCTCTCGGGTCTGGTTGTCTCCAGAAGGACATGAGGTTTCGGCTGCTCTCACACCCCCCAGGCTAACATACATACTGTATAGTAACACTGGAGAAGACACTCAACAGGGGGAGAGGAGAGGAGATGAGCAGCCATTCTTACACTTCAAGGTATGTGCAGAAAAAACACCTAGCCTTTGGAAAGAACAATTGATATCCCCTGGTTGTACTCTAAGGGCCGACTACAGCACAGTTTTAAAATGAGCTCATGCATTAATCATGACTTCGATGAGTGGAGGGGGGGGGGTCTTGTGTTGCGCGTTTGTTGCGTGTTTGTTTATCTTCTTGTTCAATCACATTTAAGAGAACATTTTGCCTAGAGTGTGCAGTGAGAAGTTGAGAGGAAGGAAATGTGCTGAATCGCTATAGTGGATCATGGGAGGTTTGTAAGCATTCAGACTGTGGTCTGATCTAGTATCCTCCTACACAACTCAGAAATTAGGAAACTGTTGAGCCACAATGTATGGCTAAGTTTCCTGCTACACAACACAGAAATCAGGATACTGTAGAGCCACAATGTCTGATCTAGTTCCCCCCTACACAACACATGAATCAGGAAACTGTAGAACCACAATGTCTGATCTAGTTCCCCCCTACACAACACAGAAATCAGGAAACTGTAGAACCACAATGTCTGATCTAGTTCCCCCCTATACAACACAGAAATCAGGATACTGTAGAGCCACAATGTCTGATCTAGTTTCCCCTTACACAACACAGAAATCAGGAAACTGTTGAACTACAATGTTTGATCTTGTTTCCCCCTACACAACACAGGAATCAGGAAACTGTAGAGCCACAATGTCTGATCTAGTTTCATGCTACACAACACAGCAATCAAGAAACTGTAGAGCCACAAAGTCTGATCTAGTTTCCCTCCACACAACACAGGAATAGGGAAACTGCCACAAACTACCACAACAGAGCCACAATGGCATCTCTATATTATCCCCTTTCAACGATCTGCTGGTAGGGCATATCTATCAAAACACGTGGAAAGTTTTCAGCTGTTATTTTCAGAGGGCTTACAGAAGACAATAGGTTGTCTCTGCTTCTGACTACTGAAATCACTCAGAACAAGCTTCACTAATAAACCAGGAAGAAAAAGGAATGGAAAAGGAGATGGAGAAAGAAAGAAAGAAAATAAATAAAGAATGAAAAGAAAGGGGGGGGGTGGCTGATGCTTCACAGAGGGTCATAACTATCCAAAATGGTCGGCTGGATGTTTTGAAAACAGAAAACTCTATTAACAAGGCTGGCTGCTTCGTGGTTGCGGTGAAAGTGACTACAATACCTCATAACTGTCCTCCTCTATTCTTTGTATCAACAATGAGAGGAGTATAATTGAAAGACCTTCTCTTTGTATAAAATGTGCTGTTAGACATGTATGCTATTCAGACACGCAAGCAACCATGTTATTTCTCGTTTCAGGAGAGACAATAATAGCAGCAATAACAGGAACAGTGTCATTGACAGTCCAGTGGAGAAAAAACCTCATCAAACCAGGGGAGGGGAAGGACAGATCAGAGAGAGAGATAGGGTGGATGGGAAGGAGGGAGTGCAGTGGAGGGAGATAGACAGAGAGAGATAAATGGAGCGAAGCAAGAGATATAGATGTAGAGAAAGAGAAGCAGAAAAATAGTTGGAACATGGCTCCCTTATGGTGCAAATAGAACCTAATTTAATCAGGCAGTTCAGTGACAATACGGTCCTATCCAGACACCATGGAGAATACGGTCCTATCCAGACACCATGGAGAATACGGTCCTATCCAGACACCATGGAGAATACGGTCCTATCCAGACACCATGGAGAATACGGTCCTAATCAGACACCATGGAGAATATGGTCTTAACCAGACACCATGGAGAATACGGTCCTAACCAGACACCATGGAGAATATGGTCTTAACCAGACACCATGGAGAATACAGTCCTAATCAGACACCATGGAGAATACGGTCTTAACATTTACATTTACATTTAAGTCATTTAGCAAACGCTCTTATCCAGAGAATACGGTCCTATCAGACACCATGGAGAATACAGTCCTAATCAGACACCATGGAGAATACAGTCCTAATCAGACACCATGGAGAATACGGTCCTATCCAGACACCATGGAGAATACGGTCCTAATCAGACACCATGGAGAATACAGTCCTAATCAGACACCATGGAGAATACGGTCCTAATCAGACACCATTTAGAGAAAAGCAGAGTTGGTCTGAAAGAACAGAGTTGGTCTGACAGAACAAACAGTTGGTCTGAAAGAACAGAGTTGGTCTGACAGAACAGAGTTGGTCTGAAAGAACAGAGTCGGTCTGAAAGAACAGAGTTGGTCTGAAAGAACAGAGTCGGTCTGAAAGAACAGAGTTGGTCTGAAAGAACAGAGTTGGTCTGACAGGCAGGGCTCAGACACAGAATGAGGACACAGACAGACCCAGACATACATAGGCTCAGACTAGACTGTGCACCGTGCCTTTCAACAGTCTCAAGGGGGATGCCACAAATAGGCACAGTAAGTCCCTCTCACAGACCGAATGGACTGACAATATCACTGCTATGAATGACCTCATATAGGCTACTGTGTTACAGGTGGATAGTGCCAGATCTGGGTTCAAATAGTATTTGAAGAACTTTCCTGGCACAATGGAACCAGTAGAATTGTCGCAAAATTAAACGCAGGTAAACACTCAAAGTATTAATGATTTCAAACACTATTTGAAGCCAGGTCTTCTGCTAGTACTGCTTTAGCAAGGACACATTCTGCCACTACTGCATTAGCCAGGACACATTCTGCTACTACTGCATTAGCCAGGACACATTCTGTACTACTGCATTAGCCTGGACACATTCTGTACTACTGCATTAGCCAGGACACATTCTGTACTACTGCATTAGCCAGGACACATTCTCTACTACTGCATTAGCCAGGACACATTCTGTACTACTGCATTAGCCAGGACACATTCTGTACTACTGCGTTAGCCAGGACACATTCTGCTACTACTGGATTAGCCTGGACACATTCTGCTACTACTGGATTAGCCAGGACACATTCTGTACTACTGCATTAGCCAGGACACATTCTGCTACTACTGCATTAGCCAGGACACATTCTGTACTACTGCATTAGCCAGGACACATTCTGCTACTACTGGATTAGCCTGGACACATTCTGCTACTACTGGATTAGCCAGGACACATTCTGTACTACTGCATTAGCCAGGACACATTCTGCTACTACTGCATTAGCCAGGACACATTCTGTACTACTGCATTAGCCTGGACACATTCTGTACTACTGCATTAGCCAGGACACATTCTGCTACTACTGCATTAGCCAGGACACATTCTGCTACTACTGGATAAGCCTGGACACATTCTGCTACTACTGGATTAGCCAGGACACATTCTGTACTACTGCATTAGCCAGGACACATTCTGTACCACTACATTAGCCAGGACACATTCTGCTACTACTGCATTAGCCAGGACACATTCTGTACTACTGCATTAGCCACTATACATTCTGCCACTACTACATTAGCCAGGACACATTCTGTACTACTGCATTAGCCTGGACACATTCTGCTACTACTGCATTAGCCAGGACACATTCTGTACTACTGCATTAGCCAGGACACATTTTGTACTACTGCGTTAGCCACTACACATTCTGCTACAACTACATTAGCCAGGACACATTCTGTACTACTACATTAGCCAGGACACATTCTGTACTACTGCATTAGCCAGGACACATTCTGTACTACTGCATTAGCTTGGACACATTCTGTACTACTGCGTTAGCCAGGACACATTCTGTCACTACTACATTAGCCAGGACACATTCTGTAATACTGCATTAGCCAGAACACATTCTGTACTACTGCATTAGCCAGGACACATTCTGTACTACTGCATTAGCCAGGACACATTCTGTACTACTGCATTAGCCACTATACATTCTGCCACTACTACATTAGCCAGGACACATTCTGCCACTACTACATTAGCCAGGACACATTCTGTACTACTGCATTAGCCAGGACACATTCTGTACTACTACATTAGCCAGGACACATTCTGCTACTACTGCATTAGCCAGGACACATTCTGTACTACTGCATTAGCCAGGACACATTCTGTACTACTACATTAGCCAGGACACATTCTGCTACTACTGCATTAGCCAGGACACATTCTGTACTACTGCATTAGCCAGGACACATTCTGTACTACTGCATTAGCCAGGACACATTCTGTACTACTGCATTAGCCACTATACATTCTGCCACTACTACATTAGCCAGGACACATTCTGTACTACTACATTAGCCAGGACACATTCTGTACTACTACATTAGCCAGGACACATTCTGTACTACTGCATTAGCCAGGACACATTTTGTACTACTGCGTTAGCCACTACACATTCTGCCACTACTACATTAGCCAGGACACATTCTGTACTACTACATTAGCCAGGACACATTCTGTACTACTGCATTAGCCAGGACACATTCTGTACTACTGCATTAGCTTGGACACATTCTGTACTACTGCGTTAGCCAGGACACATTCTGCCACTACTACATTAGCCAGGACACATTCTGTACTACTGCATTAGCCAGAACACATTCTGTACTACTGCATTAGCCAGGACACATTCTGTACTACTGCATTAGCCAGGATACATTCTGTACTACTGCATTAGCCAGGACACATTCTGTACTACTGCATTAGCCAGGACACATTCTGTACTACTGCATTAGCCAGGACACATTCTGTACTACTGCGTTAGCCAGGACACATTCTGCCACTACTACATTAGCCAGGACACATTCTGTACTACTGCATTAGCCAGAACATATTCTGTACTACTGCATTAGCCAGGACACATTCTGTACTACTGCATTAGCCAGGACACATTCTGTACTACTGCGTTAGCCAGGACACATTCTGCCACTACTACATTACCCAGGACACATTCTGTACTACTCCGTTAGCCACTACACATTCTGCCACTACTACATTAGCCAGGACACATTCTGTACTACTGCATTAGCCAGGACACATTCCTGTACTACTGCATTAGCCAGGACACATTCTGCTACTACTGCATTAGCCAGGACACATTCTGTACTACTGCATTAGCCTGGACACATTCTGTACTACTGCATTAGCCACTATACATTCTGCCACTACTACATTAGCCAGGACACATTCCTGTAATACTGCATTAGCCAGGACACATTCTGCTACTACTGCATTAGCCACTACACATTCTGTACTACTACATTAGCCAGGACACATTCTGTACTACTGCATTAGCCAGGACACATTCTGCTACTACTGCATTAGCCAGGACACATTCTGTACTACTGCATTAGCCAGGACACATTCTGTACTACTGCATTAGCCAGGACACATTCTGTACTACTGCATTAGCCAGGACACATTCTGTACTACTGCATTAGCCAGGACACATTCTGTACTACTGCATTAGCCAGGACACATTCTGCTACTACTGGATTAGCCAGGACACATTCTGCTACTACTGGATTAGCCAGGACACATTCTGTACTACTGCATTAGCCAGGACACATTCTGCTACTACCTGATTAGCCAGGACACATTCTGCTACTACTGGATTAGCCAGGACACATTCTGTACTACTGCATTAGCCAGGACACATTCTGCTACTACTGCATTAGCCAGGACACATTCTGTACTACTGCATTAGCCAGGACACATTTTGTACTACTCCGTTAGCCACTACACATTCTGCCACTACTACATTAGCCAGGACACATTCTGTACTACTGCATTAGCCACTATACATTCTGCCACTACTACATTAGCCAGGACACATTCTGTACTACTACATTAGCCAGGACACATTCTGTACTACTACATTAGCCAGGACACATTCTGTACTACTGCATTAGCCAGGACACATTCTGTACTACTGCATTAGCCACTATACATTCTGCCACTACTACATTAGCCAGGACACATTCTGTACTACTACATTAGCCAGGACACATTCTGTACTACTACATTAGCCAGGACACATTCTGTACTACTGCATTAGCCAGGACACATTCCTGTACTACTGCATTAGCCAGGACACATTCTGCTACTACTGCATTAGCCAGGACACATTCTGCTACTACTGGATTAGCCAGGACACATTCTGTACTACTGCATTAGCCAGGACACATTCTGTACTACTGCATTAGCCACTATACATTCTGCCACTACTACATTAGCCAGGACACATTCTGCCACTACTACATTAGCCAGGACACATTCCTGTACTACTGCATTAGCCAGGACACATTCTGCTACTACTGCATTAGCCAGGACACATTCTGTACTACTGCATTAGCCTGGACACATTCTGTACTACTGCATTAGCCACTATACATTCTGGCACTACTACATTAGCCAGGACACATTCTGTACTACTGCATTAGCCACTATACATTCTGCCACTACTACATTAGCCAGGACACATTCCTGTAATACTGCATTAGCCAGGACACATTCTGCTACTACTGCATTAGCCACTACACATTCTGTACTACTACATTAGCCAGGACACATTCTGTACTACTGCATTAGCCACTACACATTCTGTACTACTACATTAGCCAGGACACATTCTGTACTACTGCATTAGCCAGGACACATTCTGCTACTACTGCATTAGCCAGGACACATTCTGTACTACTGCATTAGCCAGGACACATTCTGTACTACTGCATTAGCCAGGACACATTCTGTACTCGGCCAACAAGGCAGAGTTCATCTCCGCCTATGTCTCCCTCCAGTCCCTCGACTTCTTGGCACTGACGGAAACATGGATCACCACAGACAACACTGCTACTCCTACTGCTCTCTCTTCGTCTGCCCACGTGTTCTCGCACACCCCGAGAGCTTCTGGTCAGCGGGGTGGTGGCACCGGGATCCTCATCTCTCCCAAGTGGTCATTCTCTCTTTCTCCCCTTACCCATCTGTCTATCGCCTCCTTTGAATTCCATGCTGTCACAGTTACCAGCCCTTTCAAGCTTAACATCCTTATCATTTATCGCCCTCCAGGTTCCCTCGGAGAGTTCATCAATGAGCTTGATGCCTTGATAAGCTCCTTTCCTGAGGACGGCTCACCTCTCACAGTTCTGGGCGACTTTAACCTCCCCACGCCTACCTTTGACTCATTCCTCTCTGCCTCCTTCTTTCCACTCCTCTCCTCTTTTGACCTCACCCTCTCACCTTCCACCCCTACTCACAAGGCAGGAATTACGCTCGACCTCATCTTTACTAGATGCTGTTCTTCCACTAACCTCGTTGCAACTCCCCTCCAAGTCTCCGACCACTACCTTGTATCCTTTTCCCTCTCGCTCTCATCCAACACTTCCCACACTGCCCCTACTCGGATGGTATCGCGCCGTCCCAACCTTCGCTCTCTCTCCCCCGCTACTCTCTCCTCTTCCATCCTATCATCTCTTCCCTCTGCTCAAACCTTCTCCAACCTATCTCCTGATTCTGCCTCCTCAACCCTCCTCTCCTCCCTTTCTGCATCCTTTGACTCTCTATGTCCCCTATCCTCCAGGCCGGCTCGGTCCTCCCCTCCCGCTCCGTGGCTTCTCGACGACTCATTGCGAGCTCACAGAACAGGGCTCCGGGCAGCCGAGCGGAAATGGAGGAAAACTCGCCTCCCTGCGGACCTGACATCCTTTCACTCCCTCCTCTCTACATTTTCCTCTTCTCTCTCTGCTGCTAAAGCCACTTTCTACCACTCTAAATTCCAAGCATCTGCCTCTAACCCTAGGAAGCTCTTTGCAACCTTCTCCTCCCTCCTGAATCCTCCTCCCCCCCCCCTCCTCCCTCTCTGCAGATGACTTCGTCAACCATTTTGAAAAGAAGGTCGACGACATCCGATCCTCGTTTGCTAAGTCAAACGACACCGCTGGTTCTGCTCACACTGCCCTACCCTGTGCTCTGACCTCTTTCTCCCCTCTCTCTCCAGATGAAATCTCGCGTCTTGTGACGGCCGGCCGCCCAACAACCTGCCCGCTTGACCCTATCCCCTCCTCTCTTCTCCAGACCATTTCCGGAGACCTTCTCCCTTACCTCACCTCGCTCATCAACTCATCCCTGACCGCTGGCTACGTCCCTTCCGTCTTCAAGAGAGCGAGAGTTGCACCCCTTCTGAAAAAACCTACACTCGATCCCTCCGATGTCAACAACTACAGACCAGTATCCCTTCTTTCTTTTCTCTCCAAAACTCTTGAACGTGCCGTCCTTGGCCAGCTCTCCCGCTATCTCTCTCAGAATGACCTTCTTGATCCTAATCAGTCAGGTTTCAAGACTAGTCATTCAACTGAGACTGCTCTTCTCTGTATCACGGAGGCGCTCCGCACTGCTAAAGCTAACTCTCTCTCCTCTGCTCTCATCCTTCTAGACCTATCGGCTGCCTTCGATACTGTGAACCATCAGATCCTCCTCTCCACCCTCTCCGAGTTGGGCATCTCCGGCGCGGCCCACGCTTGGATTGCGTCCTACCTGACAGGTCGCTCCTACCAGGTGGCGTGGCGAGAATCCGTCTCCACACCACGTGCTCTCACCACTGGTGTCCCCCAGGGCTCTGTTCTAGGCCCTCTCCTATTCTCGCTATACACCAAGTCACTTGGCTCTGTCATAACCTCACATGGTCTCTCCTATCATTGCTATGCAGACGACACACAATTAATCTTCTCCTTTCCCCCTTCTGATGACCAGGTGGCGAATCGCATCTCTGCATGTCTGGCAGACATATCCGTGTGGATGACGGATCACCACCTCAAGCTGAACCTCGGCAAGACGGAGCTGCTCTTCCTCCCGGGAAGGACTGCCCGTTCCATGATCTCGCCATCACGGTTGACAACTCCATTGTGTCCTCCTCCCAGAGCGCTAAGAACCTTGGCGTGATCCTGGACAACACCCTGTCGTTCTCAACTAACATCAAGGCGGTGGCCCGTTCCTGTAGGTTCATGCTCTACAACATCCGCAGAGTACGACCCTGCCTCACACAGGAAGCGGCGCAGGTCCTAATCCAGGCACTTGTCATCTCCCGTCTGGATTACTGCAACTCGCTGTTGGCTGGGCTCCCTGCCTGTGCCATTAAACCCCTACAACTCATCCAGAACGCCGCAGCCCGTCTGGTGTTCAACCTTCCCAAGTTCTCTCACGTCACCCCGCTCCTCCGCTCCCTCCACTGGCTTCCAGTTGAAGCTCGCATCCGCTACAAGACCATGGTGCTTGCCTACGGAGCTGTGAGGGGAACGGCACCTCAGTACCTCCAGGCTCTGATCAGGCCCTACACCCAAACAAGGGCACTGCGTTCATCCACCTCTGGCCTGCTCGCCTCCCTACCACTGAGGAAGTACAGTTCCCGCTCAGCCCAGTCAAAACTGTTCGCTGCTCTGGCCCCCCAATGGTGGAACAAACTCCCTCACGACGCCAGGACAGCGGAGTCAATCACCACCTTCCGGAGACACCTGAAACCCCACCTCTTTAAGGAATACCTAGGATAGGATAAAGTAATCCCTCTCACCCCCCCTCCCCCTGAAAAGATTTAGATGCACTACTGTTCCACTGGAGGTCATAAGGTGAATGCACCAATTTGTAAGTCGCTCTGGATAAGAGCGTCTGCTAAATGACTTAAATGTAAATGTAAATGTACTACTGCATTAGCCAGGACACATTCTGTACTACTGCATTAGCCAGGACACATTCTGTACTACTGCATTAGCCAGGACACATTCTGCTACTACTGGATTAGCCAGGACACATTCTGCTACTACTGGATTAGCCAGGACACATTCTGTACTACTGCATTAGCCAGGACACATTCTGTACTACTGCATTAGCCAGGACACATTCTGCTACTACCTGATTAGCCAGGACACATTCTGCTACTACTGGATTAGCCAGGACACATTCTGTACTACTGCATTAGCCAGGACACATTCTGCTACTACTGCATTAGCCAGGACACATTCTGTACTACTGCATTAGCCTGGACACATTCTGTACTACTGCATTAGCCACTATACATTCTGCCACTACTACATTAGCCAGGACACATTCTGTACTACTACATTAGCCAGGACACATTCTGTACTACTACATTAGCCAGGACACATTCTGTACTACTGCATTAGCCAGGACACATTCTGTACTACTGCATTAGCCACTATACATTCTGCCACTACTACATTAGCCAGGACACATTCTGTACTACTACATTAGCCAGGACACATTCTGTACTACTACATTAGCCAGGACACATTCTGTACTACTGCATTAGCCAGGACACATTCCTGTACTACTGCATTAGCCAGGACACATTCTGCTACTACTGCATTAGCCAGGACACATTCTGCTACTACTGGATTAGCCAGGACACATTCTGTACTACTGCATTAGCCAGGACACATTCTGTACTACTGCATTAGCCAGGACACATTTTGTACTACTGCATTAGCCACTATACATTCTGCCACTACTACATTAGCCAGGACACATTCTGCTACTACTGGATTAGCCAGGACACATTCTGTACTACTGCATTAGCCAGGACACATCTGTACTACTGCATTAGCCAGGACACATTCTGTGTGTGTGTGTGTGTGTGTGTGTTCATCTCAGCTACAGAAGTAATCACTGCATTTCCCAGAACTAACAGAAGCAGGGCAGAAAGATCCGCCGCGGAGGAGAGAGAGAGATGACATGAGATGCAGGGGGAAAGAGAGCGAAGAAGGGAGAGAGCGAGAGAGAGAGAAAGACAGTGGGAGAGAGGGATAGAGAGAGAGAGAGAGAGAGAGAGAGAGAAAGACAGAGGGAGAGAGCGAGAGAGAGAGAAAGACAGTGGGAGAGAGGGATAGAGAGAGAGAGAGAGAGAGAGAGAGAGAGAGAGAGAGAGAGAGAGAGAAAGACAGTGGGAGAGAGGGAGAGAGAGAGAGAGAGAGAGAGAGAGAGAGAGAGAGAGAGAGAGAGAGAAAGACAGAGGGAGAGAGGGATAAAATCCAATGTTAGCTCATCAACAAACAAGCGACGCTATGAATATTGTCATTAGCCCCTGAGGGCAACGTCATGTCTTTCTTTCTTGTCGTCTCTCTCTCACTCTGGTACTCTTCTCTTCATATCTCTCACTCTTCTTTTCTCTTCATCTCCATCTTTCATTCCAATACACTCTCTCTATAATTCCCTCTTTATTAACCTTTCTGTTAACAATGCTTCTCTCTCGCTTCTCTCTCCACCTCTCCACCTCTCCATCTCTCTCTCCACCTCTCCATCTCTCTCTCCACCTCTCTCTCCACCTCTCCATCTCTCTCTCCACCTCTCCATCTCTCTCTCCACCTCTCCATCTCTCTCTCCAGCTCTCCATCTCTCTCTCCACCTCTCCATCTCTCTCTCCACCTCTCCATCTCTCCATCTCTCTCTCCACCTCTCCACCTCTCCACCTCTCCATCTCTCTCCACCTCTCCATCTCTCTCCACCTCTCCATCTCTCTCTCCACCTCTCCATCTCCCCATCTCTCTCTCCATCTCTCTCTCCAGATCTCCATCTCTCTCTCCACCTCTCCTTCTCTCTCTCCAGCTCTCCACCTCTCCACCTCTCCATCTCTCTCTCCACCTCTCCATCTCTCTCTCCACCTCTCCATCTCTCTCTCCACCTCTCCATCTCTCCATCTCTCTCTCCATCTCTCTCTCCACATCTCCATCTCTCTCTCCACCTCTCCATCTCTCTCTCCACCTCTCCATCTCTCTCTCCAGCTCTCCACCTCTCCACCTCTCCATCTCACTCTCCTTGGCAGTTTGACTTCAAAGCCGACTCCCCGGCTGCATGGTAGTAGGCTAGCAGGCAGGATAAAAGTTAACCATATGTTGACTGTACCACGTATCACATATCTCCCTGTTATGTATTCATCACTGTCAGAGCATCTCTGGAACTAGATGGGAACAAATGGAACCCTATTCCCTGTCCAGGGGCACTTAGGAAATAGGGTGCCATTTGTGAAAGGTGGAAATGTAAATGAATATTTGTGTCGTGGTAGGCAGGGACTTTAGGGAGTGACTGTAACACAGGACGGCGCTGGAAGCAACGACTCTGGCATGACATCTGACCACTGAATGTTACAGAGTAGCGACGTAGTGTGTTGAGGAAGCCTGATCAAAGAAAAACATATTTTGGGCCGCCACCATCAAACACATGTGCAAGTCAGTGATATGATCCTTGAATACACACAGGTTGGCATGTCTATTGAATGAGAGAGAGAGAGAGATAGAGAGAGAGACAGAGAGAGAGAGAGAGGGAGACAGAGAGAGAAAGAGAGACAGAGAGAGAGAGAGAGAGAGAGAGAGAGAGAGAGAGAGAGAGAGAGAGAGAGAGAGAGAGAGAGAAAGAAAGAAAGAGAGATAAAGAGAAAAAGAGAGAGAGGCCCAGAAGACCCAACAAGCCTATTTCCAGAACCATGGGGAGAGGGAGAGAGGCCAGGCCTGTCTATGAGTAGTCCAGGCTGAGAGATGCTCTCTGGAGAGACTGCAGGGGATAAGAGGCCCCAGCAAAAAAAAGAGAAGGGCTCTCTATCACGTCAGCACTTCAATCACAGCCAAATCCCTTCTTTCTACACCCACTGCTATAGCAAGGAGAGAGGGGGAGGGAGGGAGAGAAAGAGGGAAAGGGCAGGGGCAGGGAGGGAGGGAGAGAGGGGGAGAGAGGGAGAGAAAGAGGGAAAGGGCAGGGGCAGGGAGGGAGGGAGAGAGGGGGAGAGAGGGAGAGAAAGAGGGAAAGGGCAGGGGCAGGGAGGGAGGGAGAGAGGGGGAGAGAGGGAGAGAAAGAGGGAAAGGCAGGGGCAGGGAGGGAGGGAGAGAGGGGGAGAGAGGGAGAGAAAGAGGGAAAGAGCAGGGGCAGGGAGGGAGGGAGGAGGGGGGAGGAGGGAGAGAAAGAGGGGGAAGGGAGGGAGGGAGGGGAGAGGGGGAGAGAGGGAGAGAAAGAGGGAAAGGGCAGGGGCAGGGAGGGAGGGAGAGAGGGGTAGGGAGGGGGAGGGAGGGAGAGAGGGGGAGAGAGGGAGAGAAAGAGGGAAAGGGAAGGGAGGGAGGGAGGGGGAGAGAGGGGGAGGGAGGGAGAGAAAGAGGGAAAGGGCAGGGGGCAGGGAGAGAGGGGGAGGGAGGGGAGAGAAAGAGGGAAAGGGCAGGGGCAGGGAGGGAGAGAGGGAGGGAGAAAGGGAGGCAGGGGCAGGGAGGAGGGAGAGAGGGAGGAGGGAGGGAGGGAGAGAGAGGGGGGGAAGAGGGAGAGAAAGAGGGAAGGGCAGGGAGAGAGGGGGAGAGAGGGGGAGGGAGGGAGAGAAAGAGGGAAAGGGCAGGGGCAGGGAGGGAGGGAGAGAGGGGGAGGGAGGGAGAGAAAGAGGGAAAGGGCAGGGGCAGGGAGGGAGGGAGAGAGGGGAGAGAGGGAGAGAAAGAGGGAAAGAGCAGGGGCAGGGAGGGAGGGAGAGAGGGGGAGAGAGGGAGAGAAAGAGGGAAAGGGCAGGGGCGGGAGGGAGGGGAGAGAGGGGGAGAGAGGGAGAGAAAGAGGGAAAGGGCAGGGTCAGGGAGGGAGGGAGAGGGGGAGGGAGGGAGAGAAAGAGGGAAAGGGCAGGGGCAGGGAGGGAGGGAGAGAGGGGGAAAGAGAGGGCAAATGGTAAAAGGAGGTAGACGGCGGTAGAAGAAATGAGGGAGAGAGAAAGAGGAAGCGATAGGGAGGAAAAAAGTATTAATGAAAGGAGAGGAAGGGTGATTGAAAAAGAGATGGATGGAGGAAGAGATAAGGAGAGTTTTCAGTGTTTTTGTAACAGGTTCTCATGCTTACATCATTGGTTTGGTGGTCTAACAGTGTGACGCAGCTGCACCAGGGGAGCGATAAGAGCTAAACACAAAACCAAAATGGGTCTGGTCACAAGTAGTGCACTACATAAGGAATTGGGTGCCTCTGGTCAAATGTAGTGCACTACATAAGGAATTGGGTGCCTCTGGTCAAATGTAGTGCACTACATAAGGAATGGAGTGCCTCTGGTCAAAAGTAGTGCACTACATAAGGAATAGGGTGCCTCTGGTCAAAAGTAGTGCACTACATAAGGAATAGGGTGCCTCTGGTCAAATGTAGTGCACTACATAAGGAATAGGGTGCCTCTGGTCTAAAGTAGTGCACGACATAGGGAATAGGGTGCCTATTGGGACGTAGACTATCCTCTTTTACATTCCAGATCAGCTGACATAGAGCTAACGTACAGTACAGTAGCTCGCCAGGCTTTAGGCCGGGAGATAGAGACACAATGGACCACTCTACTTATGTGAAATACAATTAATTTATTTTTTAACCATTTTAGAATAAGGCTGTAACGTAACAAAATACGGAAAAAGTGAAGGGGTGTGAATGTATGTATGTATGTATGTATGTATGTATGTATGTATGTATGTATGTGTATGTGACAAATATATTTGAATTTGATTTGAGTATTCCACTATAGTTCCACTAATGTAATCTCTTACAGGACCAACACACGTGATTCAACTAAATCAAGTAGACCAACTGAATCAGTTGTGTTAGTACTGAAAAAGATAGAGAGAGGGAGGGAGAGAGACAGAGAGAGAGAGAGAGAAAGAAAGAGAGACTGAGAGAGAGAGAGAGACACAGAGAGAGAGAGAGAGAGAGAGAGAGAGAGAGAGAGAGAGAGAAAGAAAGAGAGAGAGAGCGAGAGAGAGAGCGAGATGCATATAGAGATAAGGGAGAAGGAGAGGCAGAAGCACAGGGAGAGAAAGCGAGAAAGCGAAAGAGAGAGAGAGATGGTTGACTAATTGAATCAGGTGTGCCAGAGCTAATAAATGTAGCTCAGGGAAAGGTTTGGAACACTGTCTGGTTGATAGAGGGGGAGATAGAGGGGGGAGGGGAAGAGATAGAGGGGAAGAGATAGAGGGGAAGAGATAGAGGGAAGAGATAGAGGGGGTGAGATAGAGGGGGTGAGGAGAGGAGAGATAGATAGGGTGAGATGGAGGGGGTGACATAGAGGGTGCTCCATAGAGGGGTGAGATGAAGGGGGTGAAATAGAGGGGGTGTGTTAGAGGGTGTAGATAAATGGGGTGAGATAGAGGGGTGAGATAGAGGGGGATACATAGAGGGGAGAGATGAATGGGGTGAGATAGAGGGGGTGTGATAGAGGGGGAGATGAATGGGGTGAGATAGAGGGGTGTAGATAAATGGGGTGAAATAGAGGGGGATACATATTTTGCTGAAGAAAATGCTGTACATACAGGAGGAGAGAGATAGGGGGGCTCCATAGAGGGGACACCATATTGGGGGTGAGATGAAAGGGATGAGATAGAGGGGGCAGATAAATGGGGTGAGATAGAGGGGAATACATAGAGGGGGAGATGAAAGGGATGAGATAGAGGGGGCAGATAAATGGGGTGACATAGAGGGGGATACATAGAGGGGGAGATGAAAGGGTGAGATAGAGGGGGTGTGTTAGAGGGAATAGATAAATGGGGTGAGATAGAGGGGGTGTGTTAGAGGGGGTATATAAATGGGGTGAGATAGAGGGGTAGATAAATGGGGTGAGATAGAGGGGGTGTGATAGAGGGGTAGATAAATGGGGTGAGATAGAGGGGTGTGATAGAGAGTGTAGATAAATGGGGTGAGATAGAGGGGGTGTGATAGAGAGTGTAGATAAATGGGGTGAGATAGAGGGGTGTGATAGAGAGTGTAGATAAATGGGGTGAGATAGAGGGGTGTGATAGAGGGTGTAGATAAATGGGGTGAGATGAGGGGGTGATAGAGAGTGTAGATAAATGGGGTGAGATAGAGGGGGTGTGTTAGAGGGGGTAGATAAATGGGGTGATATAGAGGGGGTATATAAATGGGGTGAGATAGAGGGGGTGATAGAGGGTGTAGATAAATGGGGTGAGAAAGAGGGGGTGTGATAGAGAGTGTAGATAAATGGGGTGAGATAGAGGGGGTGTGATAGAGAGTGTAGATAAATGGGGTGAGATAGAGGGGGTGTGATAGAGAGTGTAGATAAATGGGGTGAGATAGAGAGTGTAGATAAATAGGGTGAGATAGATGGGGGTGTGATGTGAGATAGGGTGTGATGAGGGTGTAGATAAATGGGGTGAGATAGAGGGGGTGTGATAGAGGGGTGTGATAGAGAGTGTAGATAAATGGGGTGAGATAGAGGGGGTGTGATAGAGGGTGTAGATCAATGGGGTGAGATAGAGGGGGTGTGATAGAGGGTGTAGATAAATGGGGTGAGATAGAGGGGTGTGATAGAGAGTGTAGATAAATGGGGTGAGATAGAGGGGGTGTGATAGAGAGTGGAGATAAATGGGGTGAGATAGAGGGGGATACATAGGAGGGGGAGATAAATGGGGTGAGATAGAGGGGGTGTGATAGCGAGTGTAGATAAATCGGGTGAGATAGAGGGGTGTGATAGAGAGTGTAGATAAACGGGGTGAGATAGAGGGGGTGTGATAGAGGGGTGTGATAGAGGGTGTAGATAAATGGGGTGAGATAGAGGGGTGTGATAGAGAGTGTAGATAAATGGGGTGAGATAGAGGGGGTGTGATAGAGAGTGTAGATAAACGGGGTGAGATAGAGGGGATACATAGAGGGGGAGATAAATGGGGTGAGATAGAGGGGGTGTGATAGAGGGGAGATGAATGGGGTGAGATAGAGGGGGTGTGATAGAGGGGGAGATGAATGGGGTGAGATAGAGGGGGAGATGAATGGGGTGAGATAGAGGGGGATATGAATGGGGTGAGATAGAGGGGGAGATGAATGGGGTGAGATAGAGGGGGAGATGAATGGGGTGAGATAGAGGGGGAGATGAATGGGGTGAGATAGAGGGGGAGATGAATGGGGTGAGATAGAGGGGGAGATGAATGGGGTGTGATAGAGGGGGAGATGAATGGGGGTGAGATAGAGGGGGGTGTGATAGAGGGGAGATGAATGGGGTGAGATAGAGGGGGAGATGAATGGGGTGTGATAGAGGGGGAGATGAATGGGTGTGATAGAGGGGGAGATGAATGGGGTGAGATAGAGGGGGAGATGAATGGGGTGTGATAGAGGGGGAGATGAATGGGGTGAGATAGAGGGGGAGATGAATGGGGTGAGATAGAGGGGAGATGAATGGGGTGAGATAGAGGGGGAGATGAATGGGGTGAGATAAAGGGGGAGATAAATGGGGTGAGATAGAGGGGGATACATATTTTGCTGAAGAAAATGCTGTACAGTAGCAACATACAAAGCATAATCTGATGAGTGGTGTGTGTGTGTGTGTGTGTGTGTGTGTGTGTGTGTGTGTGTGTGTGTGTGTGTGTGTGTGTGTGTGTGTGTGTGTGTGTGTGTGTGTGTGTGTGTGTGTGTGTGTGTGTGGGTACGTATGCGGCGTGCCTACGTACATGCGTGAGGGATGAAGTGGTGGATGAAAGGAAGCGAGGAGGAGAGGGGATGAGATAGATGGGGCAGATGGACGAGTGGAGATCAGTGAAAGAGGATTATGCCACATTGTCAAATCATCATCTATCGCACTCATAACATCAGTCCCCACTCAGACACGGGAAAGTACTGTACACCCAGAGCACCACTACATCAGGAAGTACTGTACACCCACAGCACCACTACATCAGGAAGTACTGTACACCCACAGCACCACTACATCAGGAAGTACTGTACACCCACAGCACCACTACATCAGGAAGTACTGTACACCCACAGCACCACTACATCAGGAAGTACTGTACACCCACAGCACCACTACATCAGGAAGTACTGTACACCCACAGCACCACTACATCAGGAAGTACTGTACACCCAGAGCACCACTACATCAGGAAGTACTGTACACCCACAGCACCACTACATCAGGAAGTACTGTACACCCACAGCACCACTACATCAGGAAGTACCGTACACCCACAGCACCACTACATCAGGAAGTACTGTACACCCACAGCACCACTACATCAGGAAGTACCGTACACCCACAGCACCACTACATCAGGAAGTACTGTACACCCACAGCACCACTACATCAGGAAGTACTTTACACCCACAGGACCACTACATCAGGAGGTACTGTACACCCACACAGCACCACTACATCAGGAAGTACTGTACACCCACAGCACCACTACATCAGGAAGTACTGTACACCCACAGCAACACTACATCAGGGCGTACGGTACACCCACAGCACCACCACATCAGGAAGTACTGTACACCCACAGCACCACTACATCAGGAAGTACTGTACACCAACAGCACCACTACATCAGGAAGTACAGTACTGCCTTTCACAATATTTCAGAACACAGGTTGGAAATCAAATGGCTCCTGTTGAAAAGAGAAGTTCCTAATCTGTCTGTAAGATGCTCTGGAGTTTTTTCGCCTCTAGTTGCACAGGTGACATGCTGGTAAAAATGAGGTAAGACAGATCTCACTTTCCCTGCATTAAAATCACCAGCCAATAGAAGCAATGCCTCTGGATGTGCATGTTGTTGTTTGCTTACGGCCCTACACAGCTCATTGAGTGTGGTCTTAGTGCCAGGATAGGTTTATGGTGGTAAATGGACAGCGATGAAAAATATAGATGGAAAACTCTCTTGTTAAATTGTCTGCAGGTTTTCATGAGGTATTCTAACTAAGGCGATCAAAAGCTTGAGACTTCCTTAACCCCCAGAGTCCATTAATTAAATCTAATAAACAAAATAATACACAATACCCCCCAAAAAATCTGTCAGTTTAAGCTAGAGGTTTTTGTATTGGTTGCGTCTCAATCTGCCACATACGCCATCACATTTCTGCAACTGAAAGGAGACCGAGCTAGAGGAGTTTGTCAGACCATGAGACAAGCAGAAAATCTGCCTCCTCGAAACATCATCTGTAGCGTCCGAACGGTTTGGCAAAACTATTATGACCCACTCTGTGGAAAAATAACTTTCAAAAAAACAATTGTATTCTCCGTTTTGCTCTTACGACACCCACAAGCGTTTTGGGACTCGTCTGAAGTCGGTACAGCCGATCTGTCAACTTCTGTCTGTAGTGTCTGAACAGCTTGGGGCTACACACTAATATGGTGAGACTCTCACGTACTGGTCCGGGGTGAGCAGTACATCCGCTGTTGCCGACTCGTTGAAGTATGACAGCACCATGGACAGCAGGGGTTAATAACCCCAGTGTTGGAAAGACAGCAGTAGTTACTAACCCCAGTGTTAGAGAGACAGCAGTAGTTACTAACCCCAGTGTTAGAGAGACAGCAGTAGTTACTAACCCCAGTGTTAGAGAGACAGCAGTAGTTACTAACCCCAGTGTTGGAGAGACAGCAGTAGTTACTAACCCCAGTGTTAGTGAGAGACAGCAGTAGTTACTAACCCCAGTGTTGGAGAGACAGCAGTAGTTACTAACCCCAGTGTTAGAGAGACAGCAGTAGTTACTAACCCCAGTGTTGGAGAGACAGCAGTAGTTACTAACCCCAGTGTTAGAGAGACAGCAGTAGTTACTAACCCCAGTGTTAGAGAGACAGCAGTAGTTACTAACCCCAGTGTTAGAAAGACAGCAGTAGTTACTAACCCCAGTGTTAGAGAGACAGCAGTAGTTACTAACCCCAGTGTTAGAGAGACAGCAGTAGTTACTAACCCCAGTATTAGAGAGACAGCAGTAGTTACTAACCCCAGTGTTAGAGAGACAGCAGTAGTTACTAACCCCAGTGTTAGAGAGACAGCAGTAGTTACTAACCCCAGTGTTAGAGAGACAGCAGTAGTTACTAACCCCAGTGTTGAGAGAGACAGCAGTAGTTACTAACCCCAGTGTTAACCCCAGAGAGAGACAGCAGTAGTTACTAACCCCAGTGTTAGAGAGACAGCAGTAGTTACTAACCCCAGTGTTAGAGAGACAGCAGTAGTTACTAACCCCAGTGTTAGAGAGACAGCAGTAGTTACTAACCCCAGTGTTAGAGAGAGACAGCAGTAGTTACTAACCCCAGTGTTAGAGAGACAGCAGTAGTTACTAACCCCAGTGTTAGAGAGACAGCAGTAGTTACTAACCCCAGTGTTAGAGAGACAGCAGTAGTTACTAACCCCAGTGTTAGAGAGACAGCAGTAGTTACTAACCCCAGTGTTAGAGAGACAGCAGTTACTAAGTTACTAACCCCAGTGTTAGAGAGACAGCAGTAGTTACTAACCCCAGTGTTTAGTTACTAACCCCAGTGTTGGAGAGACAGCAGTAGTTACTAACCCCAGTGTTAGAGAGACAGCAGTAGTTACTAACCCCAGTGTTAGAGAGACAGCAGTAGTTACTAACCCCAGTGTTAGAGAGACAGCAGTAGTTACTAACCCCAGTGTTAGAGAGACAGCAGTAGTTACTAACCCCAGTGTTAGAGAGACAGCAGTAGTTACTAACCCCAGTGTTAGAGAGACAGCAGTAGTTACTAACCCCAGTGTTAGAGAGAGACAGCAGTAGTTACTAACCCCAGTGTTAGAGAGACAGCAGTAGTTACTAACCCCAGTATTAGAGAGACAGCAGTAGTTACTAACCCCAGTGTTAGAGAGACAGCAGTAGTTACTAACCCCAGTGTTGGAGAGAGACAGCAGTAGTTACTAACCCCAGTGTTAGAGAGACAGCAGTAGTTACTAACCCCAGTGTTAGAGAGACAGCAGTAGTTACTAACCCCAGTGTTAGAGAGACAGCAGTAGTTACTAACCCCAGTGTTGGAAAGACAGCAGTAGTTACTAACCCCAGTGTTAGAGAGACAGCAGTAGTTACTAACCCCAGTGTTAGAGAGACAGCAGTAGTTACTAACCCCAGTGTTAGAGAGAGACAGCAGTAGTTACTAACCCCAGTGTTAGAGAGACAGCAGTAGTTACTAACCCCAGTGTTGGAGAGACAGCAGTAGTTACTAACCCCAGTGTTGGAAAGACAGCAGTAGTTACTAACCCCAGTGTTAGAG
This sequence comes from Oncorhynchus nerka, assembly GCF_034236695.1. NCBI lineage: Eukaryota > Metazoa > Chordata > Actinopteri > Salmoniformes > Salmonidae > Oncorhynchus > Oncorhynchus nerka. The sequence continues at coordinate 13,091,813 of NC_088408.1, read as the reverse complement.
AGACAGCAGTAGTTACTAACCCCAGTATTAGAGAGACAGCAGTAGTTACTAACCCCAGTGTTAGAGAGAGACAGCAGTAGTTACTAACCCCAGTGTTAGAGAGACAGCAGTAGTTACTAACCCCAGTATTAGAGAGACAGCAGTATTTACTAACCCCAGTGTTGGAGAGAGACAGCAGTAGTTACTAACCCCAGTGTTAGAGAGACAACAGTAGTTACTAACCCCAGTGTTGGAGAGACAGCAGTAGTTACTAACCCCAGTGTTAGAGAGACAGCAGTAGTTACTAACCCCAGTGTTAGAGAGACAGCAGTAGTTACTAACCCCAGTGTTAGAGAGACAGCAGTAGTTACTAACCCCAGTGTTAGAGAGAGACAGCAGTAGTTACTAACCCCAGTGTTAGAGAGACAGCAGTAGTTACTAACCCCAGTGTTGGAGAGACAGCAGTAGTTACTAACCCCCAGCAGTGTTACTTGTTAGAAAGACAGCAGTAGTTACTAACCCCAGTGTTAGAGAGACAGCAGTAGTTACTAACCCCAGTATTAGAGAGACAGCAGTAGTTACTAACCCCAGTGTTAGAGAGAGACAGCAGTAGTTACTAACCCCAGTGTTAGAGAGACAGCAGTAGTTACTAACCCCAGTCTTAGAGAGACAGCAGTTATTTACTAACCCCAGTGTTGGAGAGAGACAGCAGTAGTTGGAGAGAGACAGCAGTAGTTTCTAACCCCAGTGTTAGAGAGACAGCAGTAGTTACTAACCCCAGTGTTAGAGAGACAGCAGTAGTTACTAACCCCAGTGTTAGAGAGACAGCAGTAGTTACTAACCCCAGTGTTAGAGAGACAGCAGTAGTTACTAACCCCAGTGTTAGAGAGACAGCAGTAGTTACTAACCCCAGTGTTAGAGAGAGACAGCAGTAGTTACTAACCCCAGTGTTAGAGAGAGACAGCAGTAGTTACTAACCCCAGTGTTAGAGAGAGACAGCAGTAGTTACTAACCCCAGTGTTGGAGAGACAGCAGTAGTTACTAACCCCAGTGTTAGAGAGACAGCAGAGAGACAGCAGTAGTTACTAACCCCAGTGTTAGAGAGACAGCAGTAGTTACTAACCCCAGTGTTAGAGAGACAGCAGTAGTTACTAACCCCAGTGTTAGAGAGAGACAGCAGTAGTTACTAACCCCAGTGTTAGAGAGACAGCAGTAGTTACTAACCCCAGTGTTAGAGAGAGACAGCAGTAGTTACTAACCCCAGTGTTAGAGAGACAGCAGTAGTTACTAACCCCAGTGTTGGAGAGACAGCAGTAGTTACTAACCCCAGTGTTGGAAAGACAGCAGTAGTTACTAACCCCAGTGTTAGAGAGACAGCAGTAGTTACTAACCCCAGTATTAGAGAGACAGCAGTAGTTACTAACCCCAGTGTTAGAGAGAGACAGCAGTAGTTACTAACCCCAGTGTTAGAGAGACAGCAGTAGTTACTAACCCCAGTATTAGAGAGACAGCAGTATTTACTAACCCCAGTGTTGGAGAGAGACAGCAGTAGTTACTAACCCCAGTGTTAGAGAGACAACAGTAGTTACTAACCCCAGTGTTGGAGAGACAGCAGTAGTTACTAACCCCAGTGTTAGAGAGACAGCAGTAGTTACTAACCCCAGTGTTAGAGAGACAGCAGTAGTTACTAACCCCAGTGTTAGAGAGACAGCAGTAGTTACTAACCCCAGTGTTAGAGAGAGACAGCAGTAGTTACTAACCCCAGTGTTAGAGAGAGACAGCAGTAGTTACTAACCCCAGTGTTAGAGAGAGACAGCAGTAGTTACTAACCCCAGTGTTGAGAGAGACAGTGTTAGTAGTTACTAACCCCAGTGTTAGAGAGAGTTACTAACCCCAGTGTTGGAAGAGACAGCAGTAGTTACTAACCCCAGTGTTAGAGAGACAGCAGTAGTTACTAACCCCAGTATTAGAGAGACAGCAGTAGTTACTAACCCCAGTGTTGGAGAGAGACAGCAGTAGTTACTAACCCCAGTGTTAGAGAGACAGCAGTAGTTACTAACCCCAGTGTTAGAGAGACAGCAGTAGTTACTAACCCCAGTGTTAGAGAGACAGCAGTAGTTACTAACCCCAGTGTTGGCAAGACAGCAGTAGTTACTAACCCCAGTGTTAGAGAGACAGCAGTAGTTACTAACCCCAGTGTTAGAGAGACAGCAGTAGTTACTAACCCCAGTGTTAGAGAGACAGCAGTAGTTACTAACCCCAGTGTTAGAGAGACAGCAGTAGCTAACCCCAGTGTTAGAGAGACAGCAGTAGTTACTAACCCCAGTGTTAGAGAGACAGCAGTAGTTACTAACCCCAGTGTTAGAGAGACAGCAGTAGTTACTAACCCCAGTGTTAGAGAGAGACAGCAGTAGTTACTAACCCCAGTGTTAGAGAGAGACAGCAGTAGTTACTAACCCCAGTGTTAGAGAGACAGCAGTAGTTACTAACCCCAGTGTTAGAGAGACAGCAGTAGTTACTAACCCCAGTGTTAGAGAGAGACAGCAGTAGTTACTAACCCCAGTGTTAGAGAGAGACAGCAGTAGTTACTAACCCCAGTGTTAGAGAGACAGCAGTAGTTACTAACCCCAGTATTAGAGAGACAGCAGTAGTTACTAACCCCAGTGTTAGAGAGAGACAGCAGTAGTTACTAACCCCAGTGTTAGAGAGACAGCAGTAGTTACTAACCCCAGTATTAGAGAGACAGCAGTAGTTACTAACCCCAGTGTTAGAGAGACAGCAGTAGTTACTAACCCCAGTGTTAGAGAGACAGCAGTAGTTACTAACCCCAGTGTTAGAGAGACAGCAGTAGTTACTAACCCCAGTGTTAGAGAGACAGCAGTAGTTACTAACCCCAGTGTTAGAGAGACAGCAGTAGTTACTAACCCCAGTGTTAGAGAGACAGCAGTAGTTACTAACCCCAGTGTTAGAGAGAGACAGCAGTAGTTACTAACCCCAGTGTTAGAGAGAGACAGCAGTAGTTACTAACCCCAGTGTTAGAGAGAGACAGCAGTAGTTACTAACCCCAGTGTTAGAGAGACAGCAGTAGTTACTAACCCCAGTGTTAGAGAGAGACAGCAGTAGTTACTAACCCCAGTGTTAGAGGGACAGCAGTAGTTACTAACCCCAGTGTTAGAGAGACAGCAGTAGTTACTAACCCCAGTGTTAGAGAGAGACAGCAGTAGTTACTAACCCCAGTGTTAGAGAGACAGCAGTAGTTACTAACCCCAGTGTTAGAGAGACAGCAGTAGTTACTAACCCCAGTATTAGAGAGACAGCAGTAGTTACTAACCCCAGTGTTAGAGAGACAGCAGTAGTTACTAACCCCAGTGTTGGAGAGAGACAGCAGTAGTTACTAACCCCAGTGTTAGAGAGAGACAGCAGTAGTTACTAACCCCAGTGTTAGAGAGACAGCAGTAGTTACTAACCCCAGTGTTGGAGAGACAGAGTAGTTACTAACAGACAGTAGTTACTAACCCCAGTGTTGGAAAGACAGCAGTAGTTACTAACCCCAGTGTTAGAGAGACAGCAGTAGTTACTAACCCCAGTATTAGAGAGACAGCAGTAGTTACTAACCCCAGTGTTAGAGAGAGACAGCAGTAGTTACTAACCCCAGTGTTAGAGAGACAGCAGTAGTTACTAACCCCAGTATTAGAGAGACAGCAGTATTTACTAACCCCAGTGTTGGAGAGAGACAGCAGTAGTTACTAACCCCAGTGTTAGAGAGAGACAGCAGTAGTTACTAACTCCAGTGTTAGAGAGACAGCAGTAGTTACTAACCCCAGTATTAGAGAGACAGCAGTAGTTACTAATCCCAGTGTTAGAGAGACAGCAGTAGTACTAACCCCAGTGTTAGAGAGAGACAGCAGTAGTTACTAACCCCAGTGTTAGAGAGACAGCAGTAGTTACTAACCCCAGTGTTAGAGAGAGACAGCAGTAGTTACTAACCCCAGTGTTAGAGAGACAGCAGTAGTTACTAACCCCAGTGTTAGAGAGAGACAGCAGTAGTTACTAACCCCAGTGTTAGAGAGACAGCAGTAGTTACTAACCCCAGTGTTAGAGAGAGACAGCAGTAGTTACTAACCCCAGTGTTAGAGAGACAGCAGTAGTTACTAACCCCAGTATTAGAGAGACAGCTGAGAGTGAAAGTCTGTTTCACAAATCTGATTCAGCTAATGAATTGTTCATCAAGATTACAATTAGTTTGAATATTTAATGCTTGGCCTAATGATGTTATACACACCAACACACACAACGTCAACAATCAACAACTTAAAATGCCTGCAGACAAACCTCTCAACTCTACCCTCCACTCTGACAGCACCCTAGCCACGCACGCACACGCGCGCACGCACGCACGCACGCACGCACGCACGCACGCACGCACGCACGCACGCACACACACACACACACACACACACACACACACACACAGGACAGTTGGGATGGCCCCTAACTGTGATGCAGCACTCAGAATGGTCACTGTCCATTAGACCCATCTGTGGAGGTGGATGAAACACTCCAGACTAACAACCATCTGTGCTCTCTAACACACACACAGACTCAAACACACACAGACATGTGCAGAGACACACACACACGTCACTGGGGAGGGGAATGAAAGAGAAAGGAGAGAGAGAGGGCGCACAGAGGGAGACAGCGAGGGAAGGAGAGGAAAACAGTCCAGTTTGGGCCTCACCTCTCTCTTCTCTCCTCTTCTCCTCTCTCCTCCTCCTCTCCTCTCTCCTCATCCTCATCTCTCCTCCTCCTCCTCCCCTCTCCTCTAACCTATACGCCAGTCTCCTCTCCTTTCTCCTCCACTTCTCTATCCTATAGGCCAATCTCTATTCTCCTCCTCCTCCTCCCCTCTCCTATAGGCCAGTCTCCTCTCTCCGCTACCCTGTAGGCCAGTCTCCTCTCTCCTCTACCCTATAGGCCAGTCTCCTCTCTCCTCTCTCCGCTACCCTGTAGGCCAGTCTCCTCTCTCCTCTACCCTATAGGCCAGTCTCCTCTCTCCTCTCTCCTCTACCCTGTAGGCCAGTCTCCTCTCTCCTCTACCCTATAGGCCAGGCTCCTCTCTGCTCTCTCCTCTACCCTGTAGGCCAGTCTCCTCTCTCCTCTACCCTGTAGGCCAGTCTCCTCTCTGCTCTCTCCTCTACCCTGTAGGCCAGTCTCCTCTCTCCTCTACCCTGTAGGCCAGTCTCCTCTCTCCTCTCTCCTCTACCCTATAGGCCAGTCTCCTCTCTCCGCTACCCTGTAGGCTAGTCTCCTCTCTCCTCTACCCTGTAGGCCAGTCTCCTCTCTCCTCTACCCTGTAGGCCAGTCTCCTCTCTCCTCTCTCCTCTACCCTGTAGGCCAGTCTCCTCTCTCCTCTACCTTATAGGCCAGGCTCCTCTCTCCTCTCTCCTCTACCCTATAGGCCAGTCTCCTCTCTCCGCTCTCCTCTCTCCTCTACCCTGTAGGCCAGTCTCCTCTCTCCTCTACCCTATAGGCCAGTCTCCTCTCTCCTCTCTCCTCTACCCTGTAGGCCCCTCTCCCCGTCTCCTCTCTCCTCTACCCTATAGGCCAGTCTCCTCTCTCCTCTCTCCTCTACCCTATAGGCCCGTCTCCTATCTCCTCTCTCCTCTACCCTATAGGCCCTTCTCCTCTCTCCTCTCTCCTCTACCCTGTAAGCCAGTCTCCTCTCTCCTCCACCCTATAGGCCAGTCTCCTCTCTCCTCTCTCCTCTACCCTGTAGGCCCGTCTCCTCTCTCCTCTCTCCTCCACCCTATAGGCCCGTCTCCTCTCTTCTCTCTCCTCTACCCTATAGGCCCGTCTCCTCTCTCCTCTCTCCTCTACCCTGTAAGCCAGTCTCCTCTCTCCTCCACCCTGTAGGGCCGTCTCCTCTCTCCTCTACCCTATAGGCCAGTCTCCTCTCTCCTCTCTCCTCTACCCTATAGGCCCGTCTCCTCTCTCCTCTCTCCTCTACCCTGTAAGCCAGTCTCCTCTCTCCTCCACCCTATAAGCCAGTCTCCTCTCTCCTCTCTCCGCTACCCTGTAGGCCAGTCTCCTCTCTCCTCTACCCTATAGGCCAGTCTCCTCTCTCCTCTCTCCTCTACCCTGTAGGCCAGTCTCCTCTCTCCTCTACCCTATAGGCCAGTCTCCTCTCTCCTCTCTCCTCTACCCTGTAGGCCAGTCTCCTCTCTCCTCTACCCTATAGGCCAGGCTCCTCTCTGCTCTCTCCTCTACCCTGTAGGCCAGTCTCCTCTCTCCTCTACCCTGTAGGCCAGTCTCCTCTCTCCTCTCTCCTCTACCCTGTAGGCCAGTCTCCTCTCTCCTCTCTCCTCTACCCTGTAGGCCAGTCTCCTCTCTCCTCTCTCCTCTACCCTATAGGCCAGTCTCCTCTCTCCTCTACCCTGTAGGCCAGTCTCCTCTCTCCTCTACCCTGTAGGCCAGTCTCCTCTCTCCTCTACCCTGTAGGCCAGTCTCCTCTCTCCTCTCTCCTCTACCCTGTAGGCCAGTCTCCTCTCTCCTCTACCCTATAGGCCAGGCTCCTCTCTCCTCTCTCCTCTACCCTATAGGCCAGTCTCCTCTCTCCTCTACCCTCTGACCGATAGGCCAGTCTCCTCTCTCCTCTACCCTATAGGCCAGTCTCCTCTCTCCTCTACCCTATAGGCCAGTCTCCTCTCTCCTCTCTCCTCTACCCTGTAGGCCAGTCTCCTCTCTCCTCTACCCTGTAGGCCAGTCTCCTCTCTCCTCTCTCCTCTACCCTATAGGCCAGTCTCCTCTCTCCTCTCTCCTCTCTACCCTATAGGCCCTCTCTCCTCTCTCCTCTCTCCTCTACCCTGTAAGCCAGTCTCCTCTCTCCTCCACCCTATAGGCCAGTCTCCTCTCTCCTCTCTCCTCTACCCTGTAGGCCCGTCTCCTCTCTCCTCTCTCCTCCACCCTATAGGCCAGTCTCTCTCCTCCTCTCTCCTCTACCCTATAGGCCAGTCTCCTCTCTCCTCTCTCCTCTACCCTGTAGGCCAGTCTCCTCTCTCCTCTACCCTGTAGGCCAGTCTCCTCTCTCCTCTACCCTATAGGCCAGTCTCCTCTCTCCTCTCTCCCTCTACCCTGTAGGCCAGTCTCTCTCCTCTCTCCTCTACCCTGTAGGCCAGTCTCCTCTCTCCTCCACCCTATAGGCCAGTCTCCTCTCTCCTCTCTCCTCTACCCTGTAGGCCAGTCTCCTCTCTCCTCTACCCTGTAGGCCAGTCTCCTCTCTCCTCTACCCTGTAGGCCAGTCTCCTCTCTCCTCTACCCTATAGGCCAGTCTCCTCTCTCCTCTCTCCTCTACCCTATAGGCCAGTCTCCTCTCTCCTCTCTCCATCCTCTCTCCTCTACCCTATAGGCCAGTCTCTCCTCTCTCCTCTAGTCTCCTCTCTCCCCTATAGGCCAGTCTCTCCTCTCTCCTCTACCCTGTAGGCCAGTCTCCTCTCTCCTCTACCCTGTAGGCCAGTCTCCTCTCTCTCCTCTACCCTATAGGCCAGTCTCCTCTCTCTCTCTCTCTCTCTCCTCTACCCTGTAGGCCAGTCTCCTCTCTCCGCTAGTCTCCCTCTCTCCTCTCTCCTCTCTCCTCTACCCTGTAGGCCAGTCTCCTCTCCTCTCTCCTCTACCCTGTAGGCCAGTCTCCTCTCTCCTCTCTCCTCTACCCTATAGGCCAGTCTCCTCTCTCCTCTACCCTATAGGCCAGTCTCTCTCTCTCCTCTCTCCTCTACCCTGTGGCCAGTCTCCTCTCTCCTCTACCCTATAGGCCAGTCTCCTCTCTCCTCTCTCCTCTACCCTATAGGCCAGTCTCCTCTCCTCTCTCCTCTGAGGCACCCTATAGGCCAGTCTCCTCTCTCCTCTCTCCTCCAGTCTCCTCTCTCCTCTACCCTATAGGCCAGTCTCCTCTCTCCTCTCTCCTCTACCCTATAGGCCAGTCTCTCTCTCTCTCCTCTACCCTATAGGCCAGTCTCCTCTCTCCTCTCTCCTCTACCCTATAGGCCAGTCTCCTCTCTCCTCTCCTCTACCCTATAGGGCCCAGTCTCCTCTCTCTCTACCCTGTAGGCCAGTCTCTCACTCTACCCTGTAAGCCAGTCTCTCTCTCTCCTCTCCACCCTATAGGCCAGTCTCCTCTCTCCTCTCTCTCTACCCTGTAAGCCCCTACCCTGTAGGCCAGTCTCTCTCTCCTCTCCCTCACCCTATAGGCCAGTCTCCTCTCTCCTCTCTCCTCTACCCTGTAGGCCCGTCTCCTCTCTCTCTCCTCTCTCTCCTCTACCCTGTAGGCCAGTCTCCCTCTCTCCTCTCTCCTCTACCCTATAGGCCAGTCTCCTCTCTCTCTCTCCTCTACCCTGTAGGCCAGTCTCCTCTCTCCTCTACCCTGTCTCCTCTCTCCTCTCACCCTATAGGCCGTCTCCTCTCTCCTCTCTCCTCTACCCTGTAGGCCAGTCTCCTCTCTCCTCTACCCTATAGGCCAGTCTCCTCTCTCCCTCTCTCCTCTACCCTGTAGGCCAGTCTCTCCTCTCTCCTCACCCTATAGGCCAGTCTCCTCTCTCCTCTCTCCTCTACCCTATAGGCCAGTCTCCCTCTCTCTCCTCTCCTCTACCCTGTAGGCCAGTCTCCTCTCCTCTACCCCTCAGTCTCCTCTCTCCCTCTCCTCTACCCTGTAGGCCAGTCTCCTCTCTCCTCTACCCTGTAGGCCAGTCTCCTCTCTCCTCCTCCTAGGCCAGGGCCTCTCTCTCTCCTCTACCCTGTAGGCCAGTCTCCTCTCTCCTCTACCCTGTAGGCCAGTCTCCTCTCTCCTCTCTCCTCTACCCTGTAGGCCAGTCTCCTCGTCTCCTCTCTCCTCTCTCCTCTACCCTGTAGGCCAGTCTCCTCTCTCCTCTACCCTGTAGGCCAGTCTCCTCTCTCTCCTACCCTATAGGCCAGTCTCCTCTCTCCTCTCTCTCCTCTACCCTTCTAGGCCAGTCTCCCTCTCTCCTCTACCCTATAGGCCAGTCTCCTCTCTCCTCTACCTACCCTGTAGGCCAGTCTCCTCTCTCCTCTCTCCTCTCTCCTCTACCCTATAGGCCAGTCTCCTCTCTCCTCTCTCCTCTGACCCCAGTCTCCTCTCTCCCTCTCTCCTCTACCCTGTAGGCCAGTCTCCTCTCTCCTCTCTCCTCTACCCTGTAGGCCAGTCTCCTCTCTCCTCTCTCCTCTACCCTGTAGGCCAGTCTCCTCTCTCCTCTACCCTATAGGCCAGTCTCCTCTCTACTCTCCTCTCTCCTCTACCCTGTAGGCCAGTCTCCTCTCTCCTCTACCCTATAGGCCAGTCTCCTCTCTCCTCTCTCCTCTACCCTGTAGGCCAGTCTCCTCTCTCCTCTACCCTGTAGGCCAGTCTCCTCTCCTCTCTCCTCTACCCTGTAGGCCAGTCTCCTCTCTCCTCTACCCTATAGGCCAGTCTCCTCTCTCCTCTCCCCTCCCCTGTAGGCCAGTCTCCTCTCCTCCTCTCTCCTCTACCCTGTAGGCCAGTCTCTCTCTCCTCTCTCCTCTACCCTATAGGCCAGTCTCCCTCCTCTCTCCTCTCCTCTACCCTGTAGGCCAGTCTCCTCTCTCCTCTACTCCTACCCTGTAGGCCAGTCTCCTCTCTCCTCTCTCCTACCCTGTAGGCCAGTCTCTCTCTCCTCTACCCTGTAGGCCAGTCTCCTCTCTCCTCTACCCTATAGGCCGGTCTCCTCTCTCCTCTCTCTCTCTACCCTGTCTCCTCTCTCCTCTACCCTATAGGCCAGTCTCCTCTCTCCTCTCTCCTCCTCTACCCTGTAGGCCAGTCTCCTCTCTCCCTCTCCTCTACCCAGGCCAGTCTCCTCTCTCCTCTACCCTGTAGGCCAGTCTCCTCTCTCCTCTACCCTATAGGCCAGTCTCCTCTCTCCTCTACCCTCTTCAGTCTCCTCTCTCTCCTCTACCCTATAGGCCAGTCTCCTCTCTCCTCTCTCCTCTCCCTGTAGGCCAGTCTCCTCTCTCCTCTACCCTATAGGCCAGTCTCCCTCTCCTCTCTTCTCTCTCCTCTACCCTGTAGGCCAGTCTCCTCTCTCCTCTCTACCCTATAGCCAGTCTCCTCTCTCCTCTACCCCCAGCCAGTCTCCTCTCCTCTACCCTGTAGGCCAGTCTCCTCTCTCCTCTACCCTGTAGGCCAGTCTCCCTCTCCTCTCCTCTACCCTATAGGCCAGTCTCCTCTCTCCCTCCCTCTCTCCTCTCTCCTCTCTCCTCTACCCTATAGGCCAGTCTCCTCTCTCCTCCCTCTCCTCTACCCTGTAGGCCAGTCTCCTCTCTCCTCTCCTCTACCCTGTAGGCCAGTCTCCTCTCTCCTCTACCCTATAGGCCGGTCTCCTCTCTCCTCTCTCCTCTCTTCTCTCTCCTCTACCCTATAGGCCAGTCTCCTCTCTCCTCTCTCCTCTACCCTGTAGGCCAGTCTCCTCTCTCCTCTACCCTATAGGCCAGTCTCCTCTCTCCTCTCTCCTCTCCTCTACCCTGTAGGCCAGTCTCCTCTCTCCTCTACCCTATAGGCCAGTCTCCTCTCTCCTCTCTCCTCTCTCCTCTACCCTGTAGGCCAGTCTCCTCTCTCCTCTACCCTGTAGGCCAGTCTCCTCTCTCCTCTCTCCTCTACCCTATAGGCCAGTCTCCTCTCTCCTCTACCCTATAGGCCAGTCTCCTCTCTCCTCCCTCCTCTACCTTGTAGGCCAGTCTCCTCTCTCCTCTCTCCTCTACCCTGTAGGCCAGTCTCCTCTCTCCTCTCTCCTCTACCTTATAGGCCAGTCTCCTCTCTCCTCTCTCCTCTCTTCTCTACCCTGTAGGCCAGTCTCCTCCCTCCTCTACCCTATAGGCCAGTCTCCTCTCTCCTCTCCTCTACCCTGTAGGCCAGTCTCCTCTCTCCTCTACCCTGTAGGCCAGTCTCCTCTCTCCTCTACCCTATAGGCCGGTCTCCTCTCTCCTCTCTCCTCTCTTCTCTCTCCTCTCTCCTCTACCCTATAGGCCAGTCTCCTCTCTCCTCTCTCCTCTCTCCTCTACCCTATAGGCCAGTCTCCTCTCTCCTCTCCTCTACCCTGTAGGCCAGTCTCCTCTCTCCTCTACCCTGTAGGCCAGTCTCCTCTCTCCTCTACCCTATAGGCCGGTCTCCTCTCTCCTCTCTTCTCTCTCCTCTACCCTATAGGCCAGTCTCCTCTCTCCTCTCTCCTCTACCCTATAGGCCAGGCTCCTCTCTCCTCTTGAGAGATCTGGAATTCCAACTCACACATATACAGATCCTTGGCTCCTTGCTCCACTCCAGGGATCTGAGCAGATAGGAAACCAGATGAGGGTGTGAGACATTAGAGTCAGAGAACTCTGAGGAATGAAGACCTTCTGCTGTTGCTCTGATCATGAAACATGATGATGAAACACTGTTGTTTACAGCTGGACACGCTACCAAGGACATATGACAAGGAGTCTACACACACACGCACACACACACACACACACACACACACACACACGCACGCACGTACGCACGCACGCACGCACGCACGCACACACACACACACACACACACACACACACACACAAACACACACACAGCCACACACGCAACCACACACACACACACACACACACAACCACAGACATGTGCCAAGACAGGTGGACCTTTACAGTCAAAGACCTCTGTCATTCATTTATCTCATAGATGCGTCATGTTTTGTGTGTCCTAGTATACTCAGAAGAGATGATGAGTCAGAGGACTATTTATTTTGGTGACGTAAGAGCATTGTACTGTTTCCTGTCTGTCTGGGTTTGTCATCGTTAGATAAAGGGCATGATGTGACGTGCAGAAGACCCATGTCTTTATGAACCTTGATTTCTGTTGATGTTTTGGTTGATATGTTTGTCTGCATGTGTCCCTGTGTGTCTCTCTGTGTGTCTCTCTGTGTGTCTCTCTGTGTGCATCTCTGTGTGTGTGTCTCTATGTGTGTTTTTAGTTCAGTTTTGGTATTTCAGGCTGAATCACCAGGCTTGGCTTCGTGGGGGAAGCTAACATCTCACAGCCTCTCTATCCGATATGATGGAGTCTCAGAGTAGCACCACAGTTATTTCAGCTCCAGAGAGGTGAGGCTCCTCCAGGGCTGGCGGAGGGTGTTGGGGAAGATCTAAAAGATACATGTCTTTGACCCCTGGCTCTCTTTTCATATTGACAATTATCAGAACAATAACGTGGAATGAAACAGGCTTTCATCATCAACTCTGTGTGTGTGTGTGTGTGTGTGTGCGTGTGTGCGCGTGTACGCGTTATATTATATTGATTATATCTCTCCCACTTCTACACCTGCATGCGGTCAGACAGAAACATACACACAGTCAGTCAGTCACACACACACCTAGCCTGTTAATTAATTTCCCAGAATTCATTGAACACATGCCCAGTGTCTTTTGGTGATTGGCCCTCAGCTGAAGAGGCTAGATAAGTGCCCCCTCTCTCTCTCTCTCTCTCTCCTTCTCTCCCTCTCTCTCACCCCTGGCTAAAACCCCTGGCTAAAATTATGCCATTTTTATTTTTTTAACCAGGCAAGTCAGTTAAGAACAAATTCTTATTTTCAATGACGGCCTAGGAACAGCGGGTTAACTGCCTGTTCAGGGGTCAGAACGACAGATTTGTACCTTGTCAGCTCAGGGATTTGAACTTGCAACCTTCCGGTTACTAGTCCAACGCTCTAACCACTAGGCTACCCTACCATAAGGTCAGAAGTGTGGTATATGGCCAATATACTATGGCTAAGGGATGTTGAGTGCCTGGATCCAGCCCTTTGAAATGGTGTATTGGCCATATACCACAAACCCCCAAGGTGCCGTATTGCGATTTTAAACTGGTCAACAACGTAATTAATGCAGTACAAATACATGTTTTGTTATAACCGTGGTATACGGTTTGATAAACCACAGCTGTCAGCCAATGAGCAATCAGGGCTTGAATCACCCAGTTTATAAATACGGATATAACCCACATGTGCAGGATATTTATTCGGGTAGCTGAGTGCCCACTCCTCTGTCTACGTCACTGCTGAGCTGAGCTGAGTGCCCACTTCCCTGCCTACGTCACTGCTGAGGTGAGTGTCCACTCCTCTGTCTACGTCACTGCTGAGCTGAGTGTCCACTCCCCTGCCTACGTCACTGTGCTGAGCTGAGTGCCCAGTCCTCTGCCTACGTCACTGCTGAGCTGAGTGCCCACTCCCCTGCCTACGTCACTGCTGAGCTGAGTGCCCACTCCCCTGTCTACGTCACTGCTGAGCTGAGTGCCCACTCCCCTGCCTACGTCACTGCTGAGCTGAGTGCCCACTACCCTGTCTACGTCACTGCTGAGCTGAGTGCCCACTCCTCTACCTACGTCACTGCTGAGCTGAGTGTCCACTCCCCTGCCTACGTCACTGCTGAGCTGAGTGTCCACTCCCCTGCCTACGTCACTGTGCTGAGCTGAGCTGAGTGTCCACTCCCCTGCCTACGTCACTGTGCTGAGCTGAGCTGAGTGTCCACTCCCCTGCCTACGTCACTGTGCTGAGCTGAGTGCCCACTCCCCTGCCTACGTCACTGCTGAGCTGAGTGCCCACTCCCCTGCCTACGTCACTGCTGAGCTGAGTGCCCACTCCCCTGCCTACGTCCCTGTGCTGAGCTGAGTGCCCACTCCCCTGCCTACGTCACTGCTGAGCTGAGTGCCCACTCCCCTGCCTACGTCACTGCTGAGCTGAGTGTCCACTCCCCTGCCTACGTCACTGTGCTGAGCTGAGCTGAGTGCCCACTCCTCTGCCTACGTCACTGCTGAGCTGAGTGTCCACTCCCCTGTCTACGTCACTGTTGAGCTGAGTGCCCACTCCCCTGCCTACGTCACTGTGCTGAGCTGAGCTGAGTGCCAATGAGCAATCAGGGCTCGAATCACCCAGTTTATAAATACGGATATATCCCACATGTGCAGGATATTTATTCGGGTAGCTGAGTGCCCACTTCCCTGCCTACGTCACTGCTGAGCTGAGTGTCCACTCCTCTGTCTACGTCACTGCTGAGCTGAGTGTCCACTCCCCTGCCTACGTCACTGTGCTGAGCTGAGTGCCCAGTCCTCTGCCTACGTCACTGCTGAGCTGAGTGCCCACTCCCCTGCCTACGTCACTGCTGAGCTGAGTGCCCACTCCCCCGTCTAGGTCACTGCTGAGCTGAGTGCCCACTCCCCTGTCTACGTCACTGTTGAGCTGAGTGCCCACTCCCCTGTATACGTCACTGCTGAGCTGAGTGCCCACTCCTCTACCTACGTCACTGCTGAGCTGAGTGTCCACTCCCCTGCCTACGTCACTGCTGAGCTGAGTGTCCACTCCCCTGCCTACGTCACTGTGCTGAGCTGAGCTGAGTGTCCCTCCCCTGCCTACGTCACTGTGCTGAGCTGAGTGCCCACTCCCCTGCCTACGTCACTGCTGAGCTGAGTGCCCACTCCCCTGCCTACGTCACTGCTGAGCTGAGTGCCCACTCCCCTGCCTACGTCACTGCTGAGCTGAGTGCCCACTCCCCTGCCTACGTCACTGCTGAGCTGAGTGCCCACTCCCCTGCCTACGTCCCTGTGCTGAGCTGAGTGCCCACTCCCCTGCCTACGTCACTGCTGAGCTGAGTGCCCACTCCCCTGCCTACGTCACTGCTGAGCTGAGTGTCCACTCCCCTGCCTACGTCACTGTGCTGAGCTGAGCTGAGTGCCCACTCCTCTGCCTACGTCACTGCTGAGCTGAGTGTCCACTCCCCTGTCTACGTCACTGTTGAGCTGAGTGCCCACTCCCCTGCCTACGTCACTGTGCTGAGCTGAGCTGAGTGCCAATGAGCAATCAGGGCTCGAATCACCCAGTTTATAAATACGGATATATCCCACATGTGCAGGATATTTATTCGGGTAGCTGAGTGCCCACTTCCCTGCCTACGTCACTGCTGAGCTGAGTGTCCACTCCTCTGTCTACGTCACTGCTGAGCTGAGTGTCCACTCCCCTGCCTACGTCACTGTGCTGAGCTGAGTGCCCAGTCCTCTGCCTACGTCACTGCTGAGCTGAGTGCCCACTCCCCTGCCTACGTCACTGCTCAGCTGAGTGCCCACTCCCCCGTCTAGGTCACTGCTGAGCTGAGTGCCCACTCCCTGTCTACGTCACTGTTGAGCTGAGTGCCCACTCCCTGTATACGTCACTGCTGAGCTGAGTGCCCACTCCTCTACCTACGTCACTGCTGAGCTGAGTGTCCACTCCCTGCCTACGTCACTGCTGAGCTGAGTGTCCACTCCCTGCCTACGTCACTGTGCTGAGCTGAGCTGAGTGTCCACTCCCCTGCCTACGTCACTGTGCTGAGCTGAGTGCCCACTCCCCTGCCTACGTCACTGCTGAGCTGAGTGCCCACTCCCCTGCCTACGTCACTGCTGAGCTGAGTGCCCACTCCCCTGCCTACGTCACTGTGCTGAGCTGAGTGCCCAGTCCTCTGCCTACGTCACTGCTGAGCTGAGTGCCCACTCCCCTGCCTACGTCACTGCTGAGCTGAGTGCCCACTCCCCTGTCTACGTCACTGCTGAGCTGAGTGCCCACTCCCCTGCCTACGTCACTGCTGAGCTGAGTGTCCACTCCCCTGCCTACGTCACTGCTGAGCTGAGTGTCCACTCCCCTGCCTACGTCACTGTGCTGAGCTGAGCTGAGTGCCCACTCCCCTGCCTACGTCACTGCTCAGCTGAGTGCCCACTCCCCCGTCTAGGTCACTGCTGAGCTGAGTGCCCACTCCCCTGTCTACGTCACTGTTGAGCTGAGTGCCCACTCCCCTGTATACGTCACTGCTGAGCTGAGTGCCCACTCCTCCCACGTCACTGCTGAGCTGAGTGTCCACTCCCCTGCCCTACGTCACTGCTGAGCTGAGTGTCCACTCCCCCTGCCTACGTCACTGTGCTGAGCTGAGCTGAGTGTCCACTCCCCTGCCTACGTCACTGTGCTGAGCTGAGTGCCCACTCCCCTGCCTACGTCACTGCTGAGCTGAGTGCCCACTCCCCTGCCTACGTCACTGCTGAGCTGAGTGCCCACTCCCCTGCCTACGTCACTGTGCTGAGCTGAGTGCCCAGTCCTCTGCCTACGTCACTGCTGAGCTGAGTGCCCACTCCCCTGCCTACGTCACTGCTGAGCTGAGTGCCCACTCCCCTGTCTACGTCACTGCTGAGCTGAGTGCCCACTCCCCTGCCTACGTCACTGCTGAGCTGAGTGTCCACTCCCCTGCCTACGTCACTGCTGAGCTGAGTGCCCACTCCCCTGCCTACGTCACTGTGCTGAGCTGAGCTGAGTGTCCACTCCCCTGCCTACGTCACTGTGCTGAGCTGAGTGCCCACTCCCCTGCCTACGTCACTGCTGAGCTGAGTGCCCACTCCCCTGCCTACGTCACTGCTGAGCTGAGTGCCCACTCCCCTGCCTACGTCCCTGTGCTGAGCTGAGTGTCCACTCCCCTGCCTACGTCACTGTGCTGAGCTGAGTGCCCACTCCCCTGCCTACGTCACTGCTGAGCTGAGTGCCCACTCCCCTGCCTACGTCACTGCTGAGCTGAGTGCCCACTCCTCTGCCTACGTCACTGCTGAGCTGAGTGTCCACTCCCCTGTCTACGTCACTGTTGAGCTGAGTGCCCACTCCCCTGCCTACGTCACTGTGCTGAGCTGAGCTGAGTGCCAATGAGCAATCAGGGCTCGAATCACCCAGTTTATAAATACGGATATATCCCACATGTGCAGGATATTTATTCGGGTAGCTGAGTGCCCACTTCCCTGCCTACGTCACTGCTGAGCTGAGTGTCCACTCCTCTGTCTACGTCACTGCTGAGCTGAGTGTCCACTCCCCTGCCTACGTCACTGTGCTGAGCTGAGTGCCCAGTCCTCTGCCTACGTCACTGCTGAGCTGAGTGCCCACTCCCCTGCCTACGTCACTGCTCAGCTGAGTGCCCACTCCCCCGTCTAGGTCACTGCTGAGCTGAGTGCCCACTCCCTGTCTACGTCACTGTTGAGCTGAGTGCCCACTCCCTGTATACGTCACTGCTGAGCTGAGTGCCCACTCCTCTACCTACGTCACTGCTGAGCTGAGTGTCCACTCCCCTGCCTACGTCACTGCTGAGCTGAGTGTCCACTCCCCTGCCTACGTCACTGTGCTGAGCTGAGCTGAGTGTCCACTCCCCTGCCTACGTCACTGTGCTGAGCTGAGTGCCCACTCCCCTGCCTACGTCACTGCTGAGCTGAGTGCCCACTCCCCTGCCTACAGCGTCACTGCTGAGCTGAGTGCCCCTCCCTGCCTACGTCACTGTGCTGAGCTGAGTGCCCAGTCCCTCTGCCTACGTCACTGCTGAGCTGAGTGCCCACTCCCTGCCTACGTCACTGCTGAGCTGAGTGCCCACTCCCCTGCCCACGTCACTGCTGAGCTGAGTGCCCACTCCCTGCCTACGTCACTGCTGAGCTGAGTGTCCACTCCCCTGCCTACGTCACTGCTGAGCTGAGTGTCCACTCCCCTGCCTACGTCACTGTGCTGAGCTGAGCTGAGTGCCCACTCCCCTGCCTACGTCACTGCTCAGCTGAGTGCCCACTCCCCCGTCTAGGTCACTGCTGAGCTGAGTGCCCACTCCCCTGTCTACGTCACTGTTGAGCTGAGTGCCCACTCCCCTGTATACGTCACTGCTGAGCTGAGTGCCCACTCCTCTACCTACGTCACTGCTGAGCTGAGTGTCCACTCCCCTGCCTACGTCACTGCTGAGCTGAGTGTCCACTCCCCTGCCTACGTCACTGTGCTGAGCTGAGCTGAGTGTCCACTCCCCTGCCTACGTCACTGTGCTGAGCTGAGTGCCCACTCCCCTGCCTACGTCACTGCTGAGCTGAGTGCCCACTCCCCTGCCTACGTCACTGCTGAGCTGAGTGCCCACTCCCCTGCCTACGTCACTGTGCTGAGCTGAGTGCCCAGTCCTCTGCCTACGTCACTGCTGAGCTGAGTGCCCACTCCCCCCTGCCTACGTCACTGCTGAGCTGAGTGCCCACTCCCCTGTCTACGTCACTGCTGAGCTGAGTGCCCACTCCCTGCCTCACGTCACTGCTGAGCTGAGTGTCCACTCCCTGCCCACGTCACTGCTGAGCTGAGTGCCCACTCCCCTGCCTACGTCACTGTGCTGAGCTGAGCTGAGTGTCCACTCCCCTGCCTACGTCACTGTGCTGAGCTGAGTGCCCACTGTCCCTCCCCTGCCACGTCACTGCTGAGCTGAGTGCCCACTCCCCTGCCTACGTCACTGCTGAGCTGAGTGCCCACTCCCTGCCTACGTCACTGCTGAGCTGAGTGCCCACTCCCCTGTCTACGTCACTGCTGAGCTGAGTGCCCACTCCCTGCCTACGTCACTGCTGAGCTGAGTGTCCACTCCCTGCCTACGTCACTGCTGAGCTGAGTGTCCACTCCCTGCCTACGTCACTGTGCTGAGCTGAGCTGAGTGCCCACTCCCCCTGCCTACGTCACTGCTCAGCTGAGTGCCCACTCCCCGTCTAGGTCACTGCTGAGCTGAGTGCCCACTCCCCTGTCTCACGTCACTGTTGAGCTGAGTGCCCACTCCCTGTATACGTCACTGCTGAGCTGAGTGCCCACTCCTCTACCTACGTCACTGCTGAGCTGAGTGTCCACTCCCCTGCCTACGTCACTGCTGAGCTGAGTGTCCACTCCCCTGCCTACGTCACTGTGCTGAGCTGAGCTGAGTGTCCACTCCCCTGCCTACGTCACTGTGCTGAGCTGAGTGCCCACTCCCTGCCTACGTCACTGCTGAGCTGAGTGCCCACTCCCCTGCCTACGTCACTGCTGAGCTGAGTGCCCACTCCCTGCCTACGCTCACTGTGTGCTGAGCTGAGTGCCCAGTCCTCTGCCTACGTCACTGCTGAGCTGAGTGCCCACTCCCCTGCCTACGTCACTGCTGAGCTGAGTGCCCACTCCCCTGTCTACGTCACTGCTGAGCTGAGTGCCCACTCCCCTGCCTACGTCACTGCTGAGCTGAGTGTCCACTCCCCTGCCTACGTCACTGCTGAGCTGAGTGTCCACTCCCCTGCCTACGTCACTGTGCTGAGCTGAGCTGAGTGTCCACTCCCCTGCCTACGTCACTGTGCTGAGCTGAGTGCCCACTCCCCTGCCTACGTCACTGCTGAGCTGAGTGCCCACTCCCTGCCCACGTCACTGCTGAGCTGAGTGCCCACTCCCCTGCCTACGTCACTGTGCTGAGCTGAGTGCCCAGTCCTCTGCCTACGTCACTGCTGAGCTGAGTGCCCACTCCCCTGCCTACGTCACTGCTGAGCTGAGTGCCCACTCCCCTGCCTACGTCACTGCTGAGCTGAGTGCCCACTCCCCTGCCTACGTCACTGCTGAGCTGAGTGCCCACTCCCCTGCCTACGTCACTGTGCTGAGCTGAGTGCCCAGTCCTCTGCCTACGTCACTGCTGAGCTGAGTGCCCACTCCCCTGCCTACGTCACTGCTGAGCTGAGTGCCCACTCCCCTGTCTACGTCACTGCTGAGCTGAGTGCCCACTCCCCTGCCTACGTCACTGCTGAGCTGAGTGTCCACTCCCCTGCCTACGTCACTGCTGAGCTGAGTGCCCACTCCCCTGCCTACGTCACTGTGCTGAGCTGAGCTGAGTGTCCACTCCCCTGCCTACGTCACTGTGCTGAGCTGAGTGCCCACTCCCCTGCCTACGTCACTGCTGAGCTGAGTGCCCACTCCCCTGCCTACGTCACTGCTGAGCTGAGTGCCCACTCCCCTGCCTACGTCACTGCTGAGCTGAGTGCCCACTCCCCTGTCTACGTCACTGCTGAGCTGAGTGCCCACTCCCCTGCCTACGTCACTGCTGAGCTGAGTGTCCACTCCCCTGCCTACGTCACTGCTGAGCTGAGTGTCCACTCCCCTGCCTACGTCACTGTGCTGAGCTGAGCTGAGTGCCCACTCCCCTGCCTACGTCACTGCTCAGCTGAGTGCCCACTCCCCCGTCTAGGTCACTGCTGAGCTGAGTGCCCACTCCCCTGTCTACGTCACTGTTGAGCTGAGTGCCCACTCCCCTGTATACGTCACTGCTGAGCTGAGTGCCCACTCCTCTACCTACGTCACTGCTGAGCTGAGTGTCCACTCCCCTGCCTACGTCACTGCTGAGCTGAGTGTCCACTCCCCTGCCTACGTCACTGTGCTGAGCTGAGCTGAGTGTCCACTCCCCTGCCTACGTCACTGTGCTGAGCTGAGTGCCCACTCCCCTGCCTACGTCACTGCTGAGCTGAGTGCCCACTCCCCTGCCTACGTCACTGCTGAGCTGAGTGCCCACTCCCCTGCCTACGTCACTGTGCTGAGCTGAGTGCCCAGTCCTCTGCCTACGTCACTGCTGAGCTGAGTGCCCACTCCCCTGCCTACGTCACTGCTGAGCTGAGTGCCCACTCCCCTGTCTACGTCACTGCTGAGCTGAGTGCCCACTCCCCTGCCTACGTCACTGCTGAGCTGAGTGTCCACTCCCTGCCTACGTCACTGCTGAGCTGAGTGTCCACTCCCCTGCCTACGTCACTGTGCTGAGCTGAGCTGAGTGTCCACTCCCCTGCCTACGTCACTGTGCTGAGCTGAGTGCCCACTCCCCTGCCTACGTCACTGCTGAGCTGAGTGCCCACTCCCTGCCTACGTCACTGCTGAGCTGAGTGCCCACTCCCTGCCTACGTCACTGTGCTGAGCTGAGTGCCCAGTCCTCTGCCTCGTCACTGCTGAGCTGAGTGCCCACTCCCTGCCTACGTCACTGCTGAGCTGAGTGCCCACTCCCCTGTCTACGTCACTGCTGAGCTGAGTGCCCACTCCCTGCCTACGTCACTGCTGAGCTGAGTGTCCACTCCCCTGCCTACGTCACTGCTGAGCTGAGTGCCCACTCCCCTGCCTACGTCACTGTGCTGAGCTGAGCTGAGTGTCCACTCCTGCCTACGTCACTGTGCTGAGCTGAGTGCCCACTCCCCTGCCTACGTCACTGCTGAGCTGAGTGCCCACTCCCCTGCCTACGTCACTGCTGAGCTGAGTGCCCACTCCCTGCCTACGTCCTGTGCTGAGCTGAGTGTCCACTCCCCCTGCCTACGTCACTGTGCTGAGCTGAGTGCCCACTCCCCTGCCTACGTCACTGCTGAGCTGAGTGCCCACTCCCCTGCCTACGTCACTGCTGAGCTGAGTGCCCACTCCTCTGCCTACGTCACTGCTGAGCTGAGTGTCCACTCCCCTGTCTACGTCACTGTTGAGCTGAGTGCCCACTCCCTGCCTACGTCACTGTGCTGAGCTGAGCTGAGTGCCAATGAGCAATCAGGGCTGAATCACCCAGTTTATAAATACGGATATATCCCACATGTGCAGGATATTTATTCGGGTAGCTGAGTGCCCACTTCCCTGCCTACGTCACTGCTGAGCTGAGTGTCCACTCCTCTGTCTACGTCACTGCTGAGCTGAGTGTCCACTCCCCTGCCTACGTCACTGTGCTGAGCTGAGTGCCCAGTCCTCTGCCTACGTCACTGCTGAGCTGAGTGCCCACTCCCCTGCCTACGTCACTGCTCAGCTGAGTGCCCACTCCCCCGTCTAGGTCACTGCTGAGCTGAGTGCCCACTCCCCTGTCTACGTCACTGTTGAGCTGAGTGCCCACTCCCCTGTATACGTCACTGCTGAGCTGAGTGCCCACTCCTCTACCTACGTCACTGCTGAGCTGAGTGTCCACTCCCCTGCCTACGTCACTGCTGAGCTGAGTGTCCACTCCCCTGCCTACGTCACTGTGCTGAGCTGAGCTGAGTGTCCACTCCCCTGCCTACGTCACTGTGCTGAGCTGAGTGCCCACTCCCCTGCCTACGTCACTGCTGAGCTGAGTGCCACTCCCTGCCCTACGTCACTGCTGAGCTGAGTGCCCACTCCCCTGCCTACGTCACTGTGCTGAGCTGAGTGCCCAGTCCTCTGCCTACGTCACTGCTGAGCTGAGTGCCCACTCCCTGCCTACGTCACTGCTGAGCTGAGTGCCCACTCCCTGTCTACGTCACTGCTGAGCTGAGTGCCCACTCCCTGCCTACGTCACTGCTGAGCTGAGTGTCCACTCCCCTGCCTACGTCACTGCTGAGCTGAGTGTCCACTCCCTGCCTACGTCACTGTGCTGAGCTGAGCTGAGTGCCCACTCCCTGCCTACGTCACTGCTCAGCTGAGTGCCCACTCCCCACTAGGTCACTGCTGAGCTGAGTGCCCACTCCCCTGTCTACGTCACTGTTGAGCTGAGTGCCCACTCCCTGTACGTCACTGCTGAGCTGAGTGCCACTCCTCTACCTACGTCACTGCTGAGCTGAGTGTCCACTCCCTGCCTACGTCACTGCTGAGCTGAGTGTCCACTCCCCTGCCTACGTCACTGTGCTGAGCTGAGCTGAGTGTCCACTCCCCTGCCTACGTCACTGTGCTGAGCTGAGTGCCCACTCCCTGCCTACGTCACTGCTGAGCTGAGTGCCCACTCCCTGCCTACGTCACTGCTGAGCTGAGTGCCCACTCCCTGCCCACGTCACTGTGCTGAGCTGAGTGCCCAGTCCTCTGCCACGTCACTGCTGAGCTGAGTGCCCACTCCCTGCCTACGTCACTGCTGAGCTGAGTGCCCACTCCCTGTCTACGTCACTGCTGAGCTGAGTGCCCACTCCCTGCCTACGTCACTGCTGAGCTGAGTGTCCACTCCCCTGCCTACGTCACTGCTGAGCTGAGTGCCCACTCCCTGCCTCGTCACTGTGCTGAGCTGAGCTGAGTGTCACTCCCCTGCCTACGTCACTGTGCTGAGCTGAGTGCCCACTCCCCTGCCTACGTCACTGCTGAGCTGAGTGCCCACTCCCCTGCCTACGTCACTGCTGAGCTGAGTGCCCACTCCCCTGCCTACGTCACTGCTGAGCTGAGTGCCCACTCCTGTCCACGTCACTGCTGCTGAGCTGAGTGCCCACTCCTGCCTACGTCACTGCTGAGCTGAGTGTCCACTCCCCTGCCTACGTCACTGCTGAGCTGAGTGTCCACTCCCCTGCCTACGTCACTGTGCTGAGCTGAGCTGAGTGCCCACTCCCCTGCCTACGTCACTGCTCAGCTGAGTGCCCACTCCCCCGTCTAGGTCACTGCTGAGCTGAGTGCCCACTCCCCTGTCTACGTCACTGTTGAGCTGAGTGCCCACTCCCCTGTATACGTCACTGCTGAGCTGAGTGCCCACTCCTCTACCTACGTCACTGCTGAGCTGAGTGTCCACTCCCCTGCCTACGTCACTGCTGAGCTGAGTGTCCACTCCCCTGCCTACGTCACTGTGCTGAGCTGAGCTGAGTGTCCACTCCCCTGCCTACGTCACTGTGCTGAGCTGAGTGCCCACTCCCCTGCCTACGTCACTGCTGAGCTGAGTGCCCACTCCCCTGCCTACGTCACTGCTGAGCTGAGTGCCCACTCCCCTGCCTACGTCACTGTGCTGAGCTGAGTGCCCAGTCCTCTGCCTACGTCACTGCTGAGCTGAGTGCCCACTCCCCTGCCTACGTCACTGCTGAGCTGAGTGCCCACTCCCCTGTCTACGTCACTGCTGAGCTGAGTGCCCACTCCCTGCCTACGTCACTGCTGAGCTGAGTGTCCACTCCCCTGCCTACGTCACTGCTGAGCTGAGTGTCACTCCCTGCCTACGTCACTGTGCTGAGCTGAGCTGAGTGTCCACTCCCTGCCCTCCACGTCACTGTGCTGAGCTGAGTGCCCACTCCCCTGCCTACGTCACTGCTGAGCTGAGTGCCCACTCCCTGCCTACGTCACTGCTGAGCTGAGTGCCCACTCCCCTGCCTACGTCACTGTGCTGAGCTGAGTGCCCAGTCCTCTGCCCACGTCACTGCTGAGCTGAGTGCCCACTCCCCCTGCCTACGTCACTGCTGAGCTGAGTGCCCACTCCCTGTCTACGTCACTGCTGAGCTGAGTGCCACTCCCCTGCCTACGTCACTGCTGAGCTGAGTGTCCACTCCCCTGCCTACGTCACTGCTGAGCTGAGTGCCCACTCCCCTGCCACGTCACTGTGCTGAGCTGAGCTGAGTGTCCACTCCCTGCCTACGTCACTGTGCTGAGCTGAGTGCCCACTCCCCTGCCTACGTCACTGCTGAGCTGAGTGCCCACTCCCTGCCTACGTCACTGCTGAGCTGAGTGCCCACTCCCTGCCTACGTCCCTGTGCTGAGCTGAGTGTCCACTCCCTGCCTACGTCACTGTGCTGAGCTGAGTGCCCACCCCCTGCCTACGTCACTGCTGAGCTGAGTGCCCACTCCCCTGCCTACGTCACTGCTGAGCTGAGTGCCCACTCCTCTGCCTACGTCACTGCTGAGCTGAGTGTCCACTCCCCTGTCTACGTCACTGTTGAGCTGAGTGCCCTCCCCTGCCTACGTCACTGTGCTGAGCTGAGCTGAGTGCCAATGAGCAATCAGGGCTCGAATCACCCAGTTTATAAATACGGATATATCCCATGTGCAGGATATTTATTCGGGTAGCTGAGTGCCCACTTCCCTGCCTACGTCACTGCTGAGCTGAGTGTCCACTCCTCTGTCTACGTCACTGCTGAGCTGAGTGTCCACTCCCTGCCTACGTCACTGTGCTGAGCTGAGTGCCCAGTCCTCTGCCTACGTCACTGCTGAGCTGAGTGCCCACTCCCCTGCCTACGTCACTGCTCAGCTGAGTGCCCACTCCCCGTCTAGGTCACTGCTGAGCTGAGTGCCCACTCCCCTTCACGTCACTGTTGAGCTGAGTGCCCACTCCCTGTATACGTCACTGCTGAGCTGAGTGCCCACTCCTCTACCTACGTCACTGCTGAGCTGAGTGTCCACTCCCTGCCTACGTCACTGCTGAGCTGAGTGTCCACTCCCCTGCCTACGTCACTGTGCTGAGCTGAGCTGAGTGTCACTCCCCTGCCTACGTCACTGTGCTGAGCTGAGTGCTCACTCCCCTGCCTACGTCACTGCTGAGCTGAGTGCCCACTCCCCTGCCTACGTCACTGCTGAGCTGAGTGCCCACTCCCCTGCCTACGTCACTGTGCTGAGCTGAGTGCCCAGTCCTCTGCCTACGTCACTGCTGAGCTGAGTGCCCACTCCCCTGCCTACGTCACTGCTGAGCTGAGTGCCCACTCCCCTGTCTACGTCACTGCTGAGCTGAGTGCCCACTCCCCTGCCTACGTCACTGCTGAGCTGAGTGTCCACTCCCCTGCCTACGTCACTGCTGAGCTGAGTGTCCACTCCCCTGCCTACGTCACTGTGCTGAGCTGAGTGCCCACTCCCCTGCCTACGTCACTGCTCAGCTGAGTGCCCACTCCCCCGTCTAGGTCACTGCTGAGCTGAGTGCCCACTCCCTGTCTACGTCACTGTTGAGCTGAGTGCCCACTCCCTGTATACGTCACTGCTGAGCTGAGTGCCCACTCCTCTACCTACGTCACTGCTGAGCTGAGTGTCCACTCCCTGCCTACGTCACTGCTGAGCTGAGTGTCCACTCCCCTGCCTACGTCACTGTGCTGAGCTGAGCTGAGTGTCCACTCCCTGCCTACGTCACTGTGCTGAGCTGAGTGCCCACTCCCTGCCTACGTCACTGCTGAGCTGAGTGCCACCCCCTGCCTACGTCACTGCTGAGCTGAGTGCCCACTCCCCTGCCTACGTCACTGTGCTGAGCTGAGTGCCCAGTCCTCTGCCTACGTCACTGCTGAGCTGAGTGCCCACTCCCTGCCTACGTCACTGCTGAGCTGAGTGCCCACTCCCTGTCTACGTCACTGCTGAGCTGAGTGCCCACTCCCCTGCCTACGTCACTGCTGAGCTGAGTGTCCACTCCCCTGCCTACGTCACTGCTGAGCTGAGTGCCCACTCCCCTGCCTACGTCACTGTGCTGAGCTGAGCTGAGTGTCCACTCCCTGCCTACGTCACTGTGCTGAGCTGAGTGCCCACTCCCCCTGCCTACGTCACTGCTGAGCTGAGTGCCCACTCCCTGCCTACGTCACTGCTGAGCTGAGTGCCCACTCCCTGCCTACGTCACTGCTGAGCTGAGTGCCCACTCCCTGTCTACGTCACTGCTGAGCTGAGTGCCCACTCCCTGCCTACGTCACTGCTGAGCTGAGTGTCCACTCCCCTGCCTACGTCACTGCTGAGCTGAGTGTCCACTCCCTGCCTCGTCACTGTGCTGAGCTGAGCTGAGTGCCCACTCCCCTGCCTACGTCACTGCTCAGCTGAGTGCCCACCCCCGTCTAGGTCACTGCTGAGCTGAGTGCCCACTCCCTGTCTACGTCACTGTTGAGCTGAGTGCCCACTCCCTGTATACGCCACTGCTGAGCTGAGTGCCCACTCCTCTACCTACGTCACTGCTGAGCTGAGTGTCCACTCCCCTGCCTACGTCACTGCTGAGCTGAGTGTCCACTCCCCTGCCTACGTCACTGTGCTGAGCTGAGCTGAGTGTCCACTCCCCTGCCTACGTCACTGTGCTGAGCTGAGTGCCCACTCCCCTGCCTACGTCACTGCTGAGCTGAGTGCCCACTCCCCTGCCTACGTCACTGCTGAGCTGAGTGCCCACTCCCCTGCCTACGTCACTGTGCTGAGCTGAGTGCCCAGTCCTCTGCCTACGTCACTGCTGAGCTGAGTGCCCACTCCCCTGCCTACGTCACTGCTGAGCTGAGTGCCCACTCCCCTGTCTACGTCACTGCTGAGCTGAGTGCCCACTCCCCTGCCTACGTCACTGCTGAGCTGAGTGTCCACTCCCCTGCCTACGTCACTGCTGAGCTGAGTGCCCACTCCCCTGCCTACGTCACTGTGCTGAGCTGAGCTGAGTGTCCACTCCCCTGCCTACGTCACTGTGCTGAGCTGAGTGCCCACTCCCCTGCCTACGTCACTGCTGAGCTGAGTGCCCACTCCCCTGCCTACGTCCCTGTGCTGAGCTGAGTGTCCACTCCCCTGCCTACGTCACTGTGCTGAGCTGAGTGCCCACTCCCCTGCCTACGTCACTGCTGAGCTGAGTGCCCACTCCCCTGCCTACGTCACTGCTGAGCTGAGTGCCCACTCCCCTGCCTACGTCACTGTGCTGAGCTGAGTGCCCAGTCCTCTGCCTACGTCACTGCTGAGCTGAGTGCCCACTCCCCTGCCTACATCACTGCTGAGCTGAGTGCCCACTCCCCTGTCTACGTCACTGCTGAGCTGAGTGCCCACTCCCCTGCCTACGTCACTGCTGAGCTGAGTGTCCACTCCCCTGCCTACGTCACTGCTGAGCTGAGTGTCCACTCCCCTGCCTACGTCACTGTGCTGAGCTGAGCTGAGTGTCCACTCCCCTGCCTACGTCACTGCTGAGCTGAGTGCCCACTCCCCTGCCTACGTCACTGCTGAGCTGAGTGCCCACTCCCCTGCCTACGTCCCTGTGCTGAGCTGAGTGTCCACTCCCCTGCCTACGTCACTGTGCTGAGCTGAGTGCCCACTCCCCTGTCTACGTCACTGCTGAGCTGAGCTGAGTGCCCACTCCTCTGCCTACGTCACTGCTGAGCTGAGTGTCCACTCCCCTGTCTACGTCACTGTTGAGCTGAGTGCTCACTCCCCTGCCTACGTCGCTGAGCTGAGTGCCCACTCCCCTGCCTACGTCACTGCTGAGCTGAGTGTGCACTCCTCTTCCTACGTCACTGCTGAGCTGAGTGCCCACTCCCCTGCCTACGTCACTGCTGAGCTGAGTGTCCACTCCCCTGTCTACGTCACTGCTGAGCTGAGTGCCCACTCCTCTGCCTACGTCACTGCTGAGCTGAGTGCCCACTCCTCTGCCGACGTCACTGTGCTGAGCTGAGCTGAGTGTCCACTCCCCTGCCTACGTCACTGCTGAGCTGAGTGTCCACTCCCCTGTCTACGTCACTGCTGAGCTGAGTGCTCACTCCCCTGCCTACGTCACTGTGCTGAGCTGAGCTGAGTGCTCACTCCCCTGCCTACGTCACTGTGCTGAGCTGAGCTGAGTGCCCACTCCCCTGCCTACGTCACTGTGCTGAGCTGAGCTGAGTGCCCACTCCTCTGCCTAAGTCACTGTGCTGAGCTGAGCTGAGTGCCCACTCCCCTGCCTACGTCACTGCTGAGCTGAGTGTCCACTCCCCTGCCTACGTCACTGCTGAGCTGAGTGTCCACTCCCCTGTCTACGTCACTGTTGAGCTGAGTGCTCACTCCCCTGCCTACGTCACTGTGCTGAGCTGAGTGCTCACTCCTCTACCTACGTCACTGCTGAGCTGAGTGCTCACTCCCCTGCCTACGTCACTGTGCTGAGCTGAGTGCTCACTCCTCTACCTACGTCACTGCTGAGCTGAGTGCCCACTCCCCTGCCTACGTCACTGTTGAGCTGAGTGCTCACTTCCCTGCCTACGTCACTGCTGAGCTGAGTGCTCACTTCCCTGCCTACGTCACTGCTGAGCTGAGTGCCCACTCCTCTGCCTACGTCACTGTTGAGCTGAGTGCTCACTTCCCTGCCTACGTCACTGTTGAGCTGAGTGCTCACTCCCCTGCCTACGTCACTGTTGAGCTGAGTGCTCACTTCCCTGCCTACGTCACTGTTGAGCTGAGTGCTCACTTCCCTGCCTACGTCACTGCTGAGCTGAGTGCCCACTCCCCTGTCTACGTCACTGCTGAGCTGTGCCCACTCCCCTACCTACATCACTGTTGAGCTGAGTGCTCACTTCCCTGCCTACGTCACTGCTGAGCTGAGTGCTCACTTCCCTGCCTACGTCACTGCTGAGCTGAGTGCTCACTTCCCTGCCTACGTCACTGCTGAGCTGAGTGCCCACTCCCCTACCTACATCACTGTTGAGCTGAGTGCTCACTTCCCTGCCTACATCACTGCTGAGCTGAGTGCTCACTTCTCTACCTATGTCATTGTTGAGCTTAGTGCTCACTTCCCTGCCTACGTCACTGCTGAGCTGAGTGCTCACTTCCCTGCCTACATCACTGCTGAGCTGAGTGCTCACTTCTCTACCTATGTCACTGTTGAGCTTAGTGCTCACTTCCCTGCCTACGTCACTGCTGAGCTGAGTGCCCACTCCCCTGTCTACGTCACTGTGCTGAGCTGAGCTGAGTGTCCACTCCCCTGCCTACGTCACTGTGCTGAGCTGAGTGCCCACTCCCCTGTCTACGTCACTGCTGAGCTGAGCTGAGTGCCCACTCCTCTGCCTACGTCACTGCTGAGCTGAGTGTCCACTCCCCTGTCTACGTCACTGTTGAGCTGAGTGCTCACTCCCCTGCCTACGTCACTGTGCTGAGCTGAGCTGAGTGCCCACTCCCCTACCTACGTCGATGCTGAGCTGAGTGTCCACTCCCCTGCCTACGTCACTGCTGAGCTGAGTGCCCACTCCCCTGCCTACGTCACTGCTGAGCTGAGTGTCCACTCCTCTTCCTACGTTACTGCTGAGCTGAGTGCCCACTCCCCTGCCTACGTCACTGCTGAGCTGAGTGTCCACTCCCCTGTCTACGTCACTGCTGAGCTGAGTGCCCACTCCTCTGCCTACGTCACTGCTGAGCTGAGTGCCCACTCCTCTGCCTACGTCACTGTGCTGAGCTGAGCTGAGTGTCCACTCCCCTGCCTACGTCACTGCTGAGCTGAGTGTCCACTCCCCTGTCTACGTCACTGCTGAGCTGAGTGCTCACTCCCCTGCCCTACGTCACTGTGCTGAGCTGAGCTGAGTGCTCACTCCCCTGCCTACGTCACTGTGCTGAGCTGAGCTGAGTGTCCAGTCCTCTGCCTAAGTCACTGTGCTGAGCTGGGCTGAGTGCCCACTCCCCTGTCTACGTCACTGCTGAGCTGAGTGTCCACTCCCCTGCCTACGTCACTGCTGAGCTGAGTGTCCACTCCCTGTCTACGTCACTGTTGAGCTGAGTGCTCACTCCCCTGCCTACGTCACTGTGCTGAGCTGAGCTGAGTGTCCACTCCCTGCCTACGTCACTGTGCTGAGCTGAGCTGAGTGTCCACTCCCCTGCCTACGTAACTGTGCTGAGCTGAGCTTAGTGTCCACTCCCCTGCCTACGTCACTGTGCTGAGCTGAGCTGAGTGTCCACTCCCCTGCCTACGTCACTGTGCTGAGCTGAGCTGAGTGTCCACTCCGCTGCCTACGTCACTGCTGAGCTGAGTGCCCACTCCCTGCCTACGTCACTGCTGAGCTGAGTGTCCACTCCCTGTCTACGTCACTGCTGAGCTGAGTGCCCACTCCTCTGCCTACGTCACTGCTGAGCTGAGTGCCCTCCTCTGCCTACGTCACTGTGCTGAGCTGAGCTGAGTGTCCACTCCCTGCCTACGTCACTGCTGAGCTGAGTGTCCACTCCCCTGTCTACGTCACTGCTGAGCTGAGTGCTCACTCCCCTGCCTACGTCACTGTGCTGAGCTGAGCTGAGTGCTCACTCCCCTGCCTACGTCACTGTGCTGAGCTGAGCTGAGTGTCCAGTCATCTGCCTAAGTCACTGTGCTGAGCTGAGCTGAGTGCCCAGTCCCCTGTCTACGTCACTGATGAGCTGAGTGTCCACTCCCCTGCCTACGTCACTGCTGAGCTGAGTGTCCACTCCCCTGTCTACGTCACTGTTGAGCTGAGTGCTCACTCCCCTGCCTACGTCACTGCTGAGCTGAGTGTCCACTCCCCTGTCTACGTCACTGTTGAGCTGAGTGCTCACTCCCCTGCCTACGTCACTGTGCTGAGCTGAGCTGAGTGCCCACTCCCCTACCTACGTCACTGCTGAGCTGAGTGTCCACTCCTCTGCCTACGTCGATGCTGAGCTGAGTGTCCACTCCCCTGCCTACGTCACTGCTGAGCTGAGTGCCCACTCCCCTGCCTACGTCACTGCTGAGCTGAGTGTCCACTCCTCTTCCTACGTTACTGCTGAGCTGAGTGCCCACTCCCCTGCCTACGTCACTGCTGAGCTGAGTGTCCACTCCCCTGTCTACGTCACTGCTGAGCTGAGTGCCCACTCCTCTGCCTACGTCACTGCTGAGCTGAGTGCCCACTCCTCTGCCTACGTCACTGTGCTGAGCTGAGCTGAGTGTCCACTCCCTGCCTACGTCACTGCTGAGCTGAGTGTCCACTCCCTGTCTACGTCACTGCTGAGCTGAGTGCTCACTCCCCTGCCTACGTCACTGTGCTGAGCTGAGCTGAGTGCTCACTCCCCTGCCTACGTCACTGTGCTGAGCTGAGCTGAGTGTCCAGTCCTCTGCCTAAGTCACTGTGCTGAGCTGGGCTGAGTGCCCACTCCCCTGTCTACGTCACTGCTGAGCTGAGTGTCCACTCCCCTGCCTACGTCACTGCTGAGCTGAGTGTCCACTCCCCTGTCTACGTCACTGTTGAGCTGAGTGCTCACTCCCCTGCCTACGTCACTGTGCTGAGCTGAGCTGAGTGTCCACTCCCCTGCCTACGTCACTGTGCTGAGCTGAGCTGAGTGTCCACTCCCCTGCCTACGTAACTGTGCTGAGCTGAGCTGAGTGTCCACTCCCCTGCCTACGTCACTGTGCTGAGCTGAGCTGAGTGTCCACTCCCCTGCCTACGTCACTGTGCTGAGCTGAGCTGAGTGTCCACTCCGCTGCCTACGTCACTGCTGAGCTGAGTGCCCACTCCCCTGCCTACGTCACTGCTGAGCTGAGCTGAGTGTCCACTCCCCTGCCTACGTCACTGCTGAGCTGAGTGTCCACTCCCCTGTCTACGTCACTGCTGAGCTGAGTGCTCACTCCCCTGCCTACGTCACTGTGCTGAGCTGAGCTGAGTGCTCACTCCCCTGCCTACGTCACTGTGCTGAGCTGAGCTGAGTGTCCAGTCCTCTGCCTAAGTCACTGTGCTGAGCTGAGCTGAGTGCCCAGTCCCCTGTCTACGTCACTGATGAGCTGAGTGTCCACTCCCCTGCCTACGTCACTGCTGAGCTGAGTGTCCACTCCCCTGTCTACGTCACTGTTGAGCTGAGTGCTCACTCCCCTGCCTACGTCACTGCTGAGCTGAGTGTCCACTCCCCTGTCTACGTCACTGTTGAGCTGAGTGCTCACTCCCCTGCCTACGTCACTGTGCTGAGCTGAGCTGAGTGCCCACTCCCCTACCTACGTCACTGCTGAGCTGAGTGTCCACTCCTCTGCCTACGTCGATGCTGAGCTGAGTGTCCACTCCCCTGCCTACGTCACTGCTGAGCTGAGTGCCCACTCCCCTGCCTACGTCACTGCTGAGCTGAGTGTCCACTCCTCTTCCTACGTTACTGCTGAGCTGAGTGCCCACTCCCCTGCCTACGTCACTGCTGAGCTGAGTGTCCACTCCCCTGTCACGTCACTGCTGAGCTGAGTGCCCACTCCTCTGCCTACGTCACTGCTGAGCTGAGTGCCCACTCCTCTGCCTACGTCACTGTGCTGAGCTGAGCTGAGTGTCCACTCCCCTGCCTACGTCACTGCTGAGCTGAGTGTCCACTCCCCTGTCTACGTCACTGCTGAGCTGAGTGCTCACTCCCCTGCCTACGTCACTGTGCTGAGCTGAGCTGAGTGCTCACTCCCTGCCTACGTCACTGTGCTGAGCTGAGCTGAGTGTCCAGTCCTCTGCCTAAGTCACTGTGCTGAGCTGGGCTGAGTGCCCACTCCCCTGTCTACGTCACTGCTGAGCTGAGTGTCCACTCCCCTGCCTACGTCACTGCTGAGCTGAGTGTCCACTCCCCTGTCTACGTCACTGTTGAGCTGAGTGCTCACTCCCCTGCCTACGTCACTGTGCTGAGCTGAGCTGAGTGTCCACTCCCTGCCTACGTCACTGTGCTGAGCTGAGCTGAGTGTCCACTCCCTGCCTACGTAACTGTGCTGAGCTGAGCTGAGTGTCCACTCCCCTGCCTACGTCACTGTGCTGAGCTGAGCTGAGTGTCCACTCCCCTGCCTACGTCACTGTGCTGAGCTGAGCTGAGTGTCCACTCCGCTGCCTACGTCACTGCTGAGCTGAGTGCCCACTCCCCTGCCTACGTCACTGCTGAGCTGAGTGTCCACTCCCCTGTCTACGTCACTGCTGAGCTGAGTGCCCACTCCTCTGCCTACGTCACTGCTGAGCTGAGTGCCCACTCCTCTGCCTACGTCACTGTGCTGAGCTGAGCTGAGTGTCCACTCCCCTGCCTACGTCACTGCTGAGCTGAGTGTCCACTCCCCTGTCTACGTCACTGCTGAGCTGAGTGCTCACTCCCCTGCCTACGTCACTGTGCTGAGCTGAGCTGAGTGCTCACTCCCCTGCCTACGTCACTGTGCTGAGCTGAGCTGAGTGCCCAGTCCCCTGTCTACGTCACTGATGAGCTGAGTGTCCACTCCCCTGCCTACGTCACTGCTGAGCTGAGTGTCCACTCCCCTGTCTACGTCACTGTTGAGCTGAGTGCTCACTCCCCTGCCTACGTCACTGTGCTGAGCTGAGCTGAGTGTCCACTCCCCTGCCTACGTCACTGTGCTGAGCTGAGCTGAGTGTCCACTCCCCTGCCTACGTAACTGTGCTGAGCTGAGCTGAGTGTCCACTCCCCTGCCTACGTCACTGTGCTGAGCTGAGCTGAGTGTCCACTCCCCTGCCTACGTCACTGTGCTGAGCTGAGCTGAGTGTCCACTCCCCTGCCTACGTCACTGCTGAGCTGAGTGCCCACTCCCCTGCCTACGTCGCTGCTGAGCTGAGTGTCCACTCCCCTGCCTACGTCACTGCTGAGCTGAGTGCCCACTCCTCTGCCTATGTCACTGCTGTGCTGAGTGCCCACTCCCCTGCCTACGTCACTGCTGAGCTGAGTGCCCACTCCCCTGTCTACGTCACTGTGCTGAGCTGAGCTGAGTGCCCACTCCCCTACCTACGTCACTGCTGAGCTGAGTGTCCACTCCTCTGCCTACGTCACTGCTGAGCTGAGTGTCCACTCCCCTGCCTACGTCACTGCTGAGCTGAGTGCCCACTCCCCTGCCTACGTCACTGCTGAGCTGAGTGTCCACTCCTCTTCCTACGTTACTGCTGAGCTGAGTGCCCACTCCCCTGCCTACGTCACTGCTGAGCTGAGTGTCCACTCCCCTGTCTACGTCACTGCTGAGCTGAGTGCCCACTCCTCTGCCTACGTCACTGCTGAGCTGAGTGCCCACTCCTCTGCCTACGTCACTGTGCTGAGCTGAGCTGAGTGTCCACTCCCCTGCCTACGTCACTGCTGAGCTGAGTGTCCACTCCCCTGTCTACGTCACTGCTGAGCTGAGTGCTCACTCCCCTGCCTACGTCACTGTGCTGAGCTGAGCTGAGTGCTCACTCCCCTGCCTACGTCACTGTGCTGAGCTGAGCTGAGTGTCCAGTCCTCTGCCTAAGTCACTGTGCTGAGCTGGGCTGAGTGCCCACTCCCCTGTCTACGTCACTGCTGAGCTGAGTGTCCACTCCCCTGCCTACGTCACTGCTGAGCTGAGTGTCCACTCCCCTGTCTACGTCACTGTTGAGCTGAGTGCTCACTCCCCTGCCTACGTCACTGTGCTGAGCTGAGCTGAGTGTCCACTCCCCTGCCTACGTCACTGTGCTGAGCTGAGCTGAGTGTCCACTCCCCTGCCTACGTAACTGTGCTGAGCTGAGCTGAGTGTCCACTCCCCTGCCTACGTCACTGTGCTGAGCTGAGCTGAGTGTCCACTCCCCTGCCTACGTCACTGTGCTGAGCTGAGCTGAGTGTCCACTCCCCTGCCTACGTCACTGCTGAGCTGAGTGCCCACTCCCCTGCCTACGTCACTGCTGAGCTGAGTGTCCACTCCCCTGTCTACGTCACTGCTGAGCTGAGTGCCCACTCCTCTGCCTACGTCACTGCTGAGCTGAGTGCCCACTCCTCTGCCTACGTCACTGTGCTGAGCTGAGCTGAGTGTCCACTCCCCTGCCTACGTCACTGCTGAGCTGAGTGTCCACTCCCTGTCTCACGTCACTGCTGAGCTGAGTGCTCACTCCCTGCCTACGTCACTGTGCTGAGCTGAGCTGAGTGCTCACTCCCCTGCCTACGTCACTGTGCTGAGCTGAGCTGAGTGTCCAGTCCTCTGCCTAAGTCACTGTGCTGAGCTGAGCTGAGTGCCCAGTCCCCTGTCTACGTCACTGCTGAGCTGAGTGTCCACTCCCCTGCCTACGTCACTGCTGAGCTGAGTGTCCACTCCCCTGTCTACGTCACTGTTGAGCTGAGTGCTCACTCCCCTGCCTACGTCACTGTGCTGAGCTGAGCTGAGTGTCCACTCCCCTGCCTACGTCACTGTGCTGAGCTGAGCTGAGTGTCCACTCCCCTGCCTACGTAACTGTGCTGAGCTGAGCTGAGTGTCCACTCCCTGCCACGTCACTGTGCTGAGCTGAGCTGAGTGTCCACTCCCTGCCTACGTCACTGTGCTGAGCTGAGCTGAGTGTCCACTCCCTGCCTACGTCACTGCTGAGCTGAGTGCCCACTCCCCTGCCTACGTCGCTGCTGAGCTGAGTGTCCACTCCCCTGCCTACGTCACTGCTGAGCTGAGTGCCCACTCCTCTGCCTATGTCACTGCTGTGCTGAGTGCCCACTCCCCTGCCTACGTCACTGCTGAGCTGAGTGCCCACTCCCTGTCTACGTCACTGTGCTGAGCTGAGCTGAGTGCCCACTACTCTACCTACGTCACTGCTGAGCTGAGTGCCCACTCCCTGCCTACGTCACTGCTGAGCTGAGTGCCCACTCCCTGCCTACGTCACTGTTGAGCTGAGTGCTCACTCCTCTACCTACGTCACTGCTGAGCTGAATGCTCACTCCCCTGCCTACGTCACTGTGCTGAGCTGAGTGCTCACTCCTCTACCTACGTCACTGCTGAGCTGAGTGCTCACTCCTCTACCCTACGTCACTGCTGAGCTGAATGCTCACTCCCCTGCCCTACGTCACTGTGCTGAGCTGAGTGCTCACTCCTCTACTCACGTCACTGCTGAGCTGAGTGCTCAGTTCTCTGCCTACGTCACTGCTGAGCTGAGTGCCCACTCCTCTGCCTACGTCACTGCTGTGCTGAGTGCCCACTCCCTGCCTACGTCACTGCTGAGCTGAGTGCCCACTCCCTGTCTACGTCACTGTGCTGAGCTGAGCTGAGTGCCCTCCCTGCCTACGTCACTGCTGAGCTGAGTGCCCACTCCCCTGTCTACGTCACTGTGCTGAGCTGAGTGCTCACTCCTCTACCCTACGTCACTGCTGAGCTGAGTGTCCACTCCCCTGCCTACGTCACTGCTGAGCTGAGCTGAGTGTCCACTCCCTGCCTACGTCACTGTGCTGAGCTGAGCTGAGTGCCCACTCCCCCTGCCTATGTCACTGTGCTGAGCTGAGCTGAGTGTCCACTCCCTGTCTACTTCACTGCTGAGCTGAGTGTCCACTCCCCTGCCTACGTCGCTGCTGAGCTGAGTGTCCACTCCCCTGTCTACGTCACTGTTGAGCTGAGTGCTCACTCCCCTGCCTACGTCACTGTGCTGAGCTGAGTGCTCACTCCTCTACCTACGTCACTGCTGAGCTGAGTGCTCACTCCTGCCTACGTCACTGTGCTGAGTGCTCACTCCTCTACATACGTCACTGCTGAGCTGAGTGCCCACTTCCCTGCCTACGTCTCTGTTGAGCTGATTGCTCACTTCCCTGCCTACGTCACTGCTGAGATGAGTGCTCACTTCCTGCCTACGTCACTGCTGAGCTGAGTGCCCACTCCTCTGCCTACGTCACTGTTGAGCTGAGTGCACACTTCCCTGCCTACGTCACTGTTGAGCTGAGTGCTCACTCCCTGCCTACGTCACTGTTGAGCTGAGTGCTCACTTCCCTGTCTACGTCACTGCTGAGCTGAGCTGAGTGCCCACTCCTCTGCCTACGTCACTGCTGAGCTGAGTGCTCACTTCCTGCCTACGTCACTGCTGAGCTGAGTGCTCACTTCCCTGCCTACGTCACTGCTGAGCTGAGTGCTCACTTCTCTGCCTACGTCACTGTTGAGCTGAGTGCTCACTTCTCTACCTACGTCACTGTTGAGCTGAGTGCTCACTTCCCTGCCTACGTCACTGCTGAGCTGAGTGCTCACCTCTACCTACGTCACTGCTGAGCTGAGTGCTCACTCCCCTGCCTACGTCACTGTGCTAAGCTGAGCTGAGTGCCCACTCCTCTGCCTACGTCACTGTGCTGAGCTGAGCTGAGTGTCCACTCCCTGTCTACTTCACTGCTGAGCTGAGTGTCCACTCCCTGCCTACGTCGCTGCTGAGCTGAGTGTCCACTCCCCTGTCTACGTCACTTTTGAGCTGAGTGCTCAATCCCCTGCCTACGTCACTGTGCTGAGCTGAGTGCTCACTCCTCTACCTACGTCACTGCTGAGCTGAGTGCCCACTCCTCTGCCTACGTCACTGTGCTGAGCTGAGCTGAGTGTCCACTCCCCTGCCTACGTCACTGCTGAGCTGAGTGTCCACTCCCCTGTCTACGTCACTGCTGAGCTGAGTGCTCAATCCCCTGCCTACGTCACTGTGCTGAGCTGAGCTGAGTGCTCACTCCCCTGCCTACGTCACTGTGCTGAGCTGAGCTGAGTGTCCAGTCCTCTGCCTAAGTCACTGTGCTGAGCTGAGCTGAGTGCCCAGTCCCCTGTCTACGTCACTGCTGAGCTGAGTGTCCACTCCCCTGCCTACGTCACTGCTGAGCTGAGTGTCCACTCCCCTGTCTACGTCACTGTTGAGCTGAGTGCTCACTCCCCTGCCTACGTCACTGTGCTGAGCTGAGCTGAGTGTCCACTCCCCTGCCTACGTCACTGTGCTGAGCTGAGCTGAGTGTCCACTCCCCTGCCTACGTAACTGTGCTGAGCTGAGCTGAGTGTCCACTCCCCTGCCTACGTCACTGTGCTGAGCTGAGCTGAGTGTCCACTCCCCTGCCTACGTCACTGTGCTGAGCTGAGCTGAGTGTCCACTCCCCTGCCTACGTCACTGTGCTGAGCTGAGCTGAGTGTCCACTCCCCTGCCTACGTCACTGTGCTGAGCTGAGCTGAGTGTCCACTCCCCTGCCTACGTCACTGCTGAGCTGAGTGCCCACTCCCCTGCCTACGTCGCTGCTGAGCTGAGTGTCCACTCCCCTGCCTACGTCACTGCTGAGCTGAGTGCCCACTCCTCTGCCTATGTCACTGCTGTGCTGAGTGCCCACTCCCCTGCCTACGTCACTGCTGAGCTGAGTGCCCACTCCCCTGTCTACGTCACTGTGCTGAGCTGAGCTGAGTGCCCACTACTCTACCTACGTCACTGCTGAGCTGAGTGCCCACTCCCCTGCCTACGTCACTGCTGAGCTGAGTGCCCACTCCCCTGCCTACGTCACTGTTGAGCTGAGTGCTCACTCCTCTACCTACGTCACTGCTGAGCTGAATGCTCACTCCCCTGCCTACGTCACTGTGCTGAGCTGAGTGCTCACTCCTCTACCTACGTCACTGCTGAGCTGAGTGCTCACTCCTCTACCTACGTCACTGCTGAGCTGAATGCTCACTCCCTGCCCACGTCACTGTGCTGAGCTGAGTGCTCACTCCTCTACCTACGTCACTGCTGAGCTGAGTGCTCAGTTCTCTGCCTACGTCACTGCTGAGCTGAGTGCCCACTCCTCTGCCTACGTCACTGCTGTGCTGAGTGCCCACTCCCCTGCCTACGTCACTGCTGAGCTGAGTGCCCACTCCCCTGTCTACGTCACTGTGCTGAGCTGAGCTGAGTGCCCACTCCCCTGCCTACGTCACTGCTGAGCTGAGTGCCCACTCCCCTGTCTACGTCACTGTGCTGAGCTGAGTGCTCACTCCTCTACCTACGTCACTGCTGAGCTGAGTGTCCACTCCCCTGCCTACGTCACTGCTGAGCTGAGCTGAGTGTCCACTCCCCTGCCTACGTCACTGTGCTGAGCTGAGCTGAGTGCCCACTCCCCTGCCTATGTCACTGTGCTGAGCTGAGCTGAGTGTCCACTCCCCTGTCTACTTCACTGCTGAGCTGAGTGTCCACTCCCCTGCCTACGTCGCTGCTGAGCTGAGTGTCCACTCCCTGTCTACGTCACTGTTGAGCTGAGTGCTCACTCCCCTGCCTACGTCAC
Source organism: Oncorhynchus nerka (assembly GCF_034236695.1). Lineage (NCBI taxonomy): Eukaryota > Metazoa > Chordata > Actinopteri > Salmoniformes > Salmonidae > Oncorhynchus > Oncorhynchus nerka. The sequence continues at coordinate 13,052,733 of NC_088408.1, read as the reverse complement.
TGTGCTGAGCTGAGTGCTCACTCCTCTACCTACGTCACTGCTGAGCTGAGTGCTCACTCCCCTGCCTACGTCACTGTGCTGAGTGCTCACTCCTCTACATACGTCACTGCTGAGCTGAGTGCCCACTTCCCTGCCTACGTCTCTGTTGAGCTGATTGCTCACTTCCCTGCCTACGTCACTGCTGAGATGAGTGCTCACTTCCCTGCCTACGTCACTGCTGAGCTGAGTGCCCACTCCTCTGCCTACGTCACTGTTGAGCTGAGTGCACACTTCCCTGCCTACGTCACTGTTGAGCTGAGTGCTCACTCCCCTGCCTACGTCACTGTTGAGCTGAGTGCTCACTTCCCTGTCTACGTCACTGCTGAGCTGAGCTGAGTGCCCACTCCTCTGCCTACGTCACTGCTGAGCTGAGTGCTCACTTCCCTGCCTACGTCACTGCTGAGCTGAGTGCTCACTTCCCTGCCTACGTCACTGCTGAGCTGAGTGCTCACTTCTCTGCCTACGTCACTGTTGAGCTGAGTGCTCACTTCTCTACCTACGTCACTGTTGAGCTGAGTGCTCACTTCCTGCCTACGTCACTGCTGAGCTGAGTGCTCACTCCTCTACCTACGTCACTGCTGAGCTGAGTGCTCACTCCCCTGCCTACGTCACTGTGCTGAGCTGAGCTGAGTGCCCACTCCTCTGCCTACGTCACTGTGCTGAGCTGAGCTGAGTGTCCACTCCCCTGTCTACTTCACTGCTGAGCTGAGTGTCCACTCCCTGCCTACGTCGCTGCTGAGCTGAGTGTCCACTCCCCTGTCTACGTCACTTTTGAGCTGAGTGCTCAATCCCTGCCTACGCCACTGTGCTGAGCTGAGTGCTCACTCCTCTACCTACGTCACTGCTGAGCTGAGTGCCCACTCCTCTGCCTACGTCACTGTGCTGAGCTGAGCTGAGTGTCCACTCCCCTGCCTACGTCACTGCTGAGCTGAGTGTCCACTCCCCTGTCTACGTCACTGCTGAGCTGAGTGCTCACTCCCTGCCTACGTCACTGTGCTGAGCTGAGCTGAGTGCTCACTCCCTGCCTACGCCACTGTGCTGAGCTGAGCTGAGTGTCCAGTCCTCTGCCTAAGTCACTGTGCTGAGCTGAGTGAGTGCCCAGTCCCCTGTCTACGTCACTGCTGAGCTGAGTGTCCACTCCCCTGCCTACGTCACTGCTGAGCTGAGTGTCCACTCCCCTGTCTCCACGTCACTGTTGAGCTGAGTGCTCACTCCCTGCCTACGTCACTGTGCTGAGCTGAGCTGAGTGTCCACTCCCCTGCCTACGTCACTGTGCTGAGCTGAGCTGAGTGTCCACTCCCCTGCCTACGTAACTGTGCTGAGCTGAGCTGAGTGTCCACTCCCTGCCTACGCCACTGTGCTGAGCTGAGCTGAGTGTCCACTCCCCTGCCTCTCACTGTGCTGAGCTGAGCTGAGTGTCCACTCCCCTGCCTACGTCACTGCTGAGCTGAGTGCCCACTCCCCTGCCTACGTCGCTGCTGAGCTGAGTGTCCACTCCCCTGCCTACGTCACTGCTGAGCTGAGTGCCCACTCCTCTGCCTACGTCACTGCTGTGCTGAGTGCCCACTCCCCTGCCTACGTCACTGCTGAGCTGAGTGCCCACTCCCCTGTCTACGTCACTGTGCTGAGCTGAGCTGAGTGCCCACTACTCTACCTACGTCACTGCTGAGCTGAGTGCCCACTCCCCTGCCTACGTCACTGCTGAGCTGAGTGCCCACTCCCCTGCCTACGTCACTGTTGAGCTGAGTGCTCACTCCTCTACCTACGTCACTGCTGAGCTGAATGCTCACTCCCCTGCCTACGTCACTGTGCTGAGCTGAGTGCTCACTCCTCTACCTACGTCACTGCTGAGCTGAGTGCTCACTCCTCTACCTACGTCACTGCTGAGCTGAATGCTCACTCCCCTGCCTACGTCACTGTGCTGAGCTGAGTGCTCACTCCTCTACCTACGTCACTGCTGAGCTGAGTGCTCAGTTCTCTGCCTACGTCACTGCTGAGCTGAGTGCCCACTCCTCTGCCTACGTCACTGCTGTGCTGAGTGCCCACTCCCCTGCCTACGTCACTGCTGAGCTGAGTGCCCACTCCCCTGTCTACGTCACTGTGCTGAGCTGAGCTGAGTGCCCACTCCCCTGCCTACGTCACTGCTGAGCTGAGTGCCCACTCCCCTGTCTACGTCACTGTGCTGAGCTGAGTGCTCACTCCTCTACCTACGTCACTGCTGAGCTGAGTGTCCACTCCCCTGCCTACGTCACTGCTGAGCTGAGCTGAGTGTCCACTCCCCTGCCTACGTCACTGTGCTGAGCTGAGCTGAGTGCCCACTCCTCTGCCTATGTCACTGTGCTGAGCTGAGCTGAGTGTCCACTCCCCTGTCTACTTCACTGCTGAGCTGAGTGTCCACTCCCCTGTCTACGTCACTGTTGAGCTGAGTGCTCACTCCCCTGCCTACGTCACTGTGCTGAGCTGAGTGCTCACTCCTCTACCTACGTCACTGCTGAGCTGAGTGCCCACTTCCCTGCCTACGTCTCTGTTGAGCTGATTGCTCACTTCCCTGCCTACGTCACTGCTGAGCTGAGTGCTCACTTCCCTGCCTACGTCACTGCTGAGCTGAGTGCCCACTCCTCTGCCTACGTCACTGTTGAGCTGAGTGCACACTTCCCTGCCTACGTCACTGTTGAGCTGAGTGCTCACTCCCCTGCCTACGTCACTGTTGAGCTGAGTGCTCACTTCCCTGTCTACGTCACTGCTGAGCTGAGCTGAGTGCCCACTCCTCTGCCTACGTCACTGCTGAGCTGAGTGCTCACTTCCCTGCCTACGTCACTGCTGAGCTGAGTGCTCACTTCCCTGCCTACGTCACTGCTGAGCTGAGTGCTCACTTCTCTGCCTACGTCACTGTTGAGCTGAGTGCTCACTTCTCTACCTACGTCACTGTTGAGCTGAGTGCTCACTTCCCTGCCTACGTCACTGCTGAGCTGAGTGCTCACTCCTCTACCTACGTCACTGCTGAGCTGAGTGCTCACTCCCCTGCCTACGTCACTGTGCTGAGCTGAGCTGAGTGCCCACTCCTCTGCCTACGTCACTGTGCTGAGCTGAGTGCTCACTTCTCTGCCTACGTCACTGTTGAGCTGAGTGCTCACTTCTCTACCTACGTCACTGTTGAGCTGAGTGCTCACTTCCCTGCCTACGTCACTGCTGAGCTGAGTGCTCACTCCTCTACCTACGTCACTGCTGAGCTGAGTGCTCACTCCCTGCCTACGTCACTGTGCTGAGCTGAGCTGAGTGCCCACTCCTCTGCCTACGTCACTGTGCTGAGCTGAGCTGAGTGTCCACTCCCCTGTCTACTTCACTGCTGAGCTGAGTGTCCACTCCCTGCCACGTCGCTGCTGAGCTGAGTGTCCACTCCCCTGTCTCACGTCACTTTTGAGCTGAGTGCTCACTCCCCTGCCTACGTCACTGTGCTGAGCTGAGTGCTCACTCCTCTACCTACGTCACTGCTGAGCTGAGTGCACGTCACTGCTGAGCTGAATGCTCACTCCCCTGCCTACGTCACTGTGCTGAGCTGAGTGCTCACTCCTCTACCTGTCACTGCTGAGCTGAGTGCTCAGTTCTCTGCCTACGTCACTGCTGAGCTGAGTGCCCACTCCTCTGCCTACGTCACTGCTGTGCTGAGTGCCCACTCCCTGCCTGTCACTGCTGAGCTGAGTGCCCACTCCCCTGTCTCGTCACTGTGCTGAGCTGAGCTGAGTGCCCACTCCCTGCCTATGTCACTGTGCTGAGCTGAGCTGAGTGTCCACTCCCCTGTCTACTTCACTGCTGAGCTGAGTGTCCACTCCCTGCCTACGTCACTGCTGAGCTGAGTGTCCACTCCCTGTCTACGTCACTGTTGAGCTGAGTGCTCACTCCCCTGCCTACGTCACTGTGCTGAGCTGAGTGCTCACTCCTCTACCTACGTCACTGCTGAGCTGAGTGCCCACTTCCCTGACGTCTCTGTTGAGCTGATTGCTCACTTCCCTGCCTACGTCACTGCTGAGCTGAGTGCTCACTTCCCTGCCTCACGTCACTGCTGAGCTGAGTGCCCACTCCTCTGCCTACGTCACTGTTGAGCTGAGTGCACACTTCCCTGCCTACGTCACTGTTGAGCTGAGTGCTCACCCCCTGCCTACGTCACTGTTGAGCTGAGTGCTCACTTCCCTGCCTACGTCACTGCTGAGCTGAGCTGAGTGCCCACTCCTCTGCCTACGTCACTGCTGAGCTGAGTGCTCACTCCCTGCCTACGTCACTGCTGAGCTGAGTGCTCACTTCCCTGCCTACGTCACTGCTGAGCTGAGTGCTCACTTCTCTGCCTACGTCACTGTTGAGCTGAGTGCTCACTTCTCTACCTACGTCACTGTTGAGCTGAGTGCTCACTTCCCTGCCTACGTCACTGCTGAGCTGAGTGCTCACTCCTCTACCTACGTCACTGCTGAGCTGAGTGCTCACTCCCCTGCCTACGTCACTGTGCTGAGCTGAGCTGAGTGCCCACTCCTCTGCCTACGTCACTGTGCTGAGCTGAGCTGAGTGTCCACTCCCCTGTCTACTTCACTGCTGAGCTGAGTGTCCACTCCCCTGTCTACGTCGCTGCTGAGCTGAGTGCTCACTCCCCTGCCTACGTCACTGTGCTGAGCTGAGTGCTCACTCCTCTACCTACGTCACTGCTGAGCTGAGTGCTCACTCCCCTGCCTACGTCACTGCTGAGCTGAATGCTCACTCCCCTGCCTACGTCACTGTGCTGAGCTGAGTGCTCACTCCTCTACCTACGTCACTGCTGAGCTGAGTGCTCAGTTCTCTGCCTACGTCACTGCTGAGCTGAGTGCCCACTCCTCTGCCTACGTCACTGCTGTGCTGAGTGCCCACTCCCCTGCCTACGTCACTGCTGAGCTGAGTGCCCACTCCCCTGTCTACGTCACTGTGCTGAGCTGAGCTGAGTGCCCACTCCCCTGCCTACGTCACTGCTGAGCTGAGTGCCCACTCCCCTGTCTACGTCACTGTGCTGAGCTGAGTGCTCACTCCTCTACCTACGTCACTGCTGAGCTGAGTGTCCACTCCCCTGCCTACGTCACTGCTGAGCTGAGCTGAGTGTCCACTCCCCTGCCTACGTCACTGTGCTGAGCTGAGCTGAGTGCCCACTCCTCTGCCTATGTCACTGTGCTGAGCTGAGCTGAGTGTCCACTCCCCTGTCTACTTCACTGCTGAGCTGAGTGTCCACTCCCCTGCCTACGTCGCTGCTGAGCTGAGTGTCCACTCCCCTGTCTACGTCACTGTTGAGCTGAGTGCTCACTCCCCTGCCTACGTCACTGTGCTGAGCTGAGTGCTCACTCCTCTACCCTACGTCACTGCTGAGCTGAGTGCTCACTCCCCTGCCTACGTCACTGTGCTGAGTGCTCACTCCTCTACATACGTCACTGCTGAGCTGAGTGCCCACTTCCCTGCCTACGTCTCTGTTGAGCTGATTGCTCACTTCCCTGCCTACGTCACTGCTGAGATGAGTGCTCACTTCCCTGCCTACGTCACTGCTGAGCTGAGTGCCCACTCCTCTGCCTACGTCACTGTTGAGCTGAGTGCACACTTCCCTGCCTACGTCACTGTTGAGCTGAGTGCTCACTCCCCTGCCTACGTCACTGTTGAGCTGAGTGCTCACTTCCCTGTCTACGTCACTGCTGAGCTGAGCTGAGTGCCCACTCCTCTGCCTACGTCACTGCTGAGCTGAGTGCTCACTTCCCTGCCTACGTCACTGCTGAGCTGAGTGCTCACTTCCCTGCCTACGTCACTGCTGAGCTGAGTGCTCACTTCTCTGCCTACGTCACTGTTGAGCTGAGTGCTCACTTCTCTACCTACGTCACTGTTGAGCTGAGTGCTCACTTCCCTGCCTACGTCACTGCTGAGCTGAGTGCTCACTCCTCTACCTACGTCACTGCTGAGCTGAGTGCTCACTCCCCTGCCTACGTCACTGTGCTGAGCTGAGCTGAGTGCCCACTCCTCTGCCTACGTCACTGTGCTGAGCTGAGCTGAGTGTCCACTCCCCTGTCTACTTCACTGCTGAGCTGAGTGTCCACTCCCCTGCCTACGTCGCTGCTGAGCTGAGTGTCCACTCCCCTGTCTACGTCACTTTTGAGCTGAGTGCTCACTCCCCTGCCTACGTCACTGTGCTGAGCTGAGTGCTCACTCCTCTACCTACGTCACTGCTGAGCTGAGTGCCCACTCCTCTGCCTACGTCACTGTGCTGAGCTGAGCTGAGTGTCCACTCCCCTGCCTACGTCACTGCTGAGCTGAGTGTCCACTCCCCTGTCTACGTCACTGCTGAGCTGAGTGCTCACTCCCCTGCCTACGTCACTGTGCTGAGCTGAGCTGAGTGCTCACTCCCCTGCCTACGTCACTGTGCTGAGCTGAGCTGAGTGTCCAGTCCTCTGCCTAAGTCACTGTGCTGAGCTGAGCTGAGTGCCCAGTCCCCTGTCTACGTCACTGCTGAGCTGAGTGTCCACTCCCCTGCCTACGTCACTGCTGAGCTGAGTGTCCACTCCCTGTCTACGTCACTGTTGAGCTGAGTGCTCACTCCCCTGCCTACGTCACTGTGCTGAGCTGAGCTGAGTGTCCACTCCCCCTGCCTACGTCACTGTGCTGAGCTGAGCTGAGTGTCCACTCCCTGCCTACGTAACTGTGCTGAGCTGAGCTGAGTGTCCACTCCCCTGCCTACGTCACTGTGCTGAGCTGAGCTGAGTGTCCACTCCCCTGCCTACGTCACTGTGCTGAGCTGAGCTGAGTGTCCAGCGTCACTGCTGAGCTGAGTGCCCACTCCCCTGCCTACGTCGCTGCTGAGCTGAGTGTCCACTCCCCTGCCTACGTCACTGCTGAGCTGAGTGCCCACTCCTCTGCCTACGTCACTGCTGTGCTGAGTGCCCACTCCCCTGCCTACGTCACTGCTGAGCTGAGTGCCCACTCCCCTGTCTACGTCACTGTGCTGAGCTGAGCTGAGTGCCCACTACTCTACCTACGTCACTGCTGAGCTGAGTGCCCACTCCCCTGCCTACGTCACTGCTGAGCTGAGTGCCCACTCCCCTGCCTACGTCACTGTTGAGCTGAGTGCTCACTCCTCTACCTACGTCACTGCTGAGCTGAATGCTCACTCCCCTGCCTACGTCACTGTGCTGAGCTGAGTGCTCACTCCTCTACCTACGTCACTGCTGAGCTGAGTGCTCACTCCTCTACCTACGTCACTGCTGAGCTGAATGCTCACTCCCCTGCCTACGTCACTGTGCTGAGCTGAGTGCTCACTCCTCTACCTACGTCACTGCTGAGCTGAGTGCCCACTCCCCTGTCTACGTCACTGTGCTGAGCTGAGCTGAGTGCCCACTCCCCTGCCTACGTCACTGCTGAGCTGAGTGTCCACTCCCCTGCCTACGTCACTGCTGAGCTGAGTGTCCACTCCCCTGCCTACGTCACTGCTGAGCTGAGCTGAGTGTCCACTCCCCTGCCTACGTCACTGTGCTGAGCTGAGCTGAGTGCCCACTCCTCTGCCTATGTCACTGTGCTGAGCTGAGCTGAGTGTCCACTCCCCTGTCTACTTCACTGCTGAGCTGAGTGTCCACTCCCCTGCCTACGTCGCTGCTGAGCTGAGTGTCCACTCCCCTGTCTACGTCACTGTTGAGCTGAGTGCTCACTCCCCTGCCTACGTCACTGTGCTGAGCTGAGTGCTCACTCCTCTACCTACGTCACTGCTGAGCTGAGTGCTCACTCCCCTGCCTATGTCACTGTGCTGAGTGCTCACTCCTCTACATACGTCACTGCTGAGCTGAGTGCCCACTTCCCTGCCTACGTCTCTGTTGAGCTGATTGCTCACTTCCCTGCCTACGTCACTGCTGAGCTGAGTGCTCACTTCCCTGCCTACGTCACTGCTGAGCTGAGTGCCCACTCCTCTGCCTACGTCACTGTTGAGCTGAGTGCACACTTCCCTGCCTACGTCACTGTTGAGCTGAGTGCTCACTCCCCTGCCTACGTCACTGTTGAGCTGAGTGCTCACTTCCCTGTCTACGTCACTGCTGAGCTGAGCTGAGTGTCCACTCCTCTGCCTACGTCACTGCTGAGCTGAGTGCTCACTTCCCTGCCTACGTCACTGCTGAGCTGAGTGCTCACTTCCCTGCCTACGTCACTGCTGAGCTGAGTGCTCACTTCTCTGCCTACGTCACTGTTGAGCTGAGTGCTCACTTCTCTACCTACGTCACTGTTGAGCTGAGTGCTCACTTCCCTGCCTACGTCACTGCTGAGCTGAGTGCTCACTCCTCTACCTACGTCACTGCTGAGCTGAGTGCTCACTCCCCTGCCTACGTCACTGTGCTGAGCTGAGCTGAGTGCCCACTCCTCTGCCTACGTCACTGTGCTGAGCTGAGCTGAGTGTCCACTCCCCTGTCTACTTCACTGCTGAGCTGAGTGTCCACTCCCCTGCCTACGTCGCTGCTGAGCTGAGTGTCCACTCCCCTGTCTACGTCACTTTTGAGCTGAGTGCTCACTCCCCTGCCTACGTCACTGTGCTGAGCTGAGTGCTCACTCCTCTACCTACGTCACTGCTGAGCTGAGTGCTCACTCCCCTGCCTACGTCACTGTGCTGAGTGCTCACTCCTCTACGTACGTCACTGCTGAGCTGAGTGCCCACTCCTCTGCCTACGTCACTGTTGAGCTGATTGCTCACTTCCCTGCCTACGTCACTGCTGAGCTGAGTGCTCACTTCCCTGCCTACGTCACTGCTGAGCTGAGTGCCCACTCCTCTGCCTACGTCACTGTTGAGCTGAGTGCTCACTTCCCTGCCTACGTCACTGCTGAGCTGAGTGCTCACTCCCTGCCTACGTCACTGCTGAGCTGAGTGCTCACTTCCCTGTCTACGTCACTGCTGAGCTGAGCTGAGTGCCCACTCCTCTGCCTACGTCACTGCTGAGCTGAGTGCTCACTTCCCTGCCTACGTCACTGCTGAGCTGAGTGCTCACTTCCCTGCCTACGTCACTGCTGAGCTGAGTGCTCACTTCTCTGCCTACGTCACTGTTGAGCTGAGTGCTCACTCCTCTACCTACGTCACTGCTGAGCTGAATGCTCACTCCCCTGCCTACGTCACTGTGCTGAGCTGAGTGCTCACTCCTCTACCTACGTCACTGCTGAGCTGAGTGCTCACTCCTCTACCTACGTCACTGCTGAGCTGAATGCTCACTCCCCTGCCTACGTCACTGTGCTGAGCTGAGTGCTCACTCCTCTACCTACGTCACTGCTGAGCTGAGTGCTCAGTTCTCTGCCTACGTCACTGCTGAGCTGAGTGCCCACTCCCCTGCCTACGTCACTGCTGAGCTGAGTGCTCACTCCCCTGCCTACGTCACTGTGCTGAGCTGAGCTGAGTGCTCACTCCCCTGCCTACGTCACTGTGCTGAGCTGAGCTGAGTGTCCAGTCCTCTGCCTAAGTCACTGTGCTGAGCTGAGCTGAGTGCCCAGTCCCCTGTCTACGTCACTGCTGAGCTGAGTGTCCACTCCCCTGCCTACGTCACTGCTGAGCTGAGTGTCCACTCCCCTGTCTACGTCACTGTTGAGCTGAGTGCTCACTCCCCTGCCTACGTCACTGTGCTGAGCTGAGCTGAGTGTCCACCCCCTGCCTACGTCACTGTGCTGAGCTGAGCTGAGTGTCCACTCCCTGCCTACGTAACTGTGCTGAGCTGAGCTGAGTGTCCACTCCCCTGCCTACGTCACTGTGCTGAGCTGAGCTGAGTGTCCACTCCCCTGCCTACGTCACTGTGCTGAGCTGAGCTGAGTGTCCACTCCCCTGCCTACGTCACTGCTGAGCTGAGTGCCCACTCCCCTGCCTACGTCGCTGCTGAGCTGAGTGTCCACTCCCTGCCTACGTCACTGCTGAGCTGAGTGCCCACTCCTCTGCCTACGTCACTGCTGTGCTGAGTGCCCACTCCCCCTGCCTACGTCACTGCTGAGCTGAGTGCCCACTCCCTGTCTACGTCACTGTGCTGAGCTGAGCTGAGTGCCCACTACTCTACCTACGTCACTGCTGAGCTGAGTGCCCACTCCCTGCCTACGTCACTGCTGAGCTGAGTGCCCACTCCCCTGCCTACGTCACTGTTGAGCTGAGTGCTCACTCCTCTACCTACGTCACTGCTGAGCTGAATGCTCACTCCCCTGCCTACGTCACTGTGCTGAGCTGAGTGCTCACTCCTCTACCTACGTCACTGCTGAGCTGAGTGCTCACTCCTCTACCTACGTCACTGCTGAGCTGAATGCTCACTCCCCTGCCTACGTCACTGTGCTGAGCTGAGTGCTCACTCCTCTACCTACGTCACTGCTGAGCTGAGTGCCCACTCCCCTGTCTACGTCACTGTGCTGAGCTGAGCTGAGTGCCCACTCCCCTGCCTACGTCACTGCTGAGCTGAGTGTCCACTCCCCTGCCTACGTCACTGCTGAGCTGAGTGTCCACTCCCCTGCCTACGTCACTGCTGAGCTGAGCTGAGTGTCCACTCCCCTGCCTACGTCACTGTGCTGAGCTGAGCTGAGTGCCCACTCCTCTGCCTATGTCACTGTGCTGAGCTGAGCTGAGTGTCCACTCCCTGTCTACTTCACTGCTGAGCTGAGTGTCCACTCCCTGCCTACGTCGCTGCTGAGCTGAGTGTCCACTCCCCTGTCTACGTCACTGTTGAGCTGAGTGCTCACTCCCCTGCCTACGTCACTGTGCTGAGCTGAGTGCTCACTCCTCTACCTACGTCACTGCTGAGCTGAGTGCTCACTCCCCTGCCTATGTCACTGTGCTGAGTGCTCACTCCTCTACATACGTCACTGCTGAGCTGAGTGCCCACTTCCCTGCCTACGTCTCTGTTGAGCTGATTGCTCACTTCCCTGCCTACGTCACTGCTGAGCTGAGTGCTCACTTCCCTGCCTACGTCACTGCTGAGCTGAGTGCCCACTCCTCTGCCTACGTCACTGTTGAGCTGAGTGCACACTTCCCTGCCTACGTCACTGTTGAGCTGAGTGCTCACTCCCCTGCCTACGTCACTGTTGAGCTGAGTGCTCACTTCCCTGTCTACGTCACTGCTGAGCTGAGCTGAGTGTCCACTCCTCTGCCTACGTCACTGCTGAGCTGAGTGCTCACTTCCCTGCCACGTCACTGCTGAGCTGAGTGCTCACTTCCCTGCCTACGTCACTGCTGAGCTGAGTGCTCACTTCTCTGCCTACGTCACTGTTGAGCTGAGTGCTCACTTCTCTACCTACGTCACTGTTGAGCTGAGTGCTCACTTCCCTGCCTACGTCACTGCTGAGCTGAGTGCTCACTCCTCTACCTACGTCACTGCTGAGCTGAGTGCTCACTCCCCTGCCTACGTCACTGTGCTGAGCTGAGCTGAGTGCCCACTCCTCTGCCTACGTCACTGTGCTGAGCTGAGCTGAGTGTCCACTCCCCTGTCTACTTCACTGCTGAGCTGAGTGTCCACTCCCCTGCCTACGTCGCTGCTGAGCTGAGTGTCCACTCCCCTGTCTACGTCACTTTTGAGCTGAGTGCTCACTCCCCTGCCTACGTCACTGTGCTGAGCTGAGTGCTCACTCCTCTACCTACGTCACTGCTGAGCTGAGTGCTCACTCCCCTGCCTACGTCACTGTGCTGAGTGCTCACTCCTCTACGTACGTCACTGCTGAGCTGAGTGCCCACTCCTCTGCCTACGTCACTGTTGAGCTGATTGCTCACTTCCCTGCCTACGTCACTGCTGAGCTGAGTGCTCACTTCCCTGCCTACGTCACTGCTGAGCTGAGTGCCCACTCCTCTGCCTACGTCACTGTTGAGCTGAGTGCTCACTTCCCTGCCTACGTCACTGTTGAGCTGAGTGCTCACTCCCCTGCCTACGTCACTTTTGAGCTGAGTGCTCACTTCCCTGTCTACGTCACTGCTGAGCTGAGCTGAGTGCCCACTCCTCTGCCTACGTCACTGCTGAGCTGAGTGCTCACTTCCCTGCCTACGTCACTGCTGAGCTGAGTGCTCACTTCCCTGCCTACGTCACTGCTGAGCTGAGTGCTCACTTCTCTGCCTACGTCACTGTTGAGCTGAGTGCTCACTCCTCTACCTACGTCACTGCTGAGCTGAATGCTCACTCCCCTGCCTACGTCACTGTGCTGAGCTGAGTGCTCACTCCTCTACCTACGTCACTGCTGAGCTGAGTGCTCACTCCTCTACCTACGTCACTGCTGAGCTGAATGCTCACTCCCCTGCCTACGTCACTGTGCTGAGCTGAGTGCTCACTCCTCTACCTACGTCACTGCTGAGCTGAGTGCTCAGTTCTCTGCCTACGTCACTGCTGAGCTGAGTGCCCACTCCTCTGCCTACGTCACTGCTGTGCTGAGTGCCCACTCCCCTGCCTACGTCACTGCTGAGCTGAGTGCCCACTCCCCTGTCTACGTCACTGTGCTGAGCTGAGCTGAGTGCCCACTCCCTGCCTGCGTCACTGCTGAGCTGAGTGCCCACTCCCTGTCTACGTCACTGTGCTGAGCTGAGTGCTCACTCCTCTCCCCACGTCACTGCTGAGCTGAGTGTCCACTCCCTGCCTACGTCACTGCTGAGCTGAGCTGAGTGTCCACTCCCCTGCCTACGTCACTGTGCTGAGCTGAGCTGAGTGCCCACTCCTCTGCCTATGTCACTGTGCTGAGCTGAGCTGAGTGTCCACTCCCCTGTCTACTTCACTGCTGAGCTGAGTGTCCACTCCCCTGCCTACGTCGCTGCTGAGCTGAGTGTCCACTCCCCTGTCTACGTCACTGTTGAGCTGAGTGCTCACTCCCCTGCCTACGTCACTGTGCTGAGCTGAGTGCTCACTCCTCTACCTACGTCACTGCTGAGCTGAGTGCCCACTTCCCTGCCTACGTCTCTGTTGAGCTGATTGCTCACTTCCCTGCCTACGTCACTGCTGAGCTGAGTGCTCACTTCCCTGCCTACGTCACTGCTGAGCTGAGTGCCCACTCCTCTGCCTACGTCACTGTTGAGCTGAGTGCACACTTCCCTGCCTACGTCACTGTTGAGCTGAGTGCTCACTCCCCTGCCTACGTCACTGTTGAGCTGAGTGCTCACTTCCCTGTCTACGTCACTGCTGAGCTGAGCTGAGTGCCCACTCCTCTGCCTACGTCACTGCTGAGCTGAGTGCTCACTTCCCTGCCTACGTCACTGCTGAGCTGAGTGCTCACTTCCCTGCCTACGTCACTGCTGAGCTGAGTGCTCACTTCTCTGCCTACGTCACTGTTGAGCTGAGTGCTCACTTCTCTACCACGTCACTGTTGAGCTGAGTGCTCACTTCCCTGCCTACGTCACTGCTGAGCTGAGTGCTCACTCCTCTACCTACGTCACTGCTGAGCTGAGTGCTCACTCCCCTGCCTACGTCACTGTGCTGAGCTGAGCTGAGTGCCCACTCCTCTGCCTACGTCACTGTGCTGAGCTGAGCTGAGTGTCCACTCCCCTGTCTACTTCACTGCTGAGCTGAGTGTCCACTCCCCTGCCTACGTCGCTGCTGAGCTGAGTGTCCACTCCCCTGTCTACGTCACTTTTGAGCTGAGTGCTCACTCCCCTGCCTACGTCACTGTGCTGAGCTGAGTGCTCACTCCTCTACCTACGTCACTGCTGAGCTGAGTGCTCACTCCCCTGCCTACGTCACTGCTGAGCTGAATGCTCACTCCCCTGCCTACGTCACTGTGCTGAGCTGAGTGCTCACTCCTCTACCTACGTCACTGCTGAGCTGAGTGCTCAGTTCTCTGCCTACGTCACTGCTGAGCTGAGTGCCCACTCCTCTGCCTACGTCACTGCTGTGCTGAGTGCCCACTCCCCTGCCTACGTCACTGCTGAGCTGAGTGCCCACTCCCCTGTCTACGTCACTGTGCTGAGCTGAGCTGAGTGCCCACTCCCCTGCCTACGTCACTGCTGAGCTGAGTGCCCACTCCCCTGTCTACGTCACTGTGCTGAGCTGAGTGCTCACTCCTCTACCTACGTCACTGCTGAGCTGAGTGTCCACTCCCCTGCCTACGTCACTGCTGAGCTGAGCTGAGTGTCCACTCCCCTGCCTACGTCACTGTGCTGAGCTGAGCTGAGTGCCCACTCCTCTGCCTATGTCACTGTGCTGAGCTGAGCTGAGTGTCCACTCCCCTGTCTACTTCACTGCTGAGCTGAGTGTCCACTCCCCTGCCTACGTCGCTGCTGAGCTGAGTGTCCACTCCCCTGTCTACGTCACTGTTGAGCTGAGTGCTCACTCCCCTGCCTACGTCACTGTGCTGAGCTGAGTGCTCACTCCTCTACCTACGTCACTGCTGAGCTGAGTGCTCACTCCCCTGCCTACGTCACTGTGCTGAGTGCTCACTCCTCTACATACGTCACTGCTGAGCTGAGTGCCCACTTCCCTGCCTACGTCTCTGTTGAGCTGATTGCTCACTTCCCTGCCTACGTCACTGCTGAGATGAGTGCTCACTTCCCTGCCTACGTCACTGCTGAGCTGAGTGCCCACTCCTCTGCCTACGTCACTGTTGAGCTGAGTGCACACTTCCCTGCCTACGTCACTGTTGAGCTGAGTGCTCACTCCTCTGCCTACGTCACTGTTGAGCTGAGTGCTCACTTCCCTGTCTACGTCACTGCTGAGCTGAGCTGAGTGCCCACTCCTCTGCCTACGTCACTGCTGAGCTGAGTGCTCACTTCCCTGCCTACGTCACTGCTGAGCTGAGTGCTCACTTCCCTGCCTACGTCACTGCTGAGCTGAGTGCTCACTTCTCTGCCTACGTCACTGTTGAGCTGAGTGCTCACTTCTCTACCTACGTCACTGTTGAGCTGAGTGCTCACTTCCCTGCCTACGTCACTGCTGAGCTGAGTGCTCACTCCTCTACCTACGTCACTGCTGAGCTGAGTGCTCACTCCCCTGCCTACGTCACTGTGCTGAGCTGAGCTGAGTGCCCACTCCTCTGCCTACGTCACTGTGCTGAGCTGAGCTGAGTGTCCACTCCCCTGTCTACTTCACTGCTGAGCTGAGTGTCCACTCCCCTGCCTACGTCGCTGCTGAGCTGAGTGTCCACTCCCCTGTCTACGTCACTTTTGAGCTGAGTGCTCACTCCCCTGCCTACGTCACTGTGCTGAGCTGAGTGCTCACTCCTCTACCTACGTCACTGCTGAGCTGAGTGCCCACTCCTCTGCCTACGTCACTGTGCTGAGCTGAGCTGAGTGTCCACTCCCCTGCCTACGTCACTGCTGAGCTGAGTGTCCACTCCCCTGTCTACGTCACTGCTGAGCTGAGTGCTCACTCCCCTGCCTACGTCACTGTGCTGAGCTGAGCTGAGTGCTCACTCCCCTGCCTACGTCACTGTGCTGAGCTGAGCTGAGTGTCCAGTCCTCTGCCTAAGTCACTGTGCTGAGCTGAGCTGAGTGCCCAGTCCCCTGTCTACGTCACTGCTGAGCTGAGTGTCCACTCCCCTGCCTACGTCACTGCTGAGCTGAGTGTCCACTCCCCTGTCTACGTCACTGTTGAGCTGAGTGCTCACTCCCCTGCCTACGTCACTGTGCTGAGCTGAGCTGAGTGTCCACTCCCCTGCCTACGTCACTGTGCTGAGCTGAGCTGAGTGTCCACTCCCCTGCCTACGTAACTGTGCTGAGCTGAGCTGAGTGTCCACTCCCCTGCCTACGTCACTGTGCTGAGCTGAGCTGAGTGTCCACTCCCCTGCCTACGTCACTGTGCTGAGCTGAGCTGAGTGTCCACTCCCTGCCTACGTCACTGCTGAGCTGAGTGCCCACTCCCCTGCCTACGTCGCTGCTGAGCTGAGTGTCCACTCCCTGCCTACGTCACTGCTGAGCTGAGTGCCCACTCCTCTGCCTACGTCACTGCTGTGCTGAGTGCCCACTCCCTGCCTACGTCACTGCTGAGCTGAGTGCCCACTCCCTGTCTACGTCACTGTGCTGAGCTGAGCTGAGTGCCCACTACTCTACCCACGTCACTGCTGAGCTGAGTGCCCACTCCCTGCTCACGTCACTGCTGAGCTGAGTGCCCACTCCCCTGCCTACGTCACTGTTGAGCTGAGTGCTCACTCCTCTACCCACGTCACTGCTGAGCTGAATGCTCACTCCCTGCCCTACGTCACTGTGCTGAGCTGAGTGCTCACTCCTCTACCTACGTCACTGCTGAGCTGAGTGCTCACTCCTCTACCTACGTCACTGCTGAGCTGAATGCTCACTCCCCTGCCTACGCCACTGTGCTGAGCTGAGTGCTCACTCCTCACTACGTCACTGCTGAGCTGAGTGCTCAGTCCTCTGCCTACGTCACTGCTGAGCTGAGTGCCCACTCCTCTGCCACGTCACTGCTGTGCTGAGTGCCCACTCCCCTGCCTACGTCACTGCTGAGCTGAGTGCCCACTCCCCTGTCTACGTCACTGTGCTGAGCTGAGCTGAGTGCCCACTCCCTGCCTACGTCACTGCTGAGCTGAGTGCCCACTCCCTGTCTACGTCACTGTGCTGAGCTGAGTGCTCACTCCTCTACCTACGTCACTGCTGAGCTGAGTGTCCACTCCCCTGCCTACGTCACTGCTGAGCTGAGCTGAGTGTCCACTCCCCTGCCTACGTCACTGTGCTGAGCTGAGCTGAGTGCCCACTCCTCTGCCTATGTCACTGTGCTGAGCTGAGCTGAGTGTCCACTCCCTGTCTACTTCACTGCTGAGCTGAGTGTCCACTCCCCTGCCTACGCCGCTGCTGAGCTGAGTGTCCACTCCCTGTCTACGTCACTGTTGAGCTGAGTGCTCACTCCCCTGCCTACGTCACTGTGCTGAGCTGAGTGCTCACTCCTCTACCTACGTCACTGCTGAGCTGAGTGCTCACTCCCCTGCCTATGTCACTGTGCTGAGTGCTCACTCCTCTACATACGTCACTGCTGAGCTGAGTGCCCACTTCCCTGCCTACGTCTCTGTTGAGCTGATTGCTCACTTCCCTGCCTACGTCACTGCTGAGCTGAGTGCTCACTTCCCTGCCTACGTCACTGCTGAGCTGAGTGCCCACTCCTCTGCCTACGTCACTGCTGAGCTGAGTGCACACTTCCCTGCCTACGTCACTGTTGAGCTGAGTGCTCACTCCCCTGCCTACGTCACTGTTGAGCTGAGTGCTCACTTCCCGTCTACGTCACTGCTGAGCTGAGCTGAGTGTCCACTCCTCTGCCTACGTCACTGCTGAGCTGAGTGCTCACTTCCCTGCCTACGTCACTGCTGAGCTGAGTGCTCACTTCCCTGCCTACGTCACTGCTGAGCTGAGTGCTCACTTCTCTGCCTACGTCACTGTTGAGCTGAGTGCTCACTTCTCTACCTACGTCACTGTTGAGCTGAGTGCTCACTTCCCTGCCTACGTCACTGCTGAGCTGAGTGCTCACTCCTCTACCTACGTCACTGCTGAGCTGAGTGCTCACTCCCCTGCCTACGTCACTGTGCTGAGCTGAGCTGAGTGCCCACTCCTCTGCCTACGTCACTGTGCTGAGCTGAGCTGAGTGTCCACTCCCCTGTCTACTTCACTGCTGAGCTGAGTGTCCACTCCCCTGCCTACGTCGCTGCTGAGCTGAGTGTCCACTCCCCTGTCTACGTCACTTTTGAGCTGAGTGCTCACTCCCCTGCCTACGTCACTGTGCTGAGCTGAGTGCTCACTCCTCTACCTACGTCACTGCTGAGCTGAGTGCTCACTCCCCTGCCTACGTCACTGTGCTGAGTGCTCACTCCTCTACGTACGTCACTGCTGAGCTGAGTGCCCACTCCTCTGCCTACGTCACTGTTGAGCTGATTGCTCACTTCCCTGCCTACGTCACTGCTGAGCTGAGTGCTCACTTCCCTGCCTACGTCACTGCTGAGCTGAGTGCCCACTCCTCTGCCTACGTCACTGTTGAGCTGAGTGCTCACTTCCCTGCCTACGTCACTGTTGAGCTGAGTGCTCACTCCCCTGCCTACGTCACTGTTGAGCTGAGTGCTCACTTCCCTGTCTACGTCACTGCTGAGCTGAGCTGAGTGCCCACTCCTCTGCCTACGTCACTGCTGAGCTGAGTGCTCACTTCCCTGCCTACGTCACTGCTGAGCTGAGTGCTCACTTCCCTGCCTACGTCACTGCTGAGCTGAGTGCTCACTTCTCTGCCTACGTCACTGTTGAGCTGAGTGCTCACTTCTCTACCTACGTCACTGTTGAGCTGAGTGCTCACTTCCCTGCCTACGTCACTGCTGAGCTGAGTGCTCACTCCTCTACCTACGTCACTGCTGAGCTGAGTGCTCACTCCCCTGCCTACGTCACTGTGCTGAGCTGAGCTGAGTACCCACTCCTCTGCCTACGTCACTGTGCTGAGCTGAGCTGAGTGTCCACTCCCCTGCCTACGTCGCTGCTGAGCTGAGTGTCCACTCCCCTGTCTACGTCACTTTTGAGCTGAGTGCTCACTCCCCTGCCTACGTCACTGTGCTGAGCTGAGTGCTCACTCCTCTACCTACGTCACTGCTGAGCTGAGTGCTCACTCCCCTGCCTACGTCACTGTGCTGAGTGCTCACTCCTCTACGTACGTCACTGCTGAGCTGAGTGCCCACTCCTCTGCCTACGTCACTGTTGAGCTGAGTGCTCACTTCCCTGCCTACGTCACTGTTGAGCTGAGTGCTCACTCCCCTGCCTACGTCACTGTTGAGCTGAGTGCTCACTTCCCTGTCTACGTCACTGCTGTGCTGAGTGCCCACTCCCCTGCCTACGTCACTGCTGAGCTGAGTGCCCACTCCCCTGTCTACGTCACTGTGCTGAGCTGAGTGCTCACTCCTCTACCTACGTCACTGCTGAGCTGAGTGTCCACTCCCCTGCCTACGTCACTGCTGAGCTGAGCTGAGTGTCCACTCCCCTGCCTACGTCACTGTGCTGAGCTGAGCTGAGTGCCCACTCCTCTGCCTACGTAACTGTGCTGAGCTGAGCTGAGTGTCCACTCCACTGTCTACTTCACTGCTGAGCTGAGTGTCCACTCCCCTGCCTACGTCGCTGCTGAGCTGAGTGTCCACTCCCCTGTCTACGTCACTGTTGAGCTGAGTGCTCACTCCCTGCCTCACGCCACTGTGCTGAGCTGAGTGCTCACTCCTCTACCTACGTCACTGCTGAGCTGAGTGCTCACTCCCCTGCCTACGTCACTGTGCTGAGTGCTCACTCCTCTACATACGTCACTGCTGAGCTGAGTGCCCACTTCCCTGCCTACGTCTCTGTTGAGCTGATTGCTCACTTCCCTGCCTACGTCACTGCTGAGCTGAGTGCTCACTTCCCTGCCTACGTCACTGCTGAGCTGAGTGTCCACTCCCCTGCCTACGTCGCTGCTGAGCTGAGTGTCCACTCCCCTGTCTACGTCACTTTTGAGCTGAGTGCTCACTCCCCTGCCTACGTCACTGCTGAGCTGAGTGCTCACTCCCCTGCCTACGTCACTGTGCTGAGCTGAGCTGAGTGCTCACTCCCCTGCCTACGTCACTGTGCTGAGTGCTCACTCCTCTACGTACGTCACTGCTGAGCTGAGTGCCCACTCCTCTGCCTACGTCACTGTTGAGCTGAGTGCTCATTTCCCTGCCTACGTCACTGTTGAGCTGAGTGCTCACTCCCCTGCCTACGTCACTGTTGAGCTGAGTGCTCACTTCCCTGTCTACGTCACTGCTGTGCTGAGTGCCCACTCCCCTGCCTACGTCACTGCTGAGCTGAGTGCCCACTCCCTGTCACGCGTCACTGTGCTGAGCTGAGCTGAGTGCCCACTCCCCTGCCTACGCCACTGCTGAGCTGAGTGCCCACTCCCTGTCTACGTCACTGTGCTGAGCTGAGTGCTCACTCCTCTACCTACGTCACTGCTGAGCTGAGTGTCCACTCCCCTGCCTACGTCACTGCTGAGCTGAGCTGAGTGCTCACTCCCCTGCCTACGTCACTGTTGAGCTGAGTGCTCACTTCCCTGTCTACGTCACTGCTGTGCTGAGTGCCCACTCCCCTGCCTACGTCACTGCTGAGCTGAGTGCCCACTCCCCTGTCTACGTCACTGTGCTGAGCTGAGTGCTCACTCCTCTACCTACGTCACTGCTGAGCTGAGTGTCCACTCCCCTGCCTACGTCACTGCTGAGCTGAGCTGAGTGTCCACTCCCCTGCCTACGTCACTGTGCTGAGCTGAGCTGAGTGCCCACTCCTCTGCCTACGTAACTGTGCTGAGCTGAGCTGAGTGTCCACTCCCCTGTCTACTTCACTGCTGAGCTGAGTGTCCACTCCCCTGCCTACGTCGCTGCTGAGCTGAGTGTCCACTCCCCTGTCTACGTCACTGTTGAGCTGAGTGCTCACTCCCCTGCCTACGTCACTGTGCTGAGCTGAGTGCTCACTCCTCTACCTACGTCACTGCTGAGCTGAGTGCTCACTCCCCTGCCTACGTCACTGTGCTGAGTGCTCACTCCTCTACGTACGTCACTGCTGAGCTGAGTGCCCACTCCTCTTCCTACGTCACTGTTGAGCTGAGTGCTCACTTCCCTGCCTACGTCACTGTTGAGCTGAGTGCTCACTCCCCTGCCTACGTCACTGTTGAGCTGAGTGCTCACTTCCCTGTCTACGTCACTGCTGTGCTGAGTGCCCACTCCCCTGCCTACGTCACTGCTGAGCTGAGTGCCCACTCCCCTGTCTACGTCACTGTGCTGAGCTGAGTGCCCACTCCCCTGCCTACGTCACTGCTGAGCTGAGTGCCCACTCCCCTGTCTACGTCACTGTGCTGAGCTGAGTGCTCACTCCTCTACCTACGTCACTGCTGAGCTGAGTGTCCACTCCCCTGCCTACGTCACTGCTGAGCTGAGCTGAGTGTCCACTCCCCTGCCTACGTCACTGTGCTGAGCTGAGCTGAGTGCCCACTCCTCTGCCTACGTAACTGTGCTGAGCTGAGCTGAGTGTCCACTCCCCTGTCTACTTCACTGCTGAGCTGAGTGTCCACTCCCCTGCCTACGTCGCTGCTGAGCTGAGTGTCCACTCCCCTGCCCACGTCACTGTGCTGAGCTGAGTGCTCACCTCTACCTACGTCACTGCTGAGCTGAGTGCTCACTCCCCTGCCTACGTCACTGTGCTGAGTGCTCACTCCTCTACATACGTCACTGCTGAGCTGAGTGCCCACTTCCCTGCCTCACGTCTCTGTTGAGCTGATTGCTCACTTCCCTGCCTACGTCACTGCTGAGCTGAGTGCTCACTTCCTGCCTACGTCACTGCTGAGCTGAGTGCCCACTCCCCTGCCTACGTCACTGCTGAGCTGAGTGCCCACTCCCCTGTCTACGTCACTGTGCTGAGCTGAGCTGAGTGCCCACTCCCCTGCCTACGTCACTGCTGAGCTGAGTGCCCACTCCCTGTCTACGTCACTGTGCTGAGCTGAGTGCTCACTCCTCTACCTACGTCACTGCTGAGCTGAGTGTCCACCCCTGCCTACGTCACTGCTGAGCTGAGCTGAGTGTCCACTCCCCTGCCTACGTCACTGTGCTGAGCTGAGCTGAGTGCCCCTCCTCTGCCTACGTAACTGTGCTGAGCTGAGCTGAGTGTCCACTCCCCTGTCTACTTCACTGCTGAGCTGAGTGTCCACTCCCTGCTTACGTCGCTGCTGAGCTGAGTGTCCACTCCCCTGTCTACGATCACTGTGCTGAGCTGAGTGCTCACTCCTCTACCTACGTCACTGCTGAGCTGAGTGCTCACTCCCTGCCTACGTCACTGTGCTGAGTGCTCACTCCTCTACATACGTCACTGCTGAGCTGAGTGCCCACTTCCTGCCTACGCCTCTGTTGAGCTGATTGCTCACTTCCCTGCCTACGTCACTGCTGAGCTGAGTGCTCACTTCCCTGCCTACGTCACTGCTGAGCTGAGTGCCCACTCCCCTGCCTACGTCACTGCTGAGCTGAGTGCCCACTCCCCTGTCTACGTCACTGTGCTGAGCTGAGCTGAGTGCCCACTCCCCTGCCTACGTCACTGCTGAGCTGAGTGCCCACTCCCCTGTCTACGTCACTGTGCTGAGCTGAGTGCTCACTCCTCTACCTACGTCACTGCTGAGCTGAGTGTCCACTCCCCTGCCTACGTCACTGCTGAGCTGAGCTGAGTGTCCACTCCCCTGCCTACGTCACTGTGCTGAGCTGAGCTGAGTGCCCACCTCTGCCTACGTAACTGTGCTGAGCTGAGCTGAGTGTCCACTCCCCTGTCTACTTCACTGCTGAGCTGAGTGTCCACTCCCCTGCCTACGTCGCTGCTGAGCTGAGTGTCCACTCCCCTGTCTACGTCACTGTGCTGAGCTGAGTGCTCACTCCTCTACCTACGTCACTGCTGAGCTGAGTGCTCACTCCCCTGCCTACGTCACTGTGCTGAGTGCTCACTCCTCTACATACGTCACTGCTGAGCTGAGTGCCCACTTCCCTGCCTACGTCTCTGTTGAGCTGATTGCTCACTTCCCTGCCTACGTCACTGCTGAGCTGAGTGCTCACTTCCCTGCCTACGTCACTGCTGAGCTGAGTGCCCACTCCCCTGCCTACGTCACTGCTGAGCTGAGTGCCCACTCCCCTGTCTACGTCACTGTGCTGAGCTGAGCTGAGTGCCCACTCCCCTGCCTACGTCACTGCTGAGCTGAGTGCCCACTCCCCTGTCTACGTCACTGTGCTGAGCTGAGTGCTCACTCCTCTACCTACGTCACTGCTGAGCTGAGTGTCCACTCCCCTGCCTACGTCACTGCTGAGCTGAGCTGAGTGTCCACTCCCCTGCCTACGTCACTGTGCTGAGCTGAGCTGAGTGCCCACTCCTCTGCCTACGTAACTGTGCTGAGCTGAGCTGAGTGTCCACTCCCCTGTCTACTTCACTGCTGAGCTGAGTGTCCACTCCCCTGCTTACGTCGCTGCTGAGCTGAGTGTCCACTCCCCTGTCTACGTCACTGTGCTGAGCTGAGTGCTCACTCCTCTACCTACGTCACTGCTGAGCTGAGTGCTCACTCCCCTGCCTACGTCACTGTGCTGAGTGCTCACTCCTCTACATACGTCACTGCTGAGCTGAGTGCCCACTTCCCTGCCTACGTCTCTGTTGAGCTGATTGCTCACTTCCCTGCCTACGTCACTGCTGAGCTGAGTGCTCACTTCCCTGCCTACGTCACTGCTGAGCTGAGTGCCCACTCCCCTGCCTACGTCACTGCTGAGCTGAGTGCCCACTCCCCTGTCTACGTCACTGTGCTGAGCTGAGCTGAGTGCCCACTCCCCTGCCTACGTCACTGCTGAGCTGAGTGCCCACTCCCCTGTCTACGTCACTGTGCTGAGCTGAGTGCTCACTCCTCTACCTACGTCACTGCTGAGCTGAGTGTCCACTCCCCTGCCTACGTCACTGCTGAGCTGAGCTGAGTGTCCACTCCCCTGCCTACGTCACTGTGCTGAGCTGAGCTGAGTGCCCACTCCTCTGCCTACGTAACTGTGCTGAGCTGAGCTGAGTGTCCACTCCCCTGTCTACTTCACTGCTGAGCTGAGTGTCCACTCCCCTGCCTACGTCGCTGCTGAGCTGAGTGTCCACTCCCCTGTCTACGTCACTGTTGAGCTGAGTGCTCACTCCCCTGCCTACGTCACTGTGCTGAGCTGAGTGCTCACTCCTCTACCTACGTCACTGCTGAGCTGAGTGCTCACTCCCCTGCCTACGTCACTGTGCTGAGTGCTCACTCCTCTACGTACGTCACTGCTGAGCTGAGTGCCCACTCCTCTTCCTACGTCACTGTTGAGCTGAGTGCTCACTTCCCTGCCTACGTCACTGTTGAGCTGAGTGCTCACTCCCCTGCCTACGTCACTGTTGAGCTGAGTGCTCACTTCCCTGTCTACGTCACTGCTGTGCTGAGTGCCCACTCCCCTGCCTACGTCACTGCTGAGCTGAGTGCCCACTCCCCTGTCTACGTCACTGTGCTGAGCTGAGCTGAGTGCCCACTCCCCTGCCTACGTCACTGCTGAGCTGAGTGCCCACTCCCCTGTCTACGTCACTGTGCTGAGCTGAGTGCTCACTCCTCTACCTACGTCACTGCTGAGCTGAGTGTCCACTCCCCTGCCTACGTCACTGCTGAGCTGAGCTGAGTGTCCACTCCCCTGCCTACGTCACTGTGCTGAGCTGAGCTGAGTGCCCACTCCTCTGCCTACGTAACTGTGCTGAGCTGAGCTGAGTGTCCACTCCCCTGTCTACTTCACTGCTGAGCTGAGTGTCCACTCCCCTGCCT
Organism: Oncorhynchus nerka; assembly: GCF_034236695.1. NCBI lineage: Eukaryota > Metazoa > Chordata > Actinopteri > Salmoniformes > Salmonidae > Oncorhynchus > Oncorhynchus nerka. Next base: position 13,028,446 of record NC_088408.1, on the reverse strand, counting down.
ACGTCGCTGCTGAGCTGAGTGTCCACTCCCCTGTCTACGTCACTGTGCTGAGCTGAGTGCTCACTCCTCTACCTACGTCACTGCTGAGCTGAGTGCTCACTCCCCTGCCTACGTCACTGTGCTGAGTGCTCACTCCTCTACATACGTCACTGCTGAGCTGAGTGCCCACTTCCCTGCCTACGTCTCTGTTGAGCTGATTGCTCACTTCCCTGCCTACGTCACTGCTGAGCTGAGTGCTCACTTCCCTGCCTACGTCACTGCTGAGCTGAGTGCCCACTCCCCTGTCTACGTCACTGTGCTGAGCTGAGTGCTCACTCCTCTACCTACGTCACTGCTGAGCTGAGTGTCCACTCCCCTGCCTACGTCACTGCTGAGCTGAGCTGAGTGTCCACTCCCCTGCCTACGTCACTGTGCTGAGCTGAGCTGAGTGCCCACTCCTCTGCCTACGTAACTGTGCTGAGCTGAGCTGAGTGTCCACTCCCCTGTCTACTTCACTGCTGAGCTGAGTGTCCACTCCCCTGCCTACGTCGCTGCTGAGCTGAGTGTCCACTCCCCTGTCTACGTCACTGTGCTGAGCTGAGTGCTCACTCCTCTACCTACGTCACTGCTGAGCTGAGTGCTCACTCCCCTGCCTACGTCACTGTGCTGAGTGCTCACTCCTCTACATACGTCACTGCTGAGCTGAGTGCCCACTTCCCTGCCTACGTCTCTGTTGAGCTGATTGCTCACTTCCCTGCCTACGTCACTGCTGAGCTGAGTGCTCACTTCCCTGCCTACGTCACTGCTGAGCTGAGTGCCCACTCCTCTGCCTACGTCACTGTTGAGCTGAGTGCTCACTTCCCTGCCTACGTCACTGTTGAGCTGAGTGCTCACTCCCCTGCCTACGTCACTGTTGAGCTGAGTGCTCACTTCCCTGTCTACGTCACTGCTGAGCTGAGTGCCCACTCCTCTGCCTACGTCACTGCTGAGCTGAGTGCTCACTTCCCTGCCTACGTCACTGCTGAGCTGAGTGCTCACTTCCCTGCCTACGTCACTGCTGAGCTGAGTGCTCACTTCTCTGCCTACGTCACTGTTGAGCTGAGTGCTCACTTCTCTACCTACGTCACTGTTGAGCTGAGTGCTCACTTCCCTGCCTACGTCACTGCTGAGCTGAGTGCTCACTCCTCTACCTACGTCACTGCTGAGCTGAGTGCTCACTCCCCTGCCTACGTCACTGTGCTGAGCTGAGCTGAGTGCCCACTCCTATGCCTACGTCACTGTGCTGAGCTGAGCTGAGTGTCCACTCCCCTGTCTACTTCACTGCTGAGCTGAGTGTCCACTCCCCTGCCTACGTCGCTGCTGAGCTGAGTGTCCACTCCCCTGCCTACGTCACTGTTGAGCTGAGTGCTCACTTCCCTGTCTACGTCACTGCTGAGCTGAGCTGAGTGCCCACTCCTCTGCCTACGTCACTGCTGAGCTGAGTGCTCACTTCACTGCCTACGTCACTGCTGAGCTGAGTGCTCACTTCCCTGCCTACGTCACTGCTGAGCTGAGTGCTCACTTCTCTGCCCACGTCACTGTTGAGCTGAGTGCTCACTTCTCTACCTACGTCACTGTTGAGCTGAGTGCTCACTTCCCTGCCTACATCACTGCTGAGCTGAGTGCTCACTCCTCTACCTACGTCACTGCTGAGCTGAGTGCTCACTCCCCTGCCTACGTCACTGTGCTGAGCTGAGCTGAGTGCCCACTCCTCTGCCTACGTCACTGTGCTGAGCTGAGCTGAGTGTCCACTCCCCTGTCTACTTCACTGCTGAGCTGAGTGTCCACTCCCCTGCCTACGTCGCTGCTGAGCTGAGTGTCCACTCCCCTGTCTACGTCACTTTTGAGCTGAGTGCTCACTCCCCTGCCTACGTCACTGTGCTGAGCTGAGTGCTCACTCCTCTACCTACGTCACTGCTGAGCTGAGTGCTCACTCCCCTGCCTACGTCACTGTGCTGAGTGCTCACTCCTCTACGTACGTCACTGCTGAGCTGAGTGCCCACTCCTCTGCCTACGTCACTGTTGAGCTGAGTGCTCACTTCCCTGCCTACGTCACTGTTGAGCTGAGTGCTCACTCCCCTGCCTACGTCACTGTTGAGTTGAGCTGAGTGCCCACTCCCCTGCCTACGTCACTGCTGAGCTGAGTGCTCACTTCCCTGCCTACGTCACTGCTGAGCTGAGTGCTCACTTCCCTGCCTTCGTCACTGCTGAGCTGAGTGCTCACTTCCCTGCCTACGTCACTGCTGAGCTGAGTGCTCACTTCTCTGCCTACGTCACTGTTGAGCTGAGTGCTCACTTCTCTACCTACGTCACTGCTGAGCTGAGTGCTCACTCCCCTGCCTACGTCACTGTGCTGAGCTGAGCTGAGTGCCCACTCCTCTGCCTACGTCACTGTGCTGAGCTGAGCTGAGTGTCCACTCCCCTGTCTACTTCACTGCTGAGCTGAGTGTCCACTCCCCTGCCTACGTCGCTGCTGAGCTGAGTGTCCACTCCCCTGTCTACGTCACTGTTGAGCTGAGTGCTCACTCCCCTGCCTACGTCACTGTGCTGAGCTCAGTGCTCACTCCTCTACCTACGTCACTGCTGAGCTGAGTGCTCACTCCCCTGCCTACGTCACTGCTGAGCTGAGTGTCCACTCCCCTGTCTACTTCACTGCTGAGCTGAGTGTCCACTCCCCTGCCTACGTCGCTGCTGAGCTGAGTGTCCACTCCCCTGTCTACGTCACTGTTGAGCTGAGTGCTCACTCCCCTGCCTACGTCACTGTGCTGAGCTGAGTGCTCACTCCTCTACCTACGTCACTGCTGAGCTGAGTGCTCACTCCCCTGCCTACGTCACTGTGCTGAGTGCTCACTCCTCTACGTACGTCACTGCTGAGCTGAGTGCCCACTTCCCTGCCTACGTCACTGCTGAGCTGAGTGCCCACTCCTCTGCCTACGTCACTGTTGAGCTGAGTGCTCACTTCCCTGCCTACGTCACTGTTGAGCTGAGTGCTCACTTCCCTGTCTACGTCACTGCTGAGCTGAGCTGAGTGCCCACTTCCCTGCGTACGTCACTGTTGAGCTGAGTGCTCACTTCCCTGTCTACGTCACTGCTGAGCTGAGCTGAGTGCCCACTCACCTGCCTACGTCACTGTGCTGAGCTGAGCTGAGTGCCCACTCCTCTGCCTACGTCACTGTGCTGAGTGCTCACTCCTCTACATACGTCACTGCTGAGCTGAGTGCCCACTTCCCTGCCTACGTCACTGTTGAGCTGAGTGCTCACTCCCCTGCCTACGTCACTGTGCTGAGTGCTCACTCCTCTACGTACGTCACTGCTGAGCTGAGTGCCCACTTCCCTGCCTACGTCTCTGTTGAGCTGATTGCTCACTTCCCTGCCTACGTCACTGCTGAGCTGAGTGCTCACTTCTCTGCCTACGTCACTGTTGAGCTGAGTGCTCACTTCTCTACCTACGTCACTGTTGAGCTGAGTGCTCACTTCCCTGCCTACGTCACTGCTGAGCTGAGTGCTCACTCCTCTACCTACGTCACTGCTGAGCTGAGTGCTCACTCCCCTGCCTACGTCACTGTGCTGAGCTGAGCTGAGTGCCCACTCCTCTGCCTACGTCACTGTGCTGAGCTGAGCTGAGTGTCCACTCCCCTGTCTACTTCACTGCTGAGCTGAGTGTCCACTCCCCTGCCTACGTCGCTGCTGAGCTGAGTGTCCACTCCCCTGCCTACGTCACTGTTGAGCTGAGTGCTCACTTCCCTGTCTACGTCACTGCTGAGCTGAGCTGAGTGCCCACTCCTCTGCCTACGTCACTGCTGAGCTGAGTGCTCACTTCACTGCCTACGTCACTGCTGAGCTGAGTGCTCACTTCCCTGCCTACGTCACTGCTGAGCTGAGTGCTCACTTCTCTGCCTACGTCACTGTTGAGCTGAGTGCTCACTTCTCTACCTACGTCACTGTTGAGCTGAGTGCTCACTTCCCTGCCTACGTCACTGCTGAGCTGAGTGCTCACTCCTCTACCTACGTCACTGCTGAGCTGAGTGCTCACTCCCCTGCCTACGTCACTGTGCTGAGCTGAGCTGAGTGCCCACTCCTCTGCCTACGTCACTGTGCTGAGCTGAGCTGAGTGTCCACTCCCCTGTCTACTTCACTGCTGAGCTGAGTGTCCACTCCCCTGCCTACGTCGCTGCTGAGCTGAGTGTCCACTCCCCTGTCTACGTCACTTTTGAGCTGAGTGCTCACTCCCTGCCTACGTCACTGTGCTGAGCTGAGTGCTCACTCCTCTACCTACGTCACTGCTGAGCTGAGTGCTCACTCCCCTGCCTACGTCACTGTGCTGAGTGCTCACTCCTCTACGTACGTCACTGCTGAGCTGAGTGCCCACTCCTCTGCCTACGTCACTGTTGAGCTGAGTGCTCACTTCCCTGCCTACGTCACTGTTGAGCTGAGTGCTCACTCCCCTGCCTACGTCACTGTTGAGCTGAGTGCTCACTTCCCTGTCTACGTCACTGCTGAGTTGAGCTGAGTGCCCACTCCCCTGCCTACGTCACTGCTGAGCTGAGTGCTCACTTCCCTGCCTACGTCACTGCTGAGCTGAGTGCTCACTTCCCTGCCTTCGTCACTGCTGAGCTGAGTGCTCACTTCCCTGCCTACGTCACTGCTGAGCTGAGTGCTCACTTCTCTGCCTACGTCACTGTTGAGCTGAGTGCTCACTTCTCTACCTACGTCACTGCTGAGCTGAGTGCTCACGCCCCTGCCTACGTCACTGTGCTGAGCTGAGCTGAGTGCCCACTCCTCTGCCTACGTCACTGTGCTGAGCTGAGCTGAGTGTCCACTCCCCTGTCTACTTCACTGCTGAGCTGAGTGTCCACTCCCCTGCCTACGTCGCTGCTGAGCTGAGTGTCCACTCCCCTGTCTACGTCACTGTTGAGCTGAGTGCTCACTCCCCTGCCTACGTCACTGTGCTGAGCTGAGTGTCCACTCCCCTGTCTACGTCACTGTTGAGCTGAGTGCTCACTCCCCTGCCTACGTCACTGTGCTGAGCTGAGTGCTCACTCCTCTACCTACGTCACTGCTGAGCTGAGTGCTCACTCCCCTGCCTACGTCACTGTGCTGAGTGCTCACTCCTCTACGTACGTCACTGCTGAGCTGAGTGCCCACTTCCCTGCCTACGTCACTGCTGAGCTGAGTGCCCACTCCTCTGCCTACGTCACTGTTGAGCTGAGTGCTCACTTCCCTGCCTACGTCACTGTTGAGCTGAGTGCTCACTTCCCTGTCTACGTCACTGCTGAGCTGAGCTGAGTGCCCACTTCCCTGCGTACGTCACTGTTGAGCTGAGTGCTCACTCCCCTGCCTACGTCACTGTGCTGAGTGCTCACCTCTACGTCACTGCTGAGCTGAGTGCCCACTTCCTGCCTACGTCTCTGTTGAGCTGATTGCTCACTTCCCTGCCTACGTCACTGCTGAGCTGAGTGCTCACTTCCCTGCCTACGTCACTGCTGAGCTGAGTGCCCACTCCTCTGCCTACGTCACTGTTGAGCTGAGTGCTCACTTCCCTGTCTACGTCACTGCTGAGCTGAGCTGAGTGCCCACTCCCCTGCCTACGTCACTGCTGAGCTGAGTGCTCACTTCCCTGCCTACGTCACTGTTGAGCTGAGTGCTCACTTCTCTACCTACGTCACTGCTGAGCTGAGTGCTCACCCCCTGCCTACGTCACTGTGCTGAGCTGAGCTGAGTGCCCACCTCTGCCTACGTCACTGTGCTGAGCTGAGCTGAGTGTCCACTCCCCTGTCTACTTCACTGCTGAGCTGAGTGTCCACTCCCCTGCCTACGTCGCTGCTGAGCTGAGTGTCCACTCCCCTGTCTACGTCACTGTTGAGCTGAGTGCTCACTCCCCTGCCTACGTCACTGTGCTGAGCTGAGTGCTCACTCCTCTCCCACGTCACTGCTGAGCTGAGTGCTCACTCCCTGCCTACGTCACTGTGCTGAGTGCTCACTCCTCTACGTACATCACTGCTGAGCTGAGTGCCCACTTCCCTGCCTACGTCACTGCTGAGCTGAGTGCCCACTCCTCTGCCTACGTCACTGTTAAGCTGAGTGCTCACTTCCCTGCCTACATCACTGTTGAGCTGAGTGCTCACTTCCCTGTCTACGTCACTGCTGAGCTGAGCTGAGTGCCCACTCCCCTGCCTACGTCACTGCTGAGCTGAGTGCTCACTTCCCTGCCTACGTCACTGCTGAGCTGAGTGCTCACTTCCCTGCCTACGTCACTGCTGAGCTGAGTGCTCACTTCCCTGCCTATGTCACTGCTGAGCTGAGTGCTCACTTCTCTACCTACGTCACTGTTGAGCTGAGTGCTCACTTCCCTGCCTACGCCACTGCTGAGCTGAGTGCTCACTTCTCTGCCTACGTCACTGCTGAGCTGAGTGCCCACTCCTCTGCCTACGTCACTGCTGAGCTGAGTGCTCACTACCCTGTCTACGTCACTGTGCTGAGCTGAGCTGAGTGCCCACTCCCCTGCCTACGTCACTGCTGAGCTGAGTGCCCACTACCCTGCCTACGTCACTGTGCTGAGCTGAGCTGAGTGCCCACTCCCCTGCCTACGTCACTGTGCTGAGCTGAGTGCTCACTTCTCTGCCTACGTCACTGCTGAGCTGAGTGCCCACTCCCATGCCTACGTCACTGCTGAGCTGAGTGCCCACTCCCCTGTCTACGTCACTGCTGAGCTGAGTGTCCACTCCTCTGCCTACGTCACTGCGGAGCTGAGTGCCCACTCCCCTGTCTACGTCACTGTGCTGAGCTGAGCTGAGTGCCCACTCCTCTGCCTACGTCACTGCTGAGCTGAGTGTCCACTCCTCTGCCTACGTCACTGCTGAGCTGAGTGCTCACTCCTCTACCTACGTCACTGCTGAGCTGAGTGTCCACTCCCCTGCCTACGTCACTGCTGAGCTGAGCTGAGTGTCCACTCCCCTGCCTACGTCACTGTGCTGAGCTGAGCTGAGTGTCCACTCCCCTGCCTACGTCACTGCTGAGCTGAGTGTCCACTCCCCTGTCTACGTCACTGTTGAGCTGAGTGCTCACTCCTCTACCTACGTCACTGCTGAGCTGAGTGCCCACTCCTCTGCCTACGTCACTGTTGAGCTGAGTGCTCACTCCTCTACCTACGTCACTGCTGAGCTGAGTGCCCACTCCTCTGCCTACGTCACTGTTGAGCTGAGTGCTCACTTCCCTGCCTATGTCACTGTTGAGCTGAGTGCTCACTCCCCTGCCTACGTCACTGTTGAGCTGAGTGCTCACTTCCCTGTCTACGTCACTGCTGAGCTGAGCTGAGTGCCCACTCCCCTGCCTACGTCACTGCTGAGCTGAGTGCTCACTTCCCTGCCTACGTCACTGTTGAGCTGAGTGCTCACTTCTCTACCTACGTCACTGCTGAGCTGAGTGCTCACTCCCCTGCCTACGTCACTGTGCTGAGCTGAGCTGAGTGCCCACTCCTCTGCCTACGTCACTGTGCTGAGCTGAGCTGAGTGTCCACTCCCCTGTCTACTTCACTGCTGAGCTGAGTGTCCACTCCCCTGCCTACGTCGCTGCTGAGCTGAGTGTCCACTCCCCTGTCTACGTCACTGTTGAGCTGAGTGCTCACTCCCCTGCCTACGTCACTGTGCTGAGCTGAGTGCTCACTCCTCTACCTACGTCACTGCTGAGCTGAGTGCTCACTCCCCTGCCTACGTCACTGTGCTGAGTGCTCACTCCTCTACGTACATCACTGCTGAGCTGAGTGCCCACTTCCCTGCCTACGTCACTGCTGAGCTGAGTGCCCACTCCTCTGCCTACGTCACTGTTAAGCTGAGTGCTCACTTCCATGCCTACGTCACTGTTGAGCTGAGTGCTCACTTCCCTGTCTACGTCACTGCTGAGCTGAGCTGAGTGCCCACTCCCCTGCCTACGTCACTGCTGAGCTGAGTGCTCACGTCCCTGCCTACGTCACTGCTGAGCTGAGTGCTCACTTCCCTGCCTACGTCACTGCTGAGCTGAGTGCTCACTTCCCTGCCTACGTCACTGCTGAGCTGAGTGCTCACTTCTCTGCCTACGTCACTGTTGAGCTGAGTGCCCACTCCTCTGCCTACGTCACTGTTAAGCTGAGTGCTCACTTCCATGCCTACGTCACTGTTGAGCTGAGTGCTCACTTCCCTGTCTACGTCACTGCTGAGCTGAGCTGAGTGCCCACTCCCCTGCCTACGTCACTGCTGAGCTGAGTGCTCACGTCCCTGCCTACGTCACTGCTGAGCTGAGTGCTCACTTCCCTGCCTACGTCACTGCTGAGCTGAGTGCTCACTTCCCTGCCTACGTCACTGCTGAGCTGAGTGCTCACTTCTCTGCCTACGTCACTGTTGAGCTGAGTGCACACTTCTCTACCTACGTCACTGTTGAGCTGAGTGCTCACTTCCCTGCCTACGTCACTGCTGAGCTGAGTGCTCACTTCTCTACCTACGTCACTGTTGAGCTGAGTGCTCACTTCCCTGCCTACGCCACTGCTGAGCTGAGTGCTCACTTCTCTGCCTACGTCACTGCTGAGCTGAGTGCCCACTCCTCTGCCTACGTCACTGCTGAGCTGAGTGCTCACTCCCCTGTCTACGTCACTGTGCTGAGCTGAGCTGAGTGCCCACTCCCCTGCCTACGTCACTGTGCTGAGCTGAGCTGAGTGCCCACTCCCCTGCCTACGTCACTTTGCTGAGCTGAGTGCTCACTTCTCTGCCTACGTCACTGCTGAGCTGAGTGCCCACTCCCCTGCCTACGTCACTGCTGAGCTGAGTGTCCACTCCCCTGTCTACGTCACTGCTGAGCTGAGTGTCCACTCCTCTGCCTACGTCACTGCGGAGCTGAGTGCCCACTCCCCTGTCTACGTCACTGTGCTGAGCTGAGCTGAGTGCCCACTCCTCTGCCTACGTCACTGCTGAGCTGAGTGTCCACTCCTCTGCCTACGTCACTGCTGAGCTGAGTGCTCACTCCTCTACCTACGTCACTGCTGAGCTGAGTGTCCACTCCCCTGCCTACGTCACTGCTGAGCTGAGCTGAGTGTCCACTCCCCTGCCTACGTCACTGTGCTGAGCTGAGCTGAGTGTCCACTCCCCTGCCTACGTCACTGCTGAGCTGAGTGTCCACTCCCCTGTCTACGTCACTGTTGAGCTGAGTGCTCACTCCTCTACCTACGTCACTGCTGAGCTGAGTGCCCACTCCCCTGCCTACGTCACTGCTGAGCTGAGTGCTCACTTCTCTGCCTACGTCACTGCTGAGCTGAGTGCCCACTCCCCTGTCTACGTCACTGTGCTGAGCTGAGCTGAGTGCCCACTCCCCTGTCTACGTCACTGCTGAGCTGAGTGTCCACTCCCCTGTCTACGTCACTGTGCTGAGCTGAGCTGAGTGCCCACTCCCCTGCCTACGTCACTGCTGAGCTGAGTGCCCACTCCCCTGTCTACGTCACTGCTGAGCTGAGTGTCCACTCCTTTGCCTACGTCACTGCTGAGCTGAGTGTCCACTCCCCTGCCTACGTCACTGTGCTGAGCTGAGCTGAGTGTCCACTCCCCTGCCTACGTCACTGTGCTGAGCTGAGCTGAGTGTCCACTCCCCTGCCTACGTCACTGTGTGCTGAGCTGAGTTCAAACTCCCCTGCCTACGTCACTGTGCTGAGCTGAGCTGAGTGTCCACTCCCCTGTCTACATCACTGCTGAGCTGAGTGCTCACTCCCCTGCCTACGTCACTGTGCTGAGCTGAGCTGAGTGTCCACTCCCCTGCCTACGTCACTGTGCTGAGCTGAGCTGAGTGTCCACTCCCCTGCCTACGTCACTGTGCTGAGCTGAGCTGAGTGTCCACTCCCCTGTCTACGTCACTGCTGAGCTGAGTGTCCACTCCTTTGCCTACGTCACTGCTGAGCTGAGTGTCCACTCCCCTGCCTACGTCACTGTGCTGAGCTGAGCTGAGTTCCCACTCCCCTGCCTACGTCACTGTGCTGAGCTGAGCTGAGTGTCCACTCCCCTGCCTACGTCACTGTGCTGAGCTGAGCTGAGTGTCCACTCCCCTGTCTACATCATTGCTGAGCTGAGTGCTCACTCCCCTGCCTACGTCACTGTGCTGAGCTGAGCTGAGTGTCCACTCCCCTGCCTACGTCACTGTGCTGAGCTGAGCTGAGTGTCCACTCCCCTGCCTACGTCACTGTGCTGAGCTGAGCTGAGTGTCCACTCCCCTGCCTACGTCACTGTGCTGAGCTAGTAGTGATGTCAATGCATTTTAATGTTAGCTCTCTGTGTACAACCAAGGGCAAGCCGTGCGGCCCTGTTCTGAGATTGACGTTGGAAGACACACTAATCAGCTGAGAGAGAGGGGGAGAGAGAGGGAATGTGTAGAGAGAGGGGGGAATGGTGGGAGAGAGGGGGAATGGGGAGAGAGAGGAGTGGGGAACGGGGGGAGAGAGGGAATGGGGAGAGAGAGGGGGAACGGGAGGAGAGAGAGGGAATGGGAAGAGAGGGGGAACGGGGGAGAGAGAGGGGGTAGAGAAAGGGAATGGGGAGAGAGAGGGAATGGGGGGAGAGAGGGGGAGAGAAAGGGAATGGGGAGAGAGGGGGTGAACAGGGGGAGAGAGAGGGAATGGGGGGAGAGAGAGGAGGGGGAACAGGGGGAGAGAGGGGGAATGGGGAGAGAGAGGAGGGGGAACGGGGGAGAGAGGGAATGGGAAGAGAGGGGGAAAGGGGGGAGAGAAAGGGAATGGGGAGAGAGAGGGGGAACGGGGGAGAGAAAGGGGGAGAGAGAGAGTGTGGTAGAGAGAGAGAGAGAGTAGTGGCTTCTTCCTCGCTGAGCGGCCTTTCAGGTTATGTCGATATAGGACTTGTTTTACTGTGGATATAGATTATTTTGTGCCTGTTTCCTCCACCATCTTCACAAGGTCCTTTGCTGTTGTTCTAGGATTGATTTGCACTTTTCTCACCAAAGTACGTTCATCTCTAGGAGACAGAACGCGTCTCCTTCTGAGCGGTATGACGGCTGTGTGGTCCCATGGTGTCATTACTTGCGTACTATTGTTTGTACAGATAAAATGGTACCTTCAGGCGTTTGGAAATTGCTCCCAGGGATGAACCAGACTTGTGGAGGTCTACAATTTTTTTTCCGAGGTCTTGGCTGATTTCTTTTGATTTTCCCAGGATGTAAAGCAAGAGGCACTGAGGTTGAAGGTAGGCCTTGAAATACATCCACAGGTACACCTCCAATTGACTCAAATGATGTCAATGAGCCTATCCGAAGCTTCTAAAGCCATGACATCATTTTCCAAGCTGTTTAAAGGCACAGTCAGCTTAGTGTACATCAACTTCTGACCCACTGGAATTGTGATACAGTCAATTATTAGTGAAATAATATGTGTGGAAACAATTGTTGTAAAAATGACTTGTGTCATGCACAAAGTAGATGTCCTAACCGACTTACCAAAACTATAGTTTGTTAAGAAGAAATTTGTGAAGTGGTTAAAAAACGAGTTTAAGTGACTCCAACCTAAGTGTATGTTAACTTCAGACTTCAACTGTATCTGCACTCTGTACTGTGGTGAGAACACATCAACAGATGTGAAAGGTGAAAGTGATCGAGGAGAAGGCGAGAACGATGACATGTGACAGAGAACAACCCATTAGAGAGCTAGCCACCCACGCAGAGAAGCCAGCAGACCAGCCAACCTTAGAGTCTCGACACCACAGCAGAACAGTCCACCCTAGACCCTGACCAGACATCACAGCAAGACAGACAAATTAAGGGAAAGGGAGATACCTAGTCAGTTGTACAACTGAATGCCTTCAACTTGGGTTGTGCCGTGGCGGAGAATGTCATTTATGAACATTTTGGCCATGTTCTGTTATAATCTCCACCCGGCACAGCCAGAATAGGACTGGCCACCCCACATAGCCTGGTTCCTCTCTAGGTTTCTTCCTAGGTTTTGGCCTTTCTAGGGAGTTTTTCCTAGCCACCGTACTTCTACACCTGCATTGCTTGCTGTTTGGGGTTTTAGGCTGGGTTACTGTACAGCACCTTTTTTTTACCTTTATTTAACCAGGCAAGTCAGTTAAGAACGAATTCTTATTTTCAATGACGGCCTAGGAACAGTGGGTTAACTGCCTGTTGAGGGGCAGAACGACAGATTTGTACCTTGTCAGCTCAGGGATATGAACTTGCAACCTTTCGGTTACTAGTCCAACGCTCTAACCACTAGGCTACCCTGTTCCTCGGCCTAGCCCTTTGAGATATCAGCTGATGTACGAAGGGCTATATAAATACATTTGATTTGATTTGAACTGAAATGTGTTTAATCCAACCCCTCTGAATCAGAGTGGTGGGGGGGCTGCCAGAATCGACCAGAATCGACCTCTATGTCTTCGGCGCCCGGGGGAAAACTGGGTTAATTGCCTTACTCAAGGGTAGAATGACAGATTTTCACATTGTCAACTCGTGGATTTGATCCAACAACCTTTCAGTTACTGGCCCAATGCTTTAACCACTAGGCCACCTGCTGAAGAACCTCAACTCCAGGGGATCCAACCCCCCTGTCAGCCTCCCTGATAGCCCTCCTGACAACCCCCCCACACCAACTGAGGACATGCACAAACCACAGATTGTACTCCTTGTGGACTCAAAAGGGAAATATATTCAAGGAAATAGACTTTTTCCCAAACACACAGTGTCTAAACTCTGGTGTCCAAACACCCAGCGTACCCTACACCTTCTGTCTGAGGTCCAACTAGGGTCACCCAGCGTACCCTACACCTTCTGTCTGAGGTCCAACTAGGGTCACCCAGCGTACCCTACACCTTCTGTCTGAGGTCCAACTAGGGTCACCCAACGTACCCTACACCTTCTGTCTGAGGTCCAACTAGGGTCACCCAGCGTACCCTACACCTTCTGTCTGAGGTCCAACTAGGGTCACCCAGCGTACCCTACACCTTCTGTCTGAGGTCCAACTAGGGTCACCCAGCGTACCCTACACCTTCTGTCTGAGGTCCAACTAGGGTCACCCAGCGTACCCTACACCTTCTGTCTGAGGTCCAACTAGGGTCACCCAACGTACCCTACACCTTCTGTCTGAGGTCCAACTAGGGTCACCCAGCGTACCCTACACCTTCTGTCTGAGGTCCAACTAGGGTCACCCAACGTACCCTACACCTTCTGTCTGAGGTCCAACTAGGGTCACCCAGCGTACCCTACACCTTCTGTCTGAGGTCCAACTAGGGTCACCCAGCGTACCTTACACCTTCTGTCTGAGGTCCAACTAGGGTCACCCAGCGTACCCTACACCTTCTTTCTGAGGTCCAACTAGGGTCACCCAGCGTACCCTACACCTTCTGTCTGAGGTCCAACTAGGGTCACCCTGTCACATAATAATACACACAGGCACAAACAACCTGAGAGCACAGCAGGAAAGGGTGGCCACCCCACTGAAGGGAGTGAATGAAAAAGCCTCTTCTACTTTCCCCAACGCACAAGTGGTTATCTCCACACTGCTTCCATGAAAATACTTCCACCCTGCTACCATACAGCGTGTAAACGCAAGTATTACCCGTGACTGTGCCTCAAAACCAAGTGTTTACCTGGCCCACCACTCCACCCTGGACTTGAACAGCCTTTCTGACCAGGTCCACCTCTACAAGGCAGCAGAGCCCACCTTCACCCGGACCCCAAAGGACATCACTCTCAACCGCAGCCCCAACACTTCACACAGGAGCAACAAATCAACAGACACCCTGGCGACACCAGCGAGACACTTTCCCAGACCTGCGGGACCACCACCAGACCTGAAAATAGAGAACCCACGCCAAGAGGACCTACATCCAGACCACAGCACCATCAGCCACATTCACACCCCCACCCCACCCAAGTCAACCATGCCCACACCCCATTTAGGCCCCCTCAGATCAGACGTATGCCCCTCCTACCCACCCCATGCCCCCCACTCCCACAAAGAGGGCCTCAACATGAAACTCACACATACGCCCGGCCGTGAGCAGGTGAACAGGCCCAACCCCTGTGCTTACACTAGCCCAAGCCAATGGAATGTACCAGATGCTCAGCAGGCTCTGCTCACGCTTACTGGTCTGAGGCCAAACCACACATGTCCAAGGCCTGAGGTCCTATTGCCTTTTTTTAAACAGCAGGAACATGGACTTCACAAAATAAATCAGAAATACAGACATTGTCATCCTACAAGAAACCTGGTATAGAGGAGATTGACCCACTGGTTGCCCTCTACTGTAGGTTACAGAGAACTGGTAGTCTCATCCACCAAACTACCAGGTGTGAAACAGGGAAGGGACTCAGGGGGTATGCTAATTTGGTTTAGAGCAGACCAATCTCAAGCTATTAAATTATTCAAAAGAGGAACATTTTACAGTTGGCTAGAAATTCAAAAGGAAATCATTTCAACAGGGAGAAATGTCCTCCTGTGTGCTACCTATAGAATCGCCATACTTTAATGAAGACACTTCTCTCTCCTGGAGAGGGAAGTAAATCCTTTCCAGACCCAGGGACAGGTACTAGTCTGTCATACTTTAATGAAGACACTTCTCTCTCTTGGAGAGGGAAGTAAATCCTTTCCAGACCCAGGGACAGGTACTAGTCTGTGACGACCTAAATGACAGAACTGGACAAGAACCTGACACCCTCAGCACACAGAGGGACACACACCTGCCTGGAGGTGAAATAATTCCCTCCCCCATATGGCCCCCTAGGCACAACTACGACAACATAACCAACAAAAACGGGTCACAACTCCTGCAGCTCTGTCGCACGCTGGGTATGTACATAGTCAATGGTAGGCTTCGAGGGGACTCCTACGGTAGGTACACCTATAGCTCATCTCTTGGCCGTAGTACTGTAGACTACTTTATCACTGACCTCATCCCAGAGTCTCTCAGAGCGTTCACAGTCAGTCCACTGACATCACTATCAGATCACAGCAAAATTACAGTCTACTTGAACAGAGCAATAACCAATCACGAAGCATCAAAACCAAAGGATCTGAATAATATTAAGAAATGCTATAAATGGAAGGAATGTAGTTTGTAAACCTACCAAAAAACAATTAGGCAACAACAAATTCAATCCCTTTTAGACAACATCCTGGACAAAACATTCCAAATCCAAATCAAATCAAATCAAATCAAATTTTATTTGTCACATACACATGGTTAGCAGATGTTAATGCGAGTGTAGCGAAATGCTTGTGCTTCTAGTTCCGACAATGCAGTGATAACCAACAAGTAATCTAACTAACAATTCCAAAACTACTGTCTTATACACAGTGTAAGGGGATAAGGAATATGTACATAAGGATATATGAATGAGTGATGGTACAGAGCAGCATACAGTAGATGGTATCGAGTACAGTATATACATATGAGATGAGTATGTAGACAAAGTAAACAAAGTGGCATAGTTAAAGTGGCTAGTGACATAAGAATGCAGTCGATGATCTAGAGTACAGTATATACATATGCATATGAGATGAATAATGTAGGGTAAGTAACATTATATAAGGTAGCATTGTTTAAAGTGGCTAGTGATATATTTACATCATTTCCCATCAATTCCCATTATTAAAGTGGCTGGAGTTGGGTCAGTGTCAATGACAGTGTGTTGGCAGCAGCCACTCAATGTTAGTGATTGCTGTTTAACAGTCTGATGGCCTTGAGATAGAAGCTGTTTTTCAGTCTCTCGGTCCCAGCTTTGATGCACCTGTACTGACCTCGCCTTCTGGATGATAGCGGGGTGAACAGGCAGTGGTTCGGGTGGTTGATGTCCTTGATGATCTTTATGGCCTTCCTGTAACATCGGGTGGTGTAGGTGTCCTGGAGGGCAGGTAGTTTGCCCCCGGTGATGCGTTGTGCAGACCTCACTACCCTCTGGAGAGCCTTACGGTTGAGGGCGGAGCAGTTGCCGTACCAGGCGGTGATACAGCCCGCCAGGATGCTCTCGATTGTGCATCTGTAGAAGTTTGTGAGTGCTTTTGGTGACAAGCCGAATTCCACTGTAATAGTGAAGGTGTTAACTTGGCAGTCAAAAACCTAAATAGTATATTTGACCTCTCAGCTTCCCTATCAAATCTAAAAATGTATATGACACATGGTTTGATGAAGAATGCAAAAACCTAAGAAAGAAATTGAGAAACCTGTCCAACCATAAACATACGGTGAATATATATGTTGAAACAGAAAAACAATACAGAAATACACTACGGAAAAAGAATGAACACCAAGTCAGAAATCAGCTCAATGTAATTTAAGAATCCATGGACTCTAACCACTTCTGGGAAAATTGGAAAACACTAAACAAACAACACGAAGAAGTATCGATCCAAAATGGAGATGTATGGAGATGTATGGAGATGTATGATGTTTGGGTAAACCACTTTTACATTTAAGTCATTTAGCAGACGCTCTTATCCAGAGCGACATACAAATTGGTGCGTTCACCTTAAGACATCCAGTGGAACAGCCACTTCTCCAGTCTGTTTGGCCCTATATAAAGAACAAACAACACGAAGAAGTATCGATCCAAAATGGAGATGTATGGGGTAAACCACTTCTCCATTCTGTTTGGCCCTATATCAAGAACAAACAACACAAAGTAGTATCGATCCAAAATGGAGATGTATGATGTTTGGGTAAACCACTTCTCCAGTCTGTTTGGCCCTATATCAAGAACAAACAACACGAAGTAGTATCGATCCAAAATGGAGATGTATGGGGTAAACCACTTCTCCAATCTGTTTGGCCCTATATCAAGAACAAACAACACAAAGTAGTATCCAAAATGGAGATCCAAATATGGAGATCGATCCAAAATGGAGATGTAAACCACTTCTCCATTCTGTTTGGCCCTATATCAAGAACAAACAACACGAAGTAGTATCGATCCAAAATGGAGATGTATGGGGTAAACCACTTCTCCATTCTGTTTGGCCCTATATCAAGAACAAACAACACGAAGAAGTATCGATCCAAAATGGAGATGTATGATGTTTGGGTAAACCACTTCTCCAGTCTGTTTGGCCCTATATCAAGAACAAACAACACGAAGTAGTATCGATCCAAAATGGAGATGTATGGGGTAAACCACTTATCCAATCTGTTTGGCCCTATATCAAGAACAAACAACACGAAGTAGTATCGATCCAAAATGGAGATGTATGGGGTAAACCACTTCTCCATTCTGTTTGGCCCTATATCAAGAACAAACAACACAAAGTAGTATCGATCCAAAATGGAGATGTATGGGGTAAACCACTTCTCCATTCTGTTTGGCCCTATATCAAGAACAAACAACACGAAGTAGTATCGATCCAAAATGGAGATGTATGGGGTAAACCACTTCTCCATTCTGTTTGGCCCTATATCAAGAACAAACAACACGAAGTAGTATCGATCCAAAATGGAGATGTATGGGGTAAACCACTTCTCCAGTCTGTTTGGCCCTATATCAAGAACAAACAACACGAAGTAGTATCGATCCAAAATTGAGATGTATGGGGTAAACCACTTCTCCAATCTTGTTGTCCCTATATCAAGAACAAACAACACGAAGTAGTATCGATCCAAAATGGAGATGTATGGGGTAAACCACTTCTCCAATCTTTTTGGCCCTATATCAAGAACAAACAGCAAAAACATATAAATGATCAAATACAAATCTTATAATCAACTATTAAAGACTACCAGAAGCCACTGGATTCTCCAATTACATGGTATCCTCAATGATAAAATATAGACCACAAATTCCAATTGGCTATACTCGACAAACCGACATGCTTTGGCAATCTAAACATATGTTTCCCATGCCAATAAAGCCCCTTAAATATATGAGAGAGAGAGAGAGAGAGAGAGAGAGAGAGAGAGAGAGAGAGAGAGAGAGAGAGGGAGGAAGAGAGAGAGAGAGAGAGAGAGAGAGAGAGAGAGAGAGAGAGAGTGGATCTAGGCAGGAAGATAAAAGATCACTGAATGAATTGCCACTCTGTGTAATGGGAAAAGGGGCCAGTCAGAAAGCAGGTCACTTGAGTTGTAGAGGATGTTCTTGAGTGGCTTTGCCCTCGGGCTCACAAAGCAGGCAGGCTCCTTCTCTCTCACAGTCCATAATATTAGCTTTAAACACACACGCGTGTGCACATGCACAAAGACAACTATTTGCACACACACACACACACACACACACACACACACACAATGAAGGCAGGCGATGCATGTCACTGCATATTGCTTGTATAATGATGTTCTTTGCAGGGAAAGTATTAGTGGTGATGATGTAGGAATAAAGGAGACTATTACTTGCATTGACTTATTCCTATAGTCCTGACATGCTAACTTGGGAGTGCTGTTGATGAGAGAGAGGCAGTTATCACAATTCTAATCTATTCCACTTGGAAGTCTTGTGGGTGAGAGAGATGTAGCTATCACAATTCTAATCTATTCCACTTGGGAGTGCTGTTGATGAGAGAGAGGTAGCTATTACAATTCTAATCTATTCCACTTGGGAGTGCTGTGGATGAGAGAGAGGTAGCTATCACAATGATAATCTATTCCACTTGGGAGTGCTGTGGATGAGAGAGAGGTAGCTATCACAATGCTAATCTATTCCACTTGCTCTTTCACCTCTTCAACCCTCTTTCTGTCCCTTCCTTCCTTGTTTGCAACCCCCCTCCCTCCCTCTCTCTCCCCCTCTGTCCTTTTCTCTGACCTGTGTAATCACACTGTTGTTCCTGTACCTGTGGCTGAACAGTATGCTCCAGTGTCTTATCATCATGAAGCCCCACCAAGAAACAAAACCATCATCCTTCATCGTCCCACCATCATCCTTCATCGTCCCAGCATTGTCCAGAAGCACTCTTCACCCCCACCCCCCCGCCCCTCATTTCGTTACTTCCTTTTGGTCTTTCTTTGGCCTCCTTTACTCCCTGCATCCACCTCTCTCTTCCTCTCTCCTTCTCATTATCTTTATGCGCTCTCTCTCCCTCTCTCCCTCTCCCCTCCTCTATATTCCCCCCTCTTCAAACCTTTCCTACCCAGCCAGTGGAACACTCAGAGAGTGAAGCGAAGAACCAAGAAAAGGAAGAGGGTTGCATGCTTCATTTAATGACATTAATTAAATCTGTCCTGTCTTCTGGTAATGAGCCAGATCAGACAGGGGCCAGATACAGCGTCTGGTGAGCAAGAGGAGCAACTCATGGTTAATGTCACTAACACAGCTTCCTACAGCTCTGACACCACCACCAGTTCGGCTTCATTTAACATCGTTCCTTCACGAGCCAAAGTGCTTAGACTCACTCACCTGGATACCATTTCTTCTTCTCTCTGAACTGCTTTCAAGGAAGGAATGTCTGGACTTAAGTGATAACCTGATAAACAGCCGCAATACCATAGAGAACAGTTCTATCTCTTTGGGTCATAATGTAACTACAGAACATTATGTTATAGTTTACTGAATTATATCTACTAATACTGCACGCTTTGGGTCTTCAGTCTTAACCTGCAGTATTGTCGCGCCAGGGCGTGACTGGGGGGTGATCTAGTATTTCTATGTCATTCTGTATTGTTTTTGTGCGTTTCAGTTAATAAACATGTGGAAACCATATCACGCTGCACTGTGGTCCGGCAAATTCTTACGACGATCGTGACAAGTATGTACAATGAAAAGCACAATGCACATTTTCAAGCTCGTCTCAACTGGCAGACAAGCTGCCAATCACAACCTGCCAGACATGTTGAAAACATGTCTACCCTTCCTGAGTCATCAACGTCAGGGTCACTGACACACACACACACACACACTGAGCCATCTGTCATAGTCAGGGTCGAATGACAGATCCTCATTAGTCTGTCATTACTCTTATGAGGGATACACAGGTTACCAGGGTTGTGCAGTGACACAGAGGGGACAGCACAGACACAAGGGGACAGCAGGCTTACGCTAAGAAAAACGCTAAGAAAAGATATGGCCACATCTGGTATCGAGCTGGGTCTACTTAAAAGGCCCAGTGCAGTCAAAATGTGATTTCCCTGCATTTTATATATATATTTACACACTTTGAGATTGGATTCATACTGTGAAATTGTGAACCTGATGATACTTCCCTTTTAGTGTACAAGATTTTTTTAGCAACCAAAAAAGTTTAAAACTAATCCAAATATATGTTGTATTTATATTCTTCAAAGTAGCTACCTTTGCTTTGCACACTCTTGGCATTCTCTCAACAAGCTTCATGAGTCTTGAAGTCTTGAAATAGTTCTCACATATGCTGAGCACTTGTTGGCTGCGTTTCCTTCACTCTGTGGTCCAACTCAACCCAAACTATGTCAATTGGGTTGATGTCAGGTGATTGTGCAGGCCAGGTCATCTGATGCAGCACTCCATCACTCTCCATTTTGGTCAAATAGCCCTTACAAAGCCTGGATATGTGTTTTTGGTCATTGTCCTGTTGAAAAACAAATGATAGTCCCACTAAGCGCAACCCACATCGGATGGCGTAACGCTGCAGAGTTCTGTGATAACCATACTGGTTAAGTGTGCCTTTAATTCTAAATAAATCACAGACAGTGTCACCAGCAAAGCACCCCCCCCACCATCACACCTCCTCCTCCATGCTTCACGGTGGGAACCATACATGCGGAGATCATCCGTTCACCTACTCTGCGTCTCACAAATACACAGCGGTTGGAATCAAAAATCTCAAATTTGGACTCATCAGAACAAAGGACAGATTTCCACCAGTCTAATGACCATTGCTCGTATTTCTTGGCCCAAGCAGGTCTCTTTTTCTTATTGGTGTCCTTTTAGTAGTGGTTTCTTTGCAGCAATTCAACAATGACGGCCTGATTCACGCAGTCTTCTCTGCACAGTTGATTTTGAGATGTGTCTGTTACTTGAACTCTGTGAAGCATATATTTAGGCTGCAATCTGAGGTACAGTTAACTCTAATGAACCTTTCCCCTGCAGCAGAGGTAACTCTGGGTCTTCCTTTCCAGTGCTGGTCCTCATGAGAGCCAGTTTCATCATAGCGCTTGATGGTTTTTACGAATGCATTTGGAGATACTTTCAGGATTGACTGACCTTCAGGTCAAAGCTGTTGTTGCCATAATATGGACATGGTCTTTTACCAAACATGGCTGTCTTCTGAATACCACCCCTACCTTGTCACCACACAACTGATTGGCTCAAAGGCATTCAGAGGGAAAGAAAATGCACACCTGTTAATTGAAATGCATGCCAGGTGACTACCTCATGAAGCAAGTTGAGAGAATGCCAAGAATGTGCAAAACTTTCATCAAGGTAAAGGGTAGCTACTTTGAATAAATTAACACATATTTTGATCTGTTTAACACTTTTGGTTACTACATGATTCCTTATATGTTATTTCATAGTTTTGATGTCTTCACTATTATTCTACAATGTAGAAAATAGTCGAAATAAAGAGGCCCTTTACTCAGACCCCTCCCAGACAGTCCCAGCAAAATTATTGCATACGAAATAGCTATTTGCTAAAATAGCCTCCAGTCTCCTGGATGAGGAGGAGTGTTGCCTGGGTAAACAGCCTATAGTCAGGTGGCTGAGAAGTGGTGAAGTCTGGGTAAATAGCCTCTAGTCTCCTGGCTAAGGAGGAGTGTAGCCTGGGTAAACAGCCTCTAGTCCTCTGGAGGGTATCCTGAGGCCTGACTGCATGAGTAAAGCTGTGGAGTAGTTCAGCCTTGTTAGATTACTAGCCCTAGAGTAGCTAAGGGGTAGTGTACTCTTAGTGAAGAGGCCTGAAGCCTGGCTTGCATGTCCCTAGACTAGCTGAGGAGGAGTGTCCTTGGTGAAAGGCCTAAGGAGTGTATCCTGGCCCAGCTTCTGCATGGCTAATGCAGCAGTTAATGAAGAGCAGGGATTGACAGAACAGGCAGGAATTATCATCCTCAACTCGGACCGACCACCCTCTCTCTTTCAATTCTCCCTCTCTCCCTCCCTCAGGAACCTCTCTCTCTCCTCCTACTCTGCTCCAGCCTCTCTCTTTCAATTCTCCCTCTCTCCCTCCATCAGGAACCTCTCTCCCTCTCTCCCTCCCTCAGGAACCTCTCTCTCTCTCCTCCCACTCTGCTCCAGCCTCTCTCATAAGCCGCTTTAGGAAAGTAATCAGAACAAAAACACAATCCAGAAAGAGAGGAGAAGAGAGGAGGAGAGAAGAGAAGAGACGAAAGGAGGAGAGGAGGAGTAGAAAAGAGAGAAGAGGAGAGAAGAGATGAAAGGAGGATAGAAGAGGAGAGAAGAGCTTTAGAGAGGAGGAGAGAAGAGGAGAGACGAAAGGAGGAGAGGAGGAGTAGAGAAGAGAGAAGAGGAGAGAAGAGATGAAAGGAGGATAGAAGAGGTGTAGAGAGGAGGAGAGAGGAGGAGAAGAGGAGGATGGAGGACAGGAAAAGAGAGGAGGAAAGAGGAGGAGAGAGGAGAGAGGAGGAGAGAAGAGGAGAGAAGAGGAGGAGAAGAAAGGGGGGATGAGGAGAGAGGAGAAGAGAGTAAGAGGATAGAGGAGGATAGAGGAGGAGAGAGGATGAGAGAGGAGGAGAGCGGAGGAGAGAAGAGGAGAGAGGAGGAGAGAGGAGTAGAGAAGAGGAGAAGAGGAGAGGAGAATAGAGGAGGATAGAAGAGGAGAAGAGAGGAGGAGAGGAGGAGAGAGGAGGTAAGGAGAAGAGAGGAGGAGAGGAGAGGAAAAGAGAAGAGGAGGAGAGAGGAGAGGAGGAGAGGAGGAGAGAGGAGGGGAGAAGGGAAGAGAGAAACACTACTACGCTGCACCAACCGATGCCCCAAAATCTCCTGCTTCTTGCCTGGCGCTGGCTTTGTAGCTCTATGTGTCATAACATTGTAAATGCATTAGGTTGTGTAGAGATTGAACAAGCCCAGACGTCAGAAGCAGTGTGTGACAGGTTTTAATTGACCCAGGGTGTTGTTGGAGAAGTGATTATGTTCAGGGCAGCATGGCGGGACAGTGGCAGAGACACAAAACACAGGAACAAAACAATGACAGGGGTCACCTTGATGATGCCAGCATCCTGCCTGCTGAACACAGAAAGTGAATCACTCAATTCCAGCGAGCCAAATGGTACCCTATTCCCTATGTAGTACACTAATCTGGGTCTGGTCATCGCTCTTTGCTGCTCTCTCTCTTTCCCTGCACGGTATCTCTGCATCCCAAATGACACCACAGTCCTTATATATCTCTGGTCAAACGTAGTGCACTTCATAGGGAATAGGGTGTCGCTTAGAAACATAGCGATACAGGGAAAGATTCAGAACAGGCTGTCATGTGGGATGTGGCCCTCACAGAGACACAGGGCAGAGGGAAAGAGTGAGAGAGAGGAGAAAGGACAGTCATATAGTTCCCACCATATCTTCGAGCAAGCAGATAAGCTATTCGTTTTAAAATAAGCTCTTCTTCTTCTCCCAGGCAGTGCAGTGGCATGTAGGCCAATGTATATAAAGCTCACTTACCCTCTGGTTATGCACTGTACCAACCTCCATCGGCAGGTCATACTAGTTAAAAATGAGTGTGTGCGTGCATGTGCATGTGCCTGTGTGTGTTTGTGTCTGTGTGTATCTGTGTGTGTGTGTGTGTGTGTGTGTGTGTGTGCGTGTGCGTGTGTGTGTGTGTCTTTCCAAACACTCCAACACACAATGTTGGCCGTGATCCTACTCATTGCATAAAACCCACACATCTCATCTAATAGAAGAATCCTTTCCTATTTATAGAGGGACTGGTAAAACACGCAAGCAGCAACCATGAGATGGACACACACACACACACACAAAGACAACATGACACACGAGCACACACAGACACACACAAGTAGTTAGATTGTCATCTCTACATAGTGTGTCTCTAAAGGCCCTGACCTTCATTCTAGTGAATACAATACATTTCCAGCAGGGTTCCTCCTGTTTAATTTGCCCCCTGCTGTTAATTCCATGGCTGGTGGCTGCTAGAAGGTTATTACAGGGATGTGGTGGTGACTGCTATAAGTTACAGACCTATTACAGACATCTATCTCCCCTAGCCTGCCTTTCTAAGGTCTTCGAAAGGCAAATTAACAAACAGATCACCGACCATTTCGAATCCCACCGTACCTACTCCGCTATGCAATCTGGTTTCAGAGCTGGTCATGGGTGCACCTCAGCCACGCTTAAGGTCCTAAACAATATCATAACCGCCAATCACCACATTCTTGTCGGCAGACTCAACAGCCTTGGTTTCTCAATTTACTGCCTCGCCTGGCTCCCTCACTAACTTTAAGCATCAGCTGTCAGAGCAGCTTACTGATCATTGCACCTGTACATAGCCCATGTGTAAATAGCCCATCCAACTACCTCATCCCCATATTGTTATTTATTTTTTTGCTCCTTTGCACCCCAGTATCTCCACTTGCACATTCATCTTCTGCACATCTATCACTCCAGTGTTTATTTGCTATATTGTAATTATTTTGCCAATACGGCCTATTTATTGCCTTACCTCCCTAATCTTACGTCATTTGCACACACAATATAGATTTTTTTCTATTGTGTTATTGACTGTACGTTTGTTTATTCCATGTGTAACTCTGTGTTGGAGTTTGTGTCGCACTGCTTTGCTTTATCTTGGCCAGGTCGCAGTTGTAAATGAGAACTTGTTCTCAACTGGCCTACCTGGTTAAATAAAGGTGAAATAAAAAAACTGCTATAAGGTCTGTCTGTCTGTCTGTCTGTCTGTCTGTCTGTCTGTCTGTCTGTCTGTCTGTCTGTCTGTCTGTCTGTCTGTCTGTCTGTCTGTCTGTCTGTCTGTCTGTCTGTCTGTCTGTCTGTCTGTCTGTCTGTCTGTATGTTGGTCAGCCTGTCTGTCTGTCTGTATATTGGTCAGCCTGTCTGTCTGTGATAAACAGGACTGGATTCAATCTAATAATTGATTAAATCAAATCAATGTTTATTTGTCACGTGCGCCGAATACAACAGGTGTAAACCTTACAGTGAAATAATTATTTACAGGCTCTAACCAATGGTGTGGGAAAAAAGGTATGTGTGTGTGTGTGTTTTCAGGGCCTTCCTCTGACACCGCCTGGTGTAGAGATCCTGGATGGCAGGCAGCTTTGCCCCAGTGATATACTGGGCTGTACACACTACCCTCTGAAGTGCCTTGCGGTCGGAGGCCGAGCAATTGCTGTACCAGGAAGTGATGCAACCGGTCAGGATGCTCTCGATGTTGCAGCTGTAGAACCTTTTGAGGATCTCAGGACCCTTACCAAATATTTTTAGTTTCCTGAGGGGGAATAGGCTTTGTCGTGCCCTCTTCACGACTGTCTTGGTGTGTTTGGCCCAATCTAGTTTGTTGTTGATGTGGACACCAAGGAATTTGAAGGTTTCAACCTGCTCCACTACAGCCCAGTTGATGAGAATGGGGACGTGCTCGGTACTCCTTTTCCTGTAGTCCACAATCATCTCCTTAGTCTTGGGTACGTTGAGGGATAGGTTGTTATTCTTGCACCACCCGGTCAGGTCTCTGACCTCCTCCCTATAGGCTGTCTCGTTGTTGTCAGTGATCAGGCCTATGACTGTTGTGTCGTCAGAAAACTTAATGATGGTGTTGGAGTTGTGCCTGGCCATGCAATCGTGGGTGAACAGGGAGTACAGGAGGGGACTGAGAACTCACCCCTGGGGAGCTCCAGTGTTGAGGATCAGCATGCCAGATGTGTTGCTACCTAACCTCACCACCTGGGGGTAGCCTTTCAGGATGTCCAGGATCCAGTTGCAGAGGGAGGTGTTTAGTCCCAGGATCCTTAGCTTGATGATGAGCTTTGAGGGTACTATGTTGTTGAACGCTGAGCTGTAGTCAATGAACAGCATTCTCACATAGGAGTTCCTTTTGTCCAGGTGGGAAAGGGCAGTGTGGAGTGCCTTTGAGATTACGTCTTCTGTGGATCTGTTGGGGCGGTATGTGAATTTGAGTGTGTCTAGGGTGTCCGGGAGGATGGTGTTGACAAGAGCCATGACCAGCCTTTCAAAACACTTCATGACTACAGACGTGAGTGCAACGGGCAGTAATCATTTAGGCAGGTTACCTTCTCTTCCTTGGGCACAGGGACTATGGTGGTCTGCTTGAAACATGTAGTTATTACAGACTCGGTCAGGGAGAGGTTGAAAATGTCAGTGAAGACTGGATCCTGGACCTCCTGACGGGCCGCCCCCAGGTGGTAAGGGTAGGCAACAACACGTCTACCATGCTGATCCTCAACACTGGGGCCCCTCAGGGGTGTGAACTTAGTCCCCTCCTGTTCTCCCTGTTCACCCACGACTGCGTGGCCAAACACCATCTCCAACACCATCATTAAGTTTGCTGATGACACAACAGTGGTAGGCCTGATCACCGACAATGATGAGAAAGCCTATAGGGAGGAGGTCAGAGAACTGGCAGTATGGTGCCAGGACAACAACATCTTCCTCAATGTGAGCAAGACAAAGGATCTGATCGCGGACTTCGGGAAAAAGGCGGGCTGAACAGGCCCCCATTAACATCAACGGGGCTGTAGTGGAACGGGTCGAAAGTTTCAAGTTCCTTGGTGTCCACATCACCAACGACCTATCATGTTCCAAACACACCAAGACAGTCGTGAAGAGGGCACGACAAAACCTTTTCCCCCTCAGCAGACTGAAAAGATTTGGCATGGGTCACCAGATCTTCAAAAAGTTATCTCTCTCTCTCTCTCTTTCTCTCTGAGGACAAGAACCCTAGGACCATGCCTCAGGACTACCTGGCCTGATGACTCTTTGCTGTCCCCAGTCCACCTGGTCATACTGCTGCTCCAGTTTCAATTGTTCTGCCTGCGGCTATGGAACCCTGACCTGTTCACCGGATGTGCTACCTTGTCCCAGACCTGCTGTTTTCAACTCTCTAGAGACAACAGGAGCGGTAGAGGTACTCTGAATGATCGGCTATGATAAACCAACTGAGATTTACTCCTGAGGTTGCACCCTCGACAAACAGTGTGATTTTTATTATCTGACCCTGCTGGTCATCTATGAACATTTGAACATCTTGGCAATATTCTGTTATAATCTCCATCGGGCACAGCCAGAAGAGGACTGAACACCCCTCTGAGCCTGGTTCCTCTCTAGGTTTCTTCCTAGGTTCCTGCCTTTCTAGGGAGTTTTCCCAGCCACCGTGCTTCTACACCTGCATTACTTGCTGTTTGGGGTTTTAGGCTGGGTTTCTGTACAGCACTGTGTGACATCAGCTGATGTAAGAAGGGCTTTATAAATACATTTGATTGATTGATTGATTGATTGGCCTATTCATTTTTGTTTTGGGGGGAGGCATAGCCCTATTTTAACAATGAAATGGCTTTGTTTCAATTAAATACACTTTTCTATCTAACACACACAAGGATATACCATGAGATTTGTAATGGTTAATTTAATAAAATGACAATCATTTGAATGTGTTCCTCATAAAAAGACACGCGTGTAGCTTGTTGTCGTTGGCGCCAGTCAGAGGCTCCATGCGAAGTGGGAGATGTCTAGTCAATGCAAAATGGAATTAAAATGACATCAGGTAAATGAGAAGGAGTAGGCTACAACGAGCAACTGAGGGGTAGGCTGCTCTTAAATGGCCCCCTATTCCCTATTCCTTACATACAGTAAAAAGGGAATAGGGAATAGGTAATAGGGGGGCATTTGGAACACAGCCAGGGACAGACTACAATACATTCTGCTGCGGGCTATAAGCAGCCAGTCCATGGCAATGACAAAGTGATGATGCATGAAGGATAGAGAATGACGTTGACTGTGCCATCACCCCTCTGCTGATCTGGGAAAGCCCAAACACACTAGATCATTTACACACACTGAGAGAAACAGACACACGGACACACACATACATGCTGACACAAACACACACACACTTTCAAAGGGACAATGTGTGAATTGTCTGGGAGGGGATATTTCTCAACCTGTACACACACACACACACACACACACACACACACACACACACACACACACACACACACACACTACTGTAGAAGTGACACAGCCAAAAAAGACAGTGAGAATAGTATCCCCCCAGCATGTCACCTTCACTTAGTCGTCACAGTGTGTGTGTGTGTGTGTGTGTGTGTGTGTGTGTGTGTGTGTGTGTGTGTGTGTGTGTCTTCAGGGTTGCCATAGCAGCCGCATCATGCTTGAGAGAGATATTGATTACTCGCAAGAGTGAGCCTTCAGTCTCTGCCACTTACACACTCACTCATACATGACTTCCAACACACACACACACACACACACACACACACACACACACACACACACACACACACACACACACACACACACACACACACACACACACACACACACACACACACACACACACACACACACACACACAAACAAACAAACAGATCCAGACACACAGACCCAAACAAACAGATACAATCTAGGAGACAGTCTGAAGGGAAGACGTAGAGGGAAAAGGATGCTAGCTGCTGTGTAAAGACATTTGTAGAGCAAATCATCAACAAGTCCTCCACATTCTTGTCTTATTGTGTCTTGATAAACAGCCCAAATATTTCCATAGTCTTTGTTCAACATCCTCTGTTACACCGACATCAATGACCAGATATTATTATGGGAATATTTATGTTATTCAGTTCTGGAAAGACAAACAAAAATGCCCTTGAACATCCCTAGAAAGCCAGGTCAACCATTCCAACACACCCACCAATTACTGCCTCATGCATATTTATCACTCTCAGAAGAACCCAGGGGGATCCACTGGGATCAATCCAATCTGTTGCCCCCGGTGACAGGCCAAGCATGCCGCTGGAGTCAGGTGTCGAGGCAATGGGGTTAATGGTGTGTGTGCGTGTAGACTGTGTGGGCGGGTGTGTGTGAACATGGATTTGCCAGGTGTATTCCTGAAAATGAATCAATTAACACTCTCAGCTACACACAAATGAATAACAGCAGAGGAAGATGAGAGAACAGATCCTGTTTACTGAGAGAGGTCGAGTGGAGGAGAGTGGAGGGTAGGGGGAGAGAAGAGGAGAGGGGAGGGTAGGGGAGGGGGAGTGGAGAGAGAAGAGAAGAGAAGAGGAGAGGAGAGTGGAGGGTAGGGTAGGGGGAGAGAAGGGGAGAGGAGAGTGGAGGGTACGGGGAGTGGAGAGAAAAAAGGAGAGGAGATTGGAGGGCAGGGGGTGGAGAGAGAAGAGAAGAGGAGAGGAGAGTGAAGGGTAGGGGGAGAGAAGAGGAGAGGGGAGGGTAGGGAGGGGGAGTGGAGAGAGAAGAGAAGAGGAGAGGAGAGTGGAGGGTAGGGGGAGAGAAGAGGAGAGGGGAGGGTAGGGGAGGGGGAGTGGAGAGAGAAGAGAAGAGGAGAGGAGAGTGGAGGGTAGGGGGAGAGAAGAGGAGAGGGGAGGGTAGGGGAGGGGGAGTGGAGAGAGAAGAGGAGAGGAGAGTGGAGGGTAGGGGGAGAGAAAAGGAGAGGAGAGTGGAGGGTACAGGGAGTGGAGAGAAAAAAGGAGAGGAGAGTGGAGGGCAGGGGGGTGGAGAGAGAAGGGGAGAGTGGAGGGGAGGGGGAGTGGAGAGAGAAGAGGAGAGTGGAGGGGAGGGCGAGGGAGGTGGAGGGTAGGGGTAGGGGGGTGGAGAGAGAATAGAAGAGTGGAGGGCGGGGGTGGTGAGAGAAGAGGAGAGTGGAGGGGAGGGGGAGGGGAGGGGGAAGGGGAGTGGAGAGAGGAGAGTGGAGGGAGTGGGAGGGAGGTGGAGGGTAGGGGGAGTGGAGAGAGAAGAGGAGAGTGGAGGGTAGGGGGTGGAGAGAGAAGAGGAGAGTGGAGCGGGGGGTGGAGAGAGAGAAGAGGAGAGTGGAGGGTGGGGGGATGGGGGGTGGAGAGAGAAGAGGGGAGGGTAGGGGAGGGGGAGTGAGAGAGAAGAGGAGAGGAGAGTGACTGGTAGGGGAGGGGAGTGGAGAGAGAAGAGGAGAGTGGAGGGTGGGGGGATGGGGGGTGGAGAGAGAAGAGGAGAGTGGAGGGTAGTGGGGACAGAAGAGGAGAGTGGAGGGTAGTGGGGACAGAAGGGGAGAGTGGAGGGTAGTGGAGAGAGAAGAGGAGAGTGGAGGGTAGTGGAGAGAGAAGAGGAGAGTGGAGGGTAGTGGGGACAGAAGAGGAGAGTGGTGGGTAGTGGAGAGAGAAGAGGAGAGAGGAGGGTAGTGGGGAGAGAAGAGGAGAGTGGATGGTAGGGGGAGGAGGGTGGAGAGAGAAGTAGAGAGTGGAGGGTAGTGGGGACAGAAGAGGAGAGTGGAGGGTAGTGGAGAGAGAAGAGGAGAGTGGAGGGTAGTGGGGAGAGAAGAGGGACACTCAGCCCACACTTCTACACAAGTTCCTACTTCCCCAGGAATAACCAGAGATGACAGGCTGACACTGGGGCTTGGCACAGACACTTATCCAGGGAAGTGCTTAACGCACCTGGGAGACAGCGCAGCAGAGTTCCCCTTAGGGTCAATGGGGCTCTAGATGAACACCGGAGGTAAAGATATGATGTGATGGTGATGTGATGACAAGAGAAAGATCGAGAGAGATGTATATTTTACGTACAGCGAGCTCTAATATGAGAGGGATGTAGTGGGAAGATGGAGGGAGAGAGGGGGTGGGGGAAGGAGAGAGAGAGAAAGAAAGAGAATGGTATGCATGGCTGGTCTCATAATGCCATTCCTAGGTGAAATGAAGTAACCATTCAGGCACACAGCGCTATGGAGAAGACGAGTAGATGAAGTATCTCTCTCGTCAACAAGTTATACAACAGAGTACAGCATTCCTCGCCTCTTTTCTCCTCTCCTCTTGTCTTCTCTTCTCTCCTCTTGTCTTGTCTTCGCTCCTCTTGTCTCCTTTAATTTCTCCACTCCTCTCATCTCCTCTCCTCTCATTTTTCCACTCCTCTCCTCTTCTCTCCTCTCCTCTCCTTTAATTTCTCCACTCATCTCCTCTCCTCTCATTTTCCACTCCTCTCCTCTTCTCCTCTTCTCTCCTCTCCTCTCCTTTAATTTCTCCACTCCTCTCATCTCCTCTCTTCTCATTTTTCCACTCCTCTCCTCTTCTCCTCTTCTCTCCTCTCATCTACTCTCCTCTTCTTCTCCCTCACCCTCTACTTTTCTCTCAATGAGCCGTGTTAATGCCCCATAAAATATCTGTTATAGCTGCATCACTGGAGAAGCACTATCACTAAACTGACTAAAGAACTGAAAATACAAATGCAGCTGTCATATTAGCTGCTACTGAAGCAGGCATAAACTGCTGTGATACAGCATTCCGGTCGCATTCCGCTTCGCTCCACAGGTAGTTTCACATTTTCATTTCATTTCATTACAGTCCCAACGGTGTGATTTGTTTGATCGTAGCTAGCTACATAGCTCTTCGTCCGCCCACGTGCTCTCGCACACCCCGAGAGCTTCTGGTCAGCGGGGTGGTGGCACCGGGATCCTCATCTCTGCCAAGTGGTCATTCTCTCTTTCTCCCCTTACCCATCTGTCTATCGCCTCCTTTGAATTCCATGCTGTCACAGTTACCAGCCCTTTCAAGCTTAACATCCTTATCATTTATCGCCCTCCAGGTTCCCTCGGAGAGTTCATCAATGAGCTTGATGCCTTGATAAGCTCCTTTCCTGAGGACGGCTCACCTCTCACAGTTCTGGGCGACTTTAACCTCCCCACGTCTACCTTTGACTCATTCCTCTCTGCCTCCTTCTTTCCACTCCTCTCCTCTTTTGACCTCACCCTCTCACCTTCCCCCCCTACTCACAAGGCAGGCAATACGCTCGACCTCATCTTTACTAGATGCTGTTCTTCCACTAACCTCATTGCAACTCCCCTCCAAGTCTCCGACCACTACCTTGTATCCTTTTCCCTCTCGCTCTCATCCAACACTTCCCACACTGCCCCTACTCGGATGGTATCGCGCCGTCCCAACCTTCGCTCTCTCTCCCCCGCTACTCTCTCCTCTTCCATCCTATCATCTCTTCCCTCTGCTCAAACCTTCTCCAACCTATCTCCTGATTCTGCCTCCTCAACCCTCCTCTCCTCCCTTTCTGCATCCTTTGACTCTCTGTCCCCTATCCTCCAGGCCGGCTCGGTCCTCCCCTCCCGCTCCGTGGCTCAACGACTCATTGCGAGCTCACAGAACAGGGCTCCGGGCAGCCGAGCGGAAATGGAGGAAAACTCGCCTCCCTGCGGACCTGGCATCCTTTCACTCCCTCCTCTCTACATTTTCCTCCTCTGTCTCTGCTGCTAAAGCCACTTTCTACCACTCTAAATTCCAAGCATCTGCCTCTAACCCTAGGAAGCTCTTTGCCACCTTCTCCTCCCTCTTGAATCCTCCTCCCCCTCCCCCTCCTCCCTCTCTGCAGATGACTTCGTCAACCATTTTGAAAAGAAGGTCGACGACATCCGATCCTCGTTTGCTAAGTCAAACGACACCGCTGGTTCTGCTCACACTGCCCTACCCTGTGCTCTGACCTCTTTCTCCCCTCTCTCTCCAGATGACATCTCGCGTCTTGTGACAGCCGGCCGCCCAACAACCTGCCCGCTTGACCCTATCCCCTCCTCTCTTCTCCAGACCATCTCCGGTGACCTTCTCCCTTACCTCACCTCGCTCATCAACTCATCCTTGACCGCTGGCTACGTCCCTCCCGTCTTCAAGAGAGCGAGAGTTGCACCCCTTCTGAAAAAACCTACACTCGATCCCTCCGATGTCAACAACTACAGACCAGTATCCCTTCTTTCTTTTCTCTCCAAAACTCTTGAACGTGCCGTCCTTGGCCAGCTCTCCCGCTATCTCTCTCAGAATGACCTTCTTGATCCAAATCAGTCAGGTTTCAAGACTAGTCATTCAACTGAGACTGCTCTTCTCTGTATCACGGAGGCACTCCGCACTGCTAAAGCTAACTCTCTCTCCTCTGCTCTCATCCTTCTAGACCTATCGGCTGCCTTCGATACTGTGAACCATCAGATCCTCCTCTCCACCCTCTCCGAGTTGGGCATCTCCGGCGCGGCCCACGCTTGGATTGCGTCCTACCTGACAGGTCGCTCCTACCAGGTGGCGTGGCGAGAATCTGTCTCCTCACCACGCGCTCTCACCACTGGTGTCCCCCAGGGCTCTGTTCTAGGCCCTCTCCTATTCTCGCTATACACCAAGTCACTTGGCTCTGTCATAACCTCACATGGTCTCTCCTATCATTGCTATGCAGACGACACACAATTAATCTTCTCCTTTCCCCCTCTGATGACCAGGTGGCGAATCGCATCTCTGCATGTCTGGCAGACATATCAGTGTGGATGACGGATCACCACCTCAAGCTGAACCTCGGCAAGACGGAGCTGCTCTTCCTCCCGGGGAAGGACTGCCCGTTCCATGATCTCGCCATCACGGTTGACAACTCCATCGTGTCCTCCTCCCAGAGCGCTAAGAACCTTGGCGTGATCCTGGACAACACCCTGTCGTTCTCAACTAACATCAAGGCGGTGGCCCGTTCCTGTAGGTTCATGCTCTACAACATCCGCAGAGTACGACCCTGCCTCACACAGGAAGCGGCGCAGGTCCTAATCCAGGCACTTGTCATCTCCCGTCTGGATTACTGCAACTCGCTGTTGGCTGGGCTCCCTGCCTGTGCCATTAAACCCCTACAACTCATCCAGAACGCCGCAGCCCGTCTGGTGTTCAACCTTCCCAAGTTCTCTCACGTCACCCCGTTCCTCCGCTCTCTCCACTGGCTTCCAGTTGAAGCTCGCATCCGCTACAAGACCATGGTGCTTGCCTACGGAGCTGTGAGGGGAACGGCACCTCAGTACCTCCAGGCTCTGATCAGGCCCTACACCCAAACAAGGGCACTGCGTTCATCCACCTCTGGCCTGCTCGCCTCCCTACCACTGAGGAAGTACAGTTCCCGCTCAGCCCAGTCAAAACTGTTCGCTGCTCTGGCCCCCAATGGTGGAACAAACTCCCTCACGACGCCAGGACAGCGGAGTCAATCACCACCTTCCGGAGACACCTGAAACCCCACCTCTTTAAGGAATACCTAGGATAGGATAAAGTAATCCTTCTCCCCCCTTAAAAGACGTAGATTCACTATTGTAAAGTGGCTGTTCCACTGGATGTCATAAGGTGAAAGCACCAATTTGTAAGTCGCTCTGGATAAGAGCGTCTGCTAAATGACTTAAATGTAAATGTAAATGTAATATTAGCTGCTACTGAAGCAGGCATCAACTGCTGTGATACGGTAATATTAGCTGCTACTGAAGCAGTCATAAACTGCTGTGATACGGTAATATTAGCTACTGAAGCAGGCATCAACTGCTGTGATACTGTAATATTAGCTGCTACTGAAGCAGGCATCAACTGCTGTGATCCAGTAATATTAGCTGCTACTGAAGCAGGCATCAACTGCTGTGATACGGTAATATTAGCTGCTACTGAAGCAGGCATCAACTGCTGTGATACAGTAATATTAGCTGCTACTGAAGCAGGCATCAACTGCTGTGATACGGTAATATTAGCTGCTACTGAAGCAGGCATCAACTGCTGTGATACGGTAATATTAGCTGCTACTGAAGCAGGCATCAACTGCTGTGATACAGTAATATTAGCTGCTATTGAAGCAGGCATCAACCGCTGTGATACAGTAATATTAGCTACTGAAGCAGGCATCAACTGCTGTGATACAGTAATATTAGCTGCTATTGAAGCAGGCATCAACTGCTGTGATACGGTAATATTAGCTGCTACTGAAGCAGGCATCAACTGCTGTGATACAGTAATATTAGCTACTGAAGCAGGCATCAACTGCTGTGATACAGTAATATTAGCTGCTATTGAAGCAGGCATCAACTGCTGTGATACAGTAATATTAGCTGCTACTGAAGCAGGCATCAACTGCTGTGATACAGTAATATTAGCTGCTACTGAAGCAGGCATCAAATTCAATTGTATTTGTCACATGCGCCGAATACAACAGGTGTAGACCTTACAATACCTTAACCAACCAATGCAGTTTTAAGAAAATACCCAAAAATGTACAAAAGTAAGAGACAAGACGAACAAATAATTAAAAAGCAGCAGTAAATAACAATAACGGGCTATGTACTGATGTATGGTAGAGAGTCAATGTGCGGGGGCACCGGTGGGGCACCGGTGTCGAGGTAATTGAGGTAATATGTTCATGTAGGTAGAGTTATTAAAGTGACTATGCATAGATCAACCTCTGTGATACAGTAATTTTGTGATTTAAATCAAATCAAATCAAATCCAATTGTATTTGTCACATACACATGGTTAGCAGATGTTAATGCGAGTGTAGCGAAATGCTTGTGCTTCTAGTTCCGACAATGCAGTGATAACCAACAAGTAATCTAACTAACAATTCCAAAACTACTGTCTTATACACAGTGTAAGGGGATAAGGAATATGTACCTCTGAATGAAATGACTAAAAAAGAAGACAGACAGAAGACCGAGATACACATCCCGGCGCACACCAATGTTATTTCCTTATTTTCTCAGCCAGCGAGGAGCCAGCTACTCTGCACAGACGGCTGCACACCCTGTCTGGTGTTCATAGTGATCAGCAGTTGATTCTTTTCCCTGAGTCGGCGCACTTTGAGCACAACCACGTCGGATGGGCTCTATTTGCATGTCATCTGCATAATGGCTCAGCTAGTGCAAGGGCATTTGCATGCTATGTGGAATGTTCCATTTCTCACCTAAGCCGGGGGTGTGGTATGTGGATTCCAGGGGTGCACAGTTAGTTAGTTGGTTAGTTGGTTAGTTGGTTAGTTATACTGTTTTTGCTCATCTCTCACTGGCGTTATGCATGGCTGTATAATTTAGAATGTATGGTGGAATGTTTAAATATTCTGTATGAATAGGCTTGCCAATATCAAATGCGTGAGCCACTGCATCAATACTTTCAACATTTATGTTTGTACTTGCTATGATACAGTATACTTACACTAAGTAATCATTATTTTTCATCATTACTTCCTGATTGTTAAATCATACCCTCTATGTGAGAAACAGACTAGCATAGCATGCTGGGAAAGGGTCATACAAGAGGCTTCAAAGGATAGAAAACCCCAGGACATGCCTGGTGCCCATATTGATGAGGTATGTCTCGCAGAGAGTCAAATGGAGACAAACGGATTTGGTTCAGTCAGTTCAGTCTGTCATCCCGATGAGCCCTTCCCAGCTAGCTAGTTCAGTCAGTCATCCTGATGAGCCCTTCCCAGCTAGCTAGTTCAGTCAGTCATCCTGATGAGCCCTTCACAGCTAGCTAGTTCAGTCAGTCATCCTGATGAGCCCTTCCCAGCTAGCTAGTTCAGTCAGTCATCCTGATGAGCCCTTCGCACCTGGCTAGTTTAGTCAGTTGTCCTGATGAGCCCTTCACAGCTAGCTAGTTCAGTCAGTCATCCTGATGAGCCCTTCACAGCTAGCTAGTTCAGTCAGTCATCCTGATGAGCCCTTCACAGCTAGCTAGTTCAGTCAGTCATCCTGATGAGCCCTTCGCACCTGGCTAGTTTAGTCAGTTGTCCTGATGAGCCCTTCACAGCTAGTTAGTTTAGTCAGTTGTCCTGATGAGCCCTTCACAGCTAGCTAGTTCAGTCAGTCATCCTGATGAGCCCTTCACAGCTAGCTAGTTCAGTCAGTCATCCCGATGAGCCCTTCCCAGCTAGCTAGTTCAGTCAGTCATCCTGATGAGCCCTTCGCACCTGGCTAGTTTAGTCAGTTGTCCTGATGAGCCCTTTACAGCTAGTTAGTTTAGTCAGTCGTCCTGATAAGCCCTTCACAGCTAGCTAGTTTAGTCAGTCGTCCTGATGAGCCCTTCACAGCTAGCTAGTTCAGTCAGTCATCCTGGTGAGCCCTTCACACCTAACTAGTTTAGTCAGTTGTCCTGATGAGACCTTCACAGCTAGTTAGTTTAGTCAGTTGTCCTGATGAGCCCTTCACAGCTAGCTAGTTTAGTCAGTCATCCTGATGAGCCCTTCGCAGCTAGCTAGGTTAGTCAGTTGTCCTGATGAGCCCTTCACAGCTAGTTAGTTTAGTCAGTTGTCCTGATGAGCCTTTCACAGCTAGTTAGTTTAGTCAGTTAGTCAGCTAGTTAAAACTTGTCAAATAAAGTTGTGTTTATTTAGATGGGCGGGGGGGGGGTAACTTGTAGTATTTGTCCCCATCTGGAATCTGGATGTCACCGTGACATGCCCATTAGCTAACGTAACAAGAAGCCGGTGTGAATGACCAGTGTGATGGTGTTGTATCGAGGTTCTTCCCTCTGAGCAGCAGTTGCTTCACCAGGTAGCTGTATCATTGTCGCTGGTGGTAGCTAACGTGGCCAACTTGTTCCATCCAACTTGATTTCTAGTAGGATGGAAGCCTACACGAGAAAAAATTTGTTATATTGGTAGAACCATCTGGATGTCACCGTGATACAGTCTTCTGCTTCTCAATGATTATTTTTTCATTTTTTTATTTCACCTTTATTTAACCAGGTAGGCTAGTTGAGATGGGGAGAGTTTGTGCTGCAAGCCAGCAACAGAGCACAACGTCCTTCGGTCCCAAGTCCCGCTTGCAAAGCTCTGCTGTCCTGCAGTGACTTAGGGGAAAGGAGCTAGATAGTGTAGTCAATATCAGGTCTGTGAGGACAGGGATGTAGCTAGATAGTGTAGTCAATAGCAGGTCTGTAAGGACAGGGATGTAGCTAGATAGTGTAGTCAATAGCAGGTCTGTAAGGACAGGGATGTAGCTAGATAGTGTAGTCAATATCAGGTCTGTAAGGACAGGAATGTAGCTAGATAGTGTAGTCAATATCAGGTCTGTAAGGACAGGAATGTAGCTAGATAGTGTAGTCAATAGCAGGTCTGTAAGGACAGGGATGTAGCTAGATAGTGTAGCCAATATCAGGTCTGTAAGGACAGGGATGTAGCTAGATAGTGTAGTCAATATCAGGTCTGTAAGGACAGGAATGTAGCTAGATAGTGTAGTCAATATCAGGTCTGTAAGGACAGGGATGTAGCTAGATAGTGTAGTCAATATCAGGTCTGTAAGGACAGGGATGTAGCTAGATAGTGTAGTCAATATCAGGTCTGTAAGGACAGGGATGTAGCTAGATAGTGTAGTCAATATCAGGTCTGTAAGGACAGGAATGTAGCTAGATAGTGTAGTCAATATCAGGTCTGTAAGGACATGGATGTGGCTAGATAGTGTAGTCA
Source organism: Oncorhynchus nerka (assembly GCF_034236695.1). Classification (NCBI taxonomy): domain Eukaryota; kingdom Metazoa; phylum Chordata; class Actinopteri; order Salmoniformes; family Salmonidae; genus Oncorhynchus; species Oncorhynchus nerka. The sequence continues at coordinate 12,990,142 of NC_088408.1, read as the reverse complement.
ATATCAGGTCTGTAAGGAAGGGATGTAGCTAGATAGTGTAGCCAATATCAGGTCTGTAAGAACAGGGATGTAGCTAGATAGTGTAGTCAATATCAGGTCTGTAAGGACATGGATGTAGCTAGATAGTGTAGTCAATATCAGGTCTGTAAGGACAGGGATGTAGCTAGATAGTGTAGTCAATATCAGGTCTGTAAGGACAGGGATGTAGTTAGATAGTGTAGTCAATATCAGGTCTGTAAGGACAGGGATGTAGCTAGATAGTGTAGTCAATATCAGGTCTGTAAGGACAGGAATGTAGCTAGATAGTGTAGTCAATATCAGGTCTGTAAGGACAGGGATGTAGCTAGATAGTGTAGTCAATATCAGTTCTGTAAGGACAGGGATGTAGCTAGATAGTGTAGTCAATATCAGGTCTGTAAGGACAGGGATTTAGCTAGATAGTGTAGCCAATATCAGATCTGTAAGGACAGGGATGTAGCTAGATAGTGTAGTCAATATCAGGTCTGTAAGGACAGGGATGTAGCTAGATAGTGTAGTCAATATCAGGTCTGTAAGGACAGGGATGTAGCTAGATAGTGTAGTCAATATCAAGTCTGTAAGGACAGGGATGTAGCTAGATAGTGTAGCCAATATCAGATCTGTAAGGACAGGGATGTAGCTAGATAGTGTACATTTGTTGCATTTGTAGTACCATAAAAACGGAATGATTCAAGTCCCAACTTCAGCGGACAAGTTGCAAATTCTTGCTGAAGTTTCTAGCCACAAGCATAAACTACATAACTGTGGAGGGCTCATCAGGATGACTCACTGAACTGACTGAGCCCAATCAAATCTATTTGTCCCCACTCAATTCTCGTTGCGTGACATATACCATCAACTTTGGGCACCCAAACTGTCCGTATAGCCTGTCCCTAACCGTAGGAGCAAGGCAGGAAGTAATCTGTGCTGTGATTTGCTTATTCAACTGAACTGACAATACAAAAGAGCCACATCAGTTAACATCTTTTGAATTAACATTCTACATTATCATGGAAATTATAGCATCACAAAACCAGGCAGCCATTGCAAGCGTACCCATGAGTGTACATAGATAGAACTGCTTTATATCTATGTTAGTTAGTCAGTCAGTCAAATTGCCAGGGTTAGAGGTTCCAAACCTTTTCTATTCATTCTATTTCTATGTGTGCATTGTGGGGGGTGTTGCCTAGGCAACCAAATACTAGTTTGCTTGTTTCAGCAAGGAGCAACAAAGATTCATCACATTGTTAAGAGTCCATGTTATGGCAGAAGAAGAATCAACCGCACAAATTCCCAGCCGTCCCGTCTTCAGTCAGCTGTTCATTCCATTCAATGTATTATTATTAAAAAAACAGTTATTTTATTATCATGACGGTCTTTATCCATAACAGCCGGTTACACGGTTGTACTTCGAGTCAATATTCACGTAACAATAAGGAATTCCACTCGACCATGGCCACGAATTGGTGAAAACATTCAGAGACTCGGAGCATTCAGAGACCCGGAGCATTCAGAGACCCGGAGCATTCAGAGACCCGGAGCATTCAGAGACCCGGAGCATTCACAGACCCGGAGCATTCAGAGACCCGGAGCATTCAGAGACCCGGAGCATTCAGAGACCCGGAGCATTCACAGACCCGGAGCATTCAGAGACCCGGAGCATTCAGAGACCCGGAGCATTCACAGACCCGGAGCATTCAGAGACCAGGAGCATTCAGAGACCAGGAGCATTCAGAGACCCGGAGCATTCAGAGACCAGGAGCATTCAGAGACCAGGAGCATTCAGAGACCAGGAGCATTCAGAGACAAGGAGCAAGAAAATATATGTTTTTATTTATTTAACCAGGCAAGTCAGTTAAGAACAAATTCTTATTTACAACGACAGACTACACCGGCCAAACCCGGACGACGCTGGGCCAATTGCGCGCTTCCCTATGGGACTCGCGATCATGGCTGGTTGTGATACAGCCTGGAATCAAACCAGGGTGTCTGTAGTGACGCCTCTAGCACTAAGATGCAGTGCTTTAGACCGCTGCGCCACTCGGGAGCCCTGTGAGCACCACTCGGCACCTATAGACCAGCTGTAACACAACAAGCGTTTACATAGCCGTATTTGCTGACTCATTATTACAATATGACATAATACAGCGGTATGGTGGAACGGCAACGGTGTTCAACTCTTGATGTACAAAGCCTGCTGGTTTTCTGTTCTACCTAATAATTCATTGCCCACACGCCTGGTGTCCCATGTCTAAATCAGTCCCTGATTAGAGGGGAATCACCCACCTGGTGTCCCAGGTCAAAATCAGTCCCTGATTAGAGGGGAATCACACGCCTGGTGTCCCAGGTCTAAATCAGTCCCTGATTAGAGGGGAATCACCCACCTGGTGTCCCAGGTCTAAATCATTCCCTGATTAGAGGGGAATCACCCACCTGGTGTCCCAGGTCTAAATCATTCCCTGATTAGAGGGGAATCACCCACCTGGTGTCCCAGGTCTAAATCATTCCCTGATTAGAGGGGAATCACCCACCTGGTGTCCCAGGTCCAAATCATTCCCTGATTAGAGGGGAATCACCCACCTTTTGTCCCAGGTCTAAATCATTCCCTGATTAGAGGGGAACAATGAAAGAAATGCAGTGGAACTGGCTTCCGAGGTCCAGAGTTGAGATTAAAGGGTGTACAATATGAACATTATTAAACTGAAAGGCTAAGTCAATGGAGAGGCAGCCATTTTGTGTTAACAGATTAAATGTTGTGTTTTGACACTGGCTAAACCAGCCACAGTAATGTGGTGCTGTAACAAGTCAAACAACAATGGTCAAATGTGACAGACGCAGATTCACTCCTCTTCCTGCTCTCACTCTATATATATATATATATATATCCTCCTCTTCCTCCTTTCTCTCTCTCTCTATATATATATAAAAAAATATATATCTGCATATATTTTCCCTCCTCTTCCTCTCCTCCCTCTCTCTTTATCTGTCCCTCCCTGGGTTGCGTAACTACTGACGCACTCATGATCCGTGGAAAAGAGGGAATCAGTTTTACTCAGTTGATCCCAGAGGTCAGGAGCGAGACAAGAGTATAGCCCGAGGAGAGGAGAGGGGAGGAGGAAAGGAGGAAAAACAGTACATGGGAAAAGCAAGGAAAAGGCATCTTCTCGTCCTAGTGTTACTGTGGCTGGGAGCTGGCATTGGAGGATAACAGACGAGGCAGCAACAGACAGCAAGACACCATCAGGGCGGCAAGTAGCTTAGGGATTAAGAGCGTTGGGCCAGTAACCGAAAGGTTGCTGGTGCAAATCCCCAAGCCGGTAACGTGGAAATAAATGCCATGATCAAGACAGTTAACTCTCAACAGCAGCTGCTTCCTGGGTGCCAATGACAATTGACATTGATTAAGACAGCCCCCCGCACCTCTCTGATTCAGGGGAGTTGGGTTAAATGTGGAAGACCCATTTCAGTTGCATGCATTCAGTTGTGCAACTGAATAGGTACCCTCCTTTCTTTCTTTCATCAGACAGACTGGCTCAACTACTGAGAGTACAGTTCCCTAACCCTTGTTCTCCCAGAGATTAGAGAGGGTCGGGATGAGGAATTTAGAAAATCTCTGTCTTTGATGAGCAAAAAGAGACATACACCCTCAGCAGTCCGGTCGACCCAGTAATGATGCCTTCGTGCTCTGTTGAGAGAAGATAGAAAATAGAGAGGGAGAAGACAGAGAGGGAAAGAGGTACACAAGCAATCATATAGGGGGCAGAGAGGGGATGGCAGAAGGAAAGGGAGAAAGATAATGACAGACAGACAGACAGACAGACAGACAGACAGACAGACAGACAGACAGACAGACAGACAGACAGACAGACAGACAGACAGACAGACAGACAGACAGACAGACAGACAGACAGACAGACAGACAGACAGAGTGAGAGTAAAGCTGTGTGAGCTGCAGCAGGACATTACAGTGCAGCAAGATAATTAGACAGTGTGACTCAAGTTCCAGGACTAATCCCCGATGTGGAGAGGGATTAGACAAGAGAGCTCTCTCTCTCTCACACTCCAATAAACTCTATCCCCCTTTTTCTATCTGCATCTCACTCTGTGTTTCTCCCTCTCTAACCCTCTCCTCTGACTCTCGCTCTTCCCTTCTCCCTCTAACCTAATCACCCCAATAGACCCAATCTCCTCAGGGTCTTATCCCACTGTCTTAGTACCTATAGAGAGTCCTCCTCAGGGTCTTATCCCACTATCTTAGTACTTCTAGAGAGTCCTCAGGGTCTTATCCCTGTCTTAGTACCTATAGAGAGTCCTCCTCAGGGTCTTATCCCCGTCTTACTACCTCTAGAGAGTCCTCAGGGTCTTATCCCACTATCTTAGTACCTCTAGAGAGTCCTCAGGTTCTTATCCCTGTCTTTGTACCTATAGAGTCCTCAGGGTCTTATCCCACTGTCTTAGTACCTCTAGAGTCCTCAGGTTCTTATCCCTGTCTTAGTACCTCTAGAGTCCTCAGGGTCTTATCCCACTGTCTTAGTACATCTAGAGAGTCCTCAGGGTCTTATCCCACTATCTTAGTACCTCTAGAGAGTCCTCAGGTTCTTATCCCTGTCTTTGTACCTATAGAGTCATCAGGGTCTTATCCCACTGTCTTAGTACCTCTAGAGAGTCCTCAGGGTCTTATCCCACTATCTTAGTACCTCTAGAGAGTCCTCGGGTTATTATCCCTGTCTTAGTACCTCTAGAGTCCTCAGGTTCTTATTCCTGTCTTAGTACCTATAAAGAGTCCTCCTCAGGGTCTTATCCCTGTCTTACTACCTCTAGTGTCCTCAGGTTCTTATCCCTGTCTTAGTACCTATAAAGAGTCCTCCTCAGGGTCTTATCCCTGTCTTACTACCTCTAGTGTCCTCAGGTTCTTATCCCTGTCTTAGTACCTATAAAGAGTCCTCCTCAGGTTATTATCCCTGTCTTACTACCTCTAGTGTCCTCAGGTTCTTATCCCTGTCTTAGTACCTATAAAGAGTCCTCCTCAGGGTCTTATCCCTGTCTTACTACCTCTAGTGTCCTCAGATTCTTATCCCTGTCTTAGTACCTATAATGAGTCCTCCTCAGGTTATTATCCCTGTCTTAGTACCTCTAGAGAGTCATCAGGGTCTTATCCCACTATCTTAGTACCTCTAGAGAGTCCTCCTACTTCTCCTCCTCTGCTTTTAAAACATTCCAGGCTAGGCAGGGCTGGATAGGACCGCAGCCAGAAGGCTGCCTACTGAAACACACAACCACTGTCGTGCTCTGGGGCAAGAGTCTTACGCCAGATGCTCTAGTGGACATTGAGCTTTCTAAAGCAAATAGAAAGCTAGCTAATTTCCCCCAAACATAGGACACCCCTTAACATCGAACACCCCCCCAACATCGAACACCCCTTAACATCGGACAACCCCCAACATCGGACACCCCCTAACATCGGACACCCCCTAACACCGGACACCTTCTAACATCGGACACCTAACATCGGACACCTAACATCGGACACTCTATAGCAGTTAGAGGATTAAATCACTTCGAGCACAAAATTTAAATGGACTTGAAAATAACAGTACATTTTGTGACTAAAGACCCTCTTCTAGCTAGCTGACTACCGATTACTAATCTACCGACTACTAACCTAAATTAAGTTAGGTTATGAGAGATTTCAAAGAAGTTATATATACAACTGTTCAAAAGTTTGGCTCACTTCGAAATGTCCTTGTTTTTGAAAGAAAAGCTAATTTTTGGTCCATTAAAATAACATCCAATTGATCAGAAATACAGTGTAGAAATTGTTAACGTCGTAAATTACTATTGTAGATGGAAACGCCAGATTTTTTACGGAATATCTACATAGGCTTACAGAGGCCCATTATCAGCAACCATCACTCATGTGTTCCAATGGCACGTTGTGTTAGCTAATCCAAATGTATCATTTTAAAAGGCTTATTGATCATTATAAAACCCTTTGCAATTATGTTAGCACAGCAGAAAACTGTTGTATTGATTAAAGAAGCAATAAAACTGGCCTTCTTTAGACTAGTTGAGTATCTGGAGCGTCAGCATTTGTGGGTTAGATTACAGGCTCAAAATAGCCAGAAACAAATAACTTTCTTCTGAAGCTTGTCAGTCTATTCTTGTTCTGAGAAATGAAGGCTATTTACATGTGAGAAATTGCCAAGAAACTGAAGATCTCATACAACGCTGTGTACTACTCCCTTCATAGAACAGCGCTTAGAATAGAAAGAGGAGTGGGAGGACCCGGTGAAAACTGAGCAAGAGGGCAAGTACATTAGAGTGTCTAGTTCGAGAAACAGACGCCTCACAAGTCCTCAACTGCAGCTTCATTAAATAGTACCCCGCAAAACACCCGTCTCAACCTCAACGTAAAGAATAGCCTCACATGGAATAGCCTCACATGGAATAGCCTTCATTTCTCATTACAAGAATAGACTGACAAGTTTCAGAAGAAAGTTATTTGTTTTTGGCCATTTTGAGCCTGTAATCGAACCCACAAATGCTGATGCTCAGAGAAAAGCCCATAATATTGTCAGAGACTCCAGTCGCCCAAGTTATAGACTGTTTCCACTGCTACCGCATGGCAAGCGGTACCGGAGCGCCAAATCTAGGACCAAAAGGCTCCTTAAGTTAGAGATAGGGGGCAGTATTTCCACTTTGGATGAATTGCGTGCCCATAGTGAACTGCATCAAAATCTGTCCTAAATTGCTAATATATGCATATTATTATTAATATTGGATAGAAAACACTCTGAAGTTTCTAAACCCGTTTGAATTATGTCTGTGAGTATAACAGAACTCACAGGGCAGGCAATCTTCCAAACAAGTTTTGAAATCCTGAAAGTTGGGGCAACTTTGACGTCATCGCCCCCTCCCTTCCCAACAAGTTATGGATCTGGAAACACTTCCTATGTCTTCCACTAGATGTCCTCATTCAGTAGAAAGTGTAATGGAGCATTTGCTGTGAACTTTGACCTAATGGGAAGGAAAGTAGTCGGTGTCGCAAAAGAATGCCATTTTGTTGTGTGTTCCAATCAGCCCAAGATGAAAACGAATGATCCGGTTGGAATGCTATTGGATATATATGATTATAACATCCTGAAGATTGATTCTGCACTTAGTTTGACCAGTTTCTTCGACCTGTAATATGTCTTTTGGAAGTTTTGGAAGTTTTCATGCAAATTTATCCTGGACCAGAAGTCACTTTTTGGCCATGTGAGCTGAAAGTGATAGCAAATACTGCTACTTGGACACTAGAATTGAACATTATGAAACAAAACGATTTATTGTTGAACTAGGACTCCTTGCACTACATTCTGATGAAAGATCATCAAAGGTAAGGGAATATTTATGTTATAATTTTGTATTTCTGTTGACTCCAACATGGCGGAGAAATATTGTTACGTCTGATCGCCGTCACAGATTATTGCAATGTTAGGCTTTTTCCGTAACGTAAAAAAAAATGTGACACAGCGGTTGCATTAAGAACCAGTGTATCTTTAATTATATGTAGAACATGTATCTTTAGTCAAAGTTTATGATGAGTATTTCTGTTATCTGGCGTAGCTTTCTATAATTCCTCTGGATATTTTGGAGGATTTTCTGAACATGGCGTCAATGTAAACCAAGATTTATGGATATAAAATTCATATTATCAAACAAAACATAAATGTACTGTGTAACATGTCATATGACTGTCATCTGATGAAGATTTTCAAGAGGTAGGTGATAGATTTTTTTTTAAATCCTGCTTTTGTGATTTTTATCTTTTGCTGGAAAAAATGGCTACGTTTTTTTTTTGGTTTGGTGGTGGTCTAACATAAATATATGTTGTGTTTTCACCGTAAAACATTTTTAAAAATCTGACACGCTGGGTAGATGAACAAGGTGTTTATCTTTCATTTGAGGTATTGGACTTGCTAATGTGTGGAGGTTAAATATTTCTAAAGAATATTTTTGTTTAACTACGTCTCCCAGATTTGCCTCCTGGATTTGCCTTTTTAGCAGCAGATTCACCACTCTCCCAAATGGCTAACTCTGCCCTCTTGAGGCACAGGCCCAGGGCCTGAGATGTGAAACGAAATACCCCAGCTTGCAGTCAGCTCAAGTAGGCAACGTCAGAGACGCTGCTGACAGTGTTTGCGAGATAACAGACAAAAGGCAATTTTAAAACCGTCCCGCGACTCCTGCCATGTCAATAGAAATCCCCCAAACAAACAAAAAAACGACTCTCTGAGAATGACTGCTCAACTGGCAAATAGTTGCTTATACATATGTCAGTCAGGTGGCTAGCTGAGAATTATATTTCAGTAATGTTAAAGGGCTCTGGCTTGTATTACTTAGCCAACTAGAAGGATGAAGGAAGAAGCTAACGTTAAAGGGATTCTTCAGGATTTTGGCAATGAGGCCCGTTATCTACAACCCTGGAGTCAGATAAACTGATGGACACCGTTTTTATGTCTCTGTGTCCATTATAAAGGAAGTTAGAGGTAGTTTTTCTAGCCAATGCTAAATAGCATTAGCGCAATGAATACCCAAAGTCCATGGGTATCAGTGATAGCGCAATGACTGGTAGTCTGTGGGTAACTCTAGTTAGTAATTGGGTAAAAAAAACTACCTCTAACTTCCTTCACTAGTTAGCAACTTCCTTAAATCTACATGCAGAGACATCTCTTTAAACAGAGCCTACCTCAGGAAACAAAACAAAAAATACACTACAAAATGAAGTAACTTTGCTTTACAGAGAGCAGGCTACTGAGACAGACAGTGATGTGGAGCTCAGTGGTGCGGCTGAGGCAGGCTGAAATGCATGCAGAAGGAAGCAGAGGAGACAGAGAGATAGAGAGAGAAGAAGCAAGCAGAGAGAGGTTAGTACAGTGGTCCCCGAACTTGGGGTCGGGGTCCTATGTGGGGTTCCCATAGGAAATCTATAGTAATCTCATCAAACAAGTTAGGAACTTTAAAAAACAAATATATACATTTCGATATGAACATCTTCCTTATAGGCCGACATTAAAATACAACCACTGTATGTGTCGATATAAACATCTTCCTTATAGGCCGACATTAAAATCCAACCACTGTATGTTTCAATAGGAACATCTTCCTTATAGGCCGACATTAAAATACAACCCCTGTATGTTTCGATATGGACACCTCCACAGGACCTATCCTCCTTATAGGCCGACATTAAAATACAACCACTGTATGTTTCAATAGGAACATATCCACAGGGCCTATCTTCCTTATAGGCCGACATTAAAATACAACCACTGTATGTTTCAATAGGAACATATCCACAGGGCCTATCTTCCTTATAGGCCGACATTAAAATACAACCACTGTATGTTTCAATAGGAACATATCCACAGGGCCTATCTTTACTTTCTCTCGTCACTGCCTCTGCTCTGACTACGTCATTTCCGGTCACAACTTGCAGGCTTGTTTTCGAGTTGCTGTGCGTTTTGTTGCCAACCTATTTTGCTACCTGACAACTCACTTTTTAATTACCGTTCATGTATTTATTTATTTTTTCCTCAACTTTTTCACTCCGGACGCTTTATCTGGACACGATTCGTCAGGACCTCCAACAGCCGAAGCTAAGTAGTAACATTAACATGATGCCTTCTAATTGCAGCCGCTGTACTCGCCTTACTTACGGCGAGGATAGCTGTGCTGCAAGCCCGGCTTCAGACGCAATCGTTAGGCAAGGGTAATTTCAGTGTAGGAAAGGATGAAACAGCGTCTGTGCCACCAGTAAGTACAGATAGTAGTATAAATCCCCTGGCACAGTCCCCACAGCCGGACAACTTTCTCATGGCTTCTGGAAGGAAATGCTGTAGGAACACTCAACCGGTGTCGCTCATTCAGCCGACAGAAACTTTCAACCGGTTTTCCCCATTAAGCAGCGGGTCGGTGTCAGAGGCCGAGTCTTCTCTGGTCTCTACTCCTCCCGTTACGGGGTCTGAGACGCCGAAGCTTCCCACCATTAGCTCTGACAAATTGAAAACTCTAGTCATTGGCGACTCCATTACCCGCAGTATTAGACTTAAAGCGAATCATCCAGCGATCATACACTGTTTACCCGGGGTCAGGGCTACCGACGTTAAGGCTAATCTGAAGATGGTGCTGGCTAAAGCTAAAACTGGTGAGTGTAGAGAGTATAGAGATATTGTTATCCACGTCGGCACCAACGATGTTAGGATGAAACAGTCAGAGATCACCAAGCAACATAGCTTCTGCGTGCATATCAGCTAGAAAGATGTGTCGGCATCGAGTAATTGTCTCTGGCCCCCTCCCAGTTAGGGGGAGTGATGAGCTCTACAGCAGAGTCTCACAACTCAATCGCTGGTTGAAAACTGTTTCTGCCCCTCCCAAAAGATAGAATTTGAGGATAATTGGCCCTCTTTCTGGGACTCACCCACAAACAGGACCAAGCCTGACCTGCTGAGGAGTGACGGACTCCATCCTAGCTGGAGGGGTGCTCTCATCTTATCTACCAACATAGACAGGGCTCTAACTCCTCTAGCTCCACAATGAAATAGGGTGCAGGCCAGGCAGCAGGCTGTTAGCAAGCCTGCCAGCATAGTGGAGTCTGCCACTAGCACAGTCAGTGTAGTCTGCTCAGCTATCACCATTGAGACCGTGTCTGTGCCTCGACCTAGGTTGGGCAAAACTAAACATGGCGGTGTTCGCCTTAGCAATCTCACTAGGATAAAGACCACCTCCATTCCTGTCATTACTGAAAGAGATCATGATACCTCACATCTCAAAATAGGGCTACTTAATGTTAGATCCCTTACTTCAAAGGCAATTATAGTCAATGAACTAATCACTGATCATAATCTTGATGTGATTGGCCTGACTGAAACATGGCTTAAGCCTGATGAATTTACTGTTTTAAATGAGGCCTCACCTCCTGGCTACACTAGTGACCATATCCCCCGTGCATCCCGCAAAGGCGGAGGTGTTGCTAACATTTACGATAGCAAACTTCAATTTACAAAAAAAAAAATGACGTTTTCGTCTTTTGAGCTTCTAGTCATGAAATCTATGCAGCCTACTCAATCACTTTTTATAGCTACTGTTTACAGGCCTCCTGGGCCATATACAGCGTTTCTCACTGAGTTCCCTGAATTCCTATCGGACCTTGTAGTCATAGCAGATAATATTCTAATCTTTGGTGACTTTAATATTCACATGGAAAAGTCCACAGACCCACTCCAAAAGGCTTTCGGAGCCATCATCGACTCAGTGGGTTTTGTCCAACATGTCTCTGGACCCACTCACTGTCACAGTCATACGCTGGGACCTAGTTTTGTCCCATGGAATAAATGTTGTGGATCTTAATGTTTTTCCTCATAATCCTGGACTATCGGACCACCATTTTATTACGTTTGCAATTGCAACAAATAATCTGCTCAGACCCCAACCAAGGAACATCAAAAGTCGTGCTATAAATTCACAGACAACACAAAGATTCCTTGATGCCCTTCCAGACTCCCTCTGCCTACCCAAGGACGCCAGAGGACAAAAATCAGTTAACCACCTAACTGAGGATCTCAATTTAACCTTGCGCAATACCCTAGATGCAGTTGCACCCCTAAAAACTAAAAACAAATCTCATAAGAAACTAGCTCCCTGGTACACAGAAAATACCCGAGCTTTGAAGCAAGCTTCCAGAAAATTGGAACGGAAATGGCGCCACACCAAACTGGAAGTCTTCCGACTAGCTTGGAAGGACGGTACTGTGCAGTACCGAAGAGCCCTTACTGCTGCTCGATCATCCTATTTTTCTAACTTAATTGAGGAAAATAAGAACAATCCGAAATTCCTTTTTGATACTGTCGCAAAGCTAACTAAAAAGCAGCATTCCCCAAGAGAGGATGACTTTCACTTTAGCAGTGATAAATTCATGAACTTCTTTGAGGAACAGATTATGATTATTAGAAAGCAAATTACGGACTCCTCTTTAACCTCTTGCTTCTACTCGGGACGCTTGCGTCCCAACTAGAGCTCTGGAAATGCAAATGCGCTACGCTAAATGCTAATAGTATTAGTTAAAACTCAAAAGTTCATTAAAATACACATGCAGGGTATCGAATTAAAGCTACACTCGTTGTGAATCCAGGCAACAAGTCAGATTTTTAAAATGCTTTTCGGCGAAAGCATGAGAAGCTATTATCTGATAGCATGTAACACTCCAAAAGACCCACAGGGGACGTAAACAAAATAATTAGCATTTCGGCGTTACACAAACCGCACAATAAAATAGAAAACATTCATTACCTTTCACCATCTTCTTTGTTGGCACTCCTAGATGTCCCATAAACACTATTTGGGTCTTTATTTCGATTAAATCGGTCCATATAAAGCCTAGATATCGTTATATGTAGACTGTGTGATAAACGAAAAAAACATAGTTTCAAAACGTAACGTCATTTTTTAAAATTCAAAAAGTCGACGATAAACTTTCACAAAACACTTCGAAATACGTTTGTAATGCAACTTTAGGTATTAGTAAACGTTAATAAGCGATAAAATTCATCAGGAGGCGATGTAAAGATCATTAGCTGTCCGTCTGGAAAAATGTCCGGCTAGAAACTCCGGTACTAGACCTTATAGGCTGTCATTAAAATACAACCACTGTATGTTTCAATAGGAACATATCCACAGGGCCTATCTTCCTTATAGGCCGACATTAAAATACAACCCCTGTATGTTTCGATATGGACACCTCCACAGGACCTATCTTCCTTATAGGCTGTCATTAAAATACAACCACTGTATGTTTCAATAGGAACATCTCCACAGGGCCTATCTTCCTTATAGGCCGACATTAAAATCCAACCACTGTATGTTTCAATAGGAACATCTCCACAGGGCCTATCTTCCTTATAGGCCGACATTAAAATACAACCACTGTATGTTTCAATAGGAACATCTCCACAGGGCCTATCTTCCTTATAGGCCGACATTAAAATACAACCACTGTATGTTTCAATAGGAACATCTCCACAGGGCCTATCTTCCTTATAGGCTGACATTGAAATGCTATCAACATACAAACAATGCAGTTCTAAAAATGTCAGATGTTTTCATTTCATCGCTGATGCTATGCGTCAGGGTCTCATATTTTCCCCATTTCTGAGTTATAGCATTACAATTGTATAGCTAATATGCTATGTGTTTGTAAATGGACTGAGGTGATTTAACCTACAGTAGCCAATGTGATAATGGCTGGGGTCATTTTTGCTGTTCTCCAAATAGCATTTTAAAGATGTCTCTGTGTCATGCTCTCTCTCTAACCTCTTTATCTCTCTACCCTCTATTTCTCCCTCTACCTTATCGTTCTCTCTACCCTCTATTTCTCTCTCTACCTTATCGCTCTCTCTATCCTCTATTTCTCCCTCTACCTTATCGTTTTCTCTACCCTATCTTTATCCCTCTACCCTCTATTTCTCTCTCTACCTTATCGTTCTCTCTACCCTCTATTTCTCTCTCTACCTTATCGTTTTCTCTACCCTATCTTTATCTCTCTAACTTCTATTTCTGTCTCTACCTTATCGTTCTCTCTACCCTCTATTTCTCTCTCTACCTTATCGTTCTCTCTACCCTCTATTTCTCTCTCTACCTTATCTTTCTCTCTCTAGCCGTTCTAGGCACAATGTGTACACATATACTGCAGTTGTTAGGGAAATTATGTTAGAAATTATGTTAAATTCTCCCTGAGGTATTCCGGATTGGGAGTACAGTAACAGTAGATTACCCGGTTGTGTGAATTTGAACTGAATGGAACCATCCTCAGCATTCCATGCTTATTTCCTCTGATTATCTTCTATGACATCATCATTGTCTTGTGGTTTTATCCCTCTTTATTTCATTCTAGTCAGCATCCCCCCATCCTCTCTTTCCCATCCAGTCCTTACTAAGCCTTGATGAGCAGTCATCACTACGTGAGCACACTGTTGTGAAATAAGGTGAGCTAGGGAAGCAGCTGTCCACTGCAGTGTGATCCAGGATGCATAGATATACTGGACTTTACTTTGGTAAAAGTGGAATGCCTATATCACAGCAGTTTGGCAGTCAATGTATAGATTATATACTGTGAATTTGCTCAAAGCACTTTTAACCAATCATATCAGGTGAGTAGTCAATGTGTACAGGATTTCCCTCAGAACAGAAAAAGGTTTTCATAAATTCATAATTAATCGTAATTCAACCCAAAATGTGTCAAGAGGCATTAGCACTGTACTGAATATATCACATGGTCCAGTATGAATTATGAAACAATTCTTAAAAATCACTATGTACCGAACTAGGGGTGTATCGTACACATATTACTAGGCCTTTCAGTAAGGGGACCTCAGAAAAGTTTGCACTGTCAACCGGAATGGATACATTAAAACACTAGGCCTATAGGCTCTACCTACGTTGCGTTGAATCCCTCTTGTGTAAATCTGAGTTGGGAAAAAAAACAGTTCAGGCTATTCCGTTAAAACAACTAGAGCCTATGAGCACATTGTGATCAAAATTCAATTCTTAATCGGCACATTTCAAAACTGTCCTTTTGTGAGGCGCAGCCGGGAAGTATTTCTGTACATGTGGTGGGGTCGATAACCAGGAGGATTCTCCAACATCGTTTAACCCTCCTGTTGTGTTCATTTCATGTTGATTCATTCTGTGTTCCCGGTCCAAAATGACCGCCCCATCATAGCTGATTATAAATCCATAATAATACATATATTATCAACTAATGTTGTGTTAGATCATTTTGTCAACTTAAGTTCTTGTGAACATTTCAAGTTTTGAATTTCTATTGGCTATTTATGGTCTGTAGGCCTGAGCTCATACAGTAACAAAAGCATAATGTATGGATTATTCTAACTATAACATATAGATTAACCCTAACCCATATAGATTAAACATATTGTGCTCTTTATCACAGAATACTTTGAGTCAAAGTTTAACAAGGACTCTCCTCCTCATCAGTGTCATGGTTAAAGATATGATCAAGAGCCTCACATACAGTATATCGTTTGGTCATTGTGCTGCCACAGAATTAATTGTGAGCAAGGCCTTAAAAAATATGTATATACCAGAGCTGTGAGGAAGGTTTTGGTGTATATATTAGTGAAACAATGTTGTGATTGTTTGTGAGAATGCCAACAGGTATTGGGGAAAGGTTCCCACGGGGAACCTTCTAATTGATTAATTTAAAGATTAATGTTTGGGATAGGTTTAATTAAGCTCAGGCATTTATTCTGATTGGTTAAGTTAAGGATCTTGGGATAGGGTTAATTAAGCTCAGGCATTAATTCTGATTGGTTAAGTTAAGGATCTTGGGATAGGGTTAATTAAGCTCAGGCATTAATTCTGATTGGTTATGTTAAGGATCTTGGGATAGGGTTAAAACATCCATTAGTTAAGACTGGCCTTGCTAACTCATTGTGGATGGACGGCACAGTCGTCAACGCATCCAGATCCCACTCCATAGAACATGGGTTCAATCCCATTGTGTGCTTCCAAACTTCTTATACAACATTTAGTATGGTGCATCCGTCCTCCATTATGTCCCACTGCTAATGGCTCAGTGAAGAAGGTAGCACTGTCATTGAGACAACTCCTACATTCAAACCACATGTACATTTCTCTTTCATTTCCTCTCACACACACACCTTCACACATACACACATAGCAGCACAGAGGCAGTGTGTAGAGCGGGCCCTCTCACACATTCAGTAAAGTAGAGTACAGTAGAGTAGAGTACAGTAGAGTTCAGTAGAGTACAGTAGAGTACCGATTAGTAGGGTACAGTAGAGTAGAGTACAATAGAGTACAGTAGTGTACAGATTTGTAGAGTAAGGTACAGTAGAGTACAGATTAGTAGAGTAGGGTACAGTAGAGTACAGTAGAGTACAGATTCGTAGAGTAGGGTACAGTAGAGTACAGTAGGGTACAGTAGAGTACAGATTAGTAGAGTAGGGTACAGTAGAGTACAGTAGAGTACAGATTAGTAGAGTAGGGTACAGTAGAGTACAGATTAGTAGAGTAGGGTACAGTAGAGTACAGTAGAGTACAGATTAGTAGTGTAGGGTACAGTAGAGTACAGATTAGTAGAGTAGGGTACAGATTAGTAGAGTACAGATTAGTAGAGTAGGGTACAGTAGAGTACAGTAGGGTACAGATTAGTAGAGTAGGGTACAGTAGAGTACAGTAGGGTACAGATTAGTAGAGTAGGGTACAGTAGAGTACAGATTAGTAGAGTAGGGTACAGTAGAGTACAGATTAGTAGAGTAGGATACAGTAGAGTACAGTAGAGATCAGTAGAGTACATATTAGTAGAGTACAGTAGAGTAGAGTACAGTAGAAATCAGTAGAGTACAGATTAGTAGAGTAGGGTACAGTAGAGTAGAGTACAGTAGAAATCAGTAGAGTACAGATTAGTAGAGTAGGGTACAGTAGAGTACAGTAGAGTACAGATTAGTAGAGTATGGTACAGTAGAGTAGAGTACAGTAGAAATCAGTAGAGTACAGATTAGTAGAGTACAGATTAGTAGAGTAGAGATCAGTAGAGTATAGTACAGTAGAGTAGAGTACAGTACAGTAGAGTAGAGTACAGTAGAGTAGAGTACAGTACAGTAGAGTACAGTACAGTAGAGATCAGTAGAGTACAGATTAGTAGAGTAGGGTACAGTAGAGTAGAGTAGAGATCAGTAGAGTATAGTACAGCAGAGTAGAGATCAGTAGATTAGTGTACAGATAAGTAGAGTATGGTACAGTAGAGGACAGATTAGTAGAGTAGTGTAGAGATCAGTAGAGTAGGTTACAGTAGAGTAGAGATTAGTAGAGTAGAGATCAGCAGAGTAGTGTACAGTAGAGTAGTGTACAGTAGAGTAGTGTACAGTAGAGTAGAGATTAGTAGAGTAGAGATTAGTAGAGTCGAGATCAGTAGAGTAGTGTACAGTAGAGTAGAGATTAGTAGAGTACTGTATAGTAGAGTAGAGATTAGTAGAGTAGTGTACAGTAGAGTAGAGATCAGCAGAGTAGAGATCAGCAGAGTAGTGTACAGTAGAGTAGAGATCAGCAGAGTAATGTACAGTAGAGTAGAGATCAGCAGAGTAGAGATCAGCAGAGTAGAGATCAGCAGAGTAATGTACAGTAGAGTAGAGATCAGTAGAGTAGAGATCAGCAGAGTAGAGATCAGCAGAGTAGTGTACAGTAGAGTAGAGATCAGCAGAGTAGAGATCAGCAGAGTAATGTACAGTAGAGTAGAGATCAGTAGAGTAGAGATCAGCAGAGTAGAGATCAGCAGAGCAGAGATCAGCAGAGTAGTGTACAGTAGAGTAGAGATCAGCAGAGTAGTGTACAGTAGAGTAGTGTACAGTAGAGTAGAGATCAGCAGAGTAGAGATCAGCAGAGTAGTGTACAGTAGAGTAGAGATCAGCAGAGTAGAGATCAGCAGAGTAGAGATCAGCAGAGTAGTGTAAAGTAGAGGTTTATTTTTTTTTGTTACCTTTATTTTACTAGTCAAGTCAGTTAAGAACAAATTCTTATTTTCAATGACGGCATAGGAACAGTGGGTTAACTGCCTGTTCAGGGGCAGAACGACAGATTTGTACCTTGTCAGCTCGGGGATTCGAACTTGCAACCTTTCGGTTACTAGTCCAACGCTCTAACCACTAGGCTACCCTGCCGTAGAGTAGTGTACAGTAGAGTAGAGATTAGATTAGTAGAGATTAGATTAGTAGAGTAGAGATTAGTAGAGTAGAGATTAGTAGAGTAGAGATCAGCAGAGTAGAGATCAGCAGAGTAGTGTACAGTAGAGTAGAGATTAGTAGAGTAGAGATTAGTAGAGTAGAGATTAGTCGAGTAGAGATCAGTAGAGTAGAGATCAGCAGAGTAGTGTACGGTAGAGTAGAGATTAGTAGAGTAGAGATTAGTAGAGTAGAGATCAGCAGAGTAGTGTACAGTAGAGTAGAGATTAGTAGAGTAGTGTACAGTAGAGTAGAGATTAGTCGAGTAGAGATTAGTAGAGTCGAGATCAGCAGAGTAGTGTACGGTAGAGTAGAGATTAGTAGAGTAGAGATCAGTAGAGTAGTGTACAGTAGAGTAGAGATTAGTAGAGTAGTGTACAGTAGAGTAGAGATTAGCAGAGTAGTGTACAGTAGAGTACAGTAGAGTACAGATTAGTAGTGTAGGGTACAGTAGAGTACAGATTAGTAGAGTAGGGTACAGATTAGTAGAGTACAGATTAGTAGAGTAGGGTACAGTAGAGTACAGTAGGGTACAGATTAGTAGAGTAGGGTACAGTAGAGTACAGTAGGGTACAGATTAGTAGAGTAGGGTACAGTAGAGTACAGATTAGTAGAGTAGGGTACAGTAGAGTACAGATTAGTAGAGTAGGATACAGTAGAGTACAGTAGAGATCAGTAGAGTACATATTAGTAGAGTACAGTAGAGTAGAGTACAGTAGAAATCAGTAGAGTACAGATTAGTAGAGTAGGGTACAGTAGAGTAGAGTACAGTAGAAATCAGTAGAGTACAGATTAGTAGAGTACAGATTAGTAGAGTACAGATTAGTAGAGTAGAGATTAGTAGAGTAGAGATCAGTAGAGTATAGTACAGTAGAGTAGAGTACAGTACAGTAGAGTAGAGTACAGTACAGTAGAGTACAGTACAGTAGAGATCAGTAGAGTACAGATTAGTAGAGTAGGGTACAGTAGAGTAGAGTAGAGATCAGTAGAGTATAGTACAGCAGAGTAGAGATCAGTAGATTAGTGTACAGATAAGTAGAGTATGGTACAGTAGAGGACAGATTAGTAGAGTAGTGTAGAGATCAGTAGAGTAGGTTACAGTAGAGTAGAGATTAGTAGAGTAGAGATCAGCAGAGTAGTGTACAGTAGAGTAGTGTACAGTAGAGTAGTGTACAGTAGAGTAGAGATTAGTAGAGTAGAGATTAGTAGAGTCGAGATCAGTAGAGTAGTGTACAGTAGAGTAGAGATTAGTAGAGTACTGTATAGTAGAGTAGAGATTAGTAGAGTAGTGTACAGTAGAGTAGAGATCAGCAGAGTAGAGATCAGCAGAGTAGTGTACAGTAGAGTAGAGATCAGCAGAGTAATGTACAGTAGAGTAGAGATCAGTAGAGTAGAGATCAGCAGAGTAGAGATCAGCAGAGTAGAGATCAGCAGAGTAATGTACAGTAGAGTAGAGATCAGTAGAGTAGAGATCAGCAGAGTAGAGATCAGCAGAGTAGTGTACAGTAGAGTAGAGATCAGCAGAGTAGAGATCAGCAGAGTAATGTACAGTAGAGTAGAGATCAGTAGAGTAGAGATCAGCAGAGTAGAGATCAGCAGAGCAGAGATCAGCAGAGTAGAGATCAGCAGAGTAGTGTACAGTAGAGTAGAGATCAGCAGAGTAGTGTACAGTAGAGTAGAGATCAGCAGAGTAGAGATCAGCAGAGTAGAGATCAGCAGAGTAGTGTACAGTAGAGTAGAGATCAGCAGAGTAGAGATCAGCAGAGTAGAGATCAGCAGAGTAGAGATCAGCAGAGTAGTGTAAAGTAGAGGTTTATTTTTTTTTGTTACCTTTATTTTACTAGTCAAGTCAGTTAAGAACAAATTCTTATTTTCAATGACGGCATAGGAACAGTGGGTTAACTGCCTGTTCAGGGGCAGAACGACAGATTTGTACCTTGTCAGCTCGGGGATTCGAACTTGCAACCTTTCGGTTACTAGTCCAACGCTCTAACCACTAGGCTACCCTGCCGTAGAGTAGTGTACAGTAGAGTAGAGATTAGATTAGTAGAGATTAGATTAGTAGAGTAGAGATTAGTAGAGTAGAGATTAGTAGAGTAGAGATCAGCAGAGTAGAGATCAGCAGAGTAGTGTACAGTAGAGTAGAGATTAGTAGAGTAGAGATTAGTAGAGTAGAGATTAGTCGAGTAGAGATCAGTAGAGTAGAGATCAGCAGAGTAGTGTACGGTAGAGTAGAGATTAGTAGAGTAGAGATTAGTAGAGTAGAGATCAGCAGAGTAGTGTACAGTAGAGTAGAGATTAGTAGAGTAGTGTACAGTAGAGTAGAGATTAGTCGAGTAGAGATTAGTAGAGTCGAGATCAGCAGAGTAGTGTACGGTAGAGTAGAGATTAGTAGAGTAGAGATCAGTAGAGTAGTGTACAGTAGAGTAGAGATTAGTAGAGTAGTGTACAGTAGAGTAGAGATTAGCAGAGTAGTGTACAGTAGAGTAGAGATTAGTAGAGTAGAGATCAGCAGAGTAGAGATCAGCAGAGTAGAGATTAGGAGAGTAGAGATTAGGAGAGTAGAGATTAGGAGAGTAGAGATTAGGAGAGTAGAGATCAGCATAGTAGTGTACAATAGAGTAGAGATTAGTAGAGTAGAGATCAGCAGAGTAGTGTAGAGTAGAGATTAGTAGAGTAGAGATTAGTAGAGTAGAGATCAGTAGAGTAGTGTAGAGATTAGTAGAGTAGAGATCAGCAGAGTAGTGTACAGTAGAGAATAGATTAGTAGAGTAGAGATCAGCAGAGTAATGTACAGTAGAGTAGAGATTAGTAGAGTAGAGATGAGTAGAGTAGTGTACAGTAGAGTAAAGATTAGTAGAGTGGAGATCAGTAGAGTAGAGATTAGTAGAGTAGAGATTAGTAGAGTAGAGATCAGTAGAGTAGAGTAGAGATTAGTAGAGTAGAGATTAGTAGAGTAGAGATCAGTAGAGTAGAGTAGAGATTAGTAGAGTAGAGATTAGTAGAGTAGAGATTAGTAGAGTAAATATTAGTAGAGTAGTGATTAGTAGAGTAGAGATTAGTAGAGTAGAGATCAGCAGAGTAGTGTACAGTAGAGTAGAGATTAGTAGAGTAGAGATCAGTAGAGTAGTGTACAGTAGAGTAGAGATTAGTAGAGTAGTGTACAGTAGAGTAGAGATTAGTAGAGTAGTGTACAGTAGAGTAGAGATTAGTAGAGTAGTGTACAGTAGAGTAGAGATTAGTACAGTAGAGATTAGTAGAGTAGTGTACAGTAGAGTAGAGATTAGTAGAGTAGAGATTAGGAGAGTAGAGATTAGGAGAGTAGAGATTAGTAGAGTAGAGATCAGCAGAGTAGTGTACAATAGAGTAGAGATTAGTAGAGTAGAGATCAGCAGAGTAGTGTACAGTAGAGTAGAGATTAGTAGAGTAGAGATCAGTAGAGTAGTGTAGAGATTAGTAGAGTAGAGATCAGCAGAGTAGTGTACAGTAGAGTATAGATTAGTAGAGTAGAGATAAGCAGAGTAGTGTACAGTAGAGTAGAGATCAGTAGAGTAGAGATCAGTAGAGTAGTGTACAGTAGAGTAGAGATTAGTAGAGTGGAGATCAGTAGAGTAGAGATTAGTAGAGTAGAGATTAGTAGAGTAGAGATCAGTAGAGTAGAGTAGAGATCAGTAGAGTAGAGTAGAGTAGAGATTAGTAGAGTAGAGATTAGTAGAGTAGAGATCAGTAGAGTAGAGTAGAGATTAGTAGAGTAGAGATTAGTAGAGTAGAGATCAGCAGAGTAGTGTACAGTAGAGTAGAGATTAGTAGAGTAGAGATCAGTAGAGTAGTGTACAGTAGAGTAGAGATTAGTAGAGTAGAGATCAGCAGAGTAGAGATTTGTAGAGTAGAAATTAGTAGAGTAGTGTACAGTAGAGTATAGATTAATAGGGTAGAGATTAGTAGAGTAGTGTACAGTAGAGTAGAGATTAGTAGAGTAGAGATTAGTAGAGTAGAGATCAGTAGAGTAGAGATTAGTAGAGTACTGTACATTAGAGTAGAGATCAGTAGAGTAGAGATTAGTAGAGTACTGTACAGTAGAGTAGAGATCAGTAGAGTAGAGATCAGCAGAGTAGTGTACAGTAGAGTAGACATCAGTAGAGTAGAGATCAGTAGAGTAGTGTACAGTAGAGTAGAGATTAGTAGAGTAGAGATCAGCAGAGTTGAGATTCGTAGAGTAGAAATTAGTAGAGTAGTGTACAGTAGAGTAGAGATTAATAGAGTAGAGATTAGTAGAGTAGTGTACAGTAGAGTAGAGATTAATAGAGTAGAGATTAGTAGAGTAGTGTACAGTAGAGTAGAGATGAGTAGAGATTAGTAGAGTAGAGATCAGCAGAGTAGTGTACATTAGAGTAGAGATTAGTAGAGTAGAGATCAGTAGAGTAGTGTACAGTAGAGTATAGATTAGTAGAGTAGAGATCAGCAGAGTAGAGATTAGTAGAGTAGAGATTAGTAGAGTAGTGTACAGTAGAGTAGAGATTAGTAGAGTAGTGTACAGTAGAGTAGAGATTAGTACAGTAGAGATTAGTAGAGTAGTGTACAGTAGAGTAGAGATTAGTAGAGTAGAGATTAGTAGAGTAGAGATTAGTAGAGTAGTGTACAGTAGAGTAGAGATTAGTAGAGTAGAGATTAGTAGAGTAGAGATCAGTAGAGTAGAGATTAGTAGAGTACTGTACAGTAGAGTAGAGATCAGTAGAGTAGAGATTAGTAGAGTACTGTACAGTAGAGTAGAGATCAGTAGAGTAGAGATCAGCAGAGTAGTGTACAGTAGAGTAGACATCAGTAGAGTATTAATAGGGAAAAGAGAGATGTACCTTTGTTTCTACCTATAGATACGAAGCAAAGGGGGTCCACCGAGGAAGAGGGGGAGAGTGGCGTTCCGAGTTGAGAGGCACAGGAGGGGAGGTGAGGGTAGGGTAGGAAAGAGTTGAGAGGCACAGTAGGCAGAAAAATAGGAGAGAATGGAATGTTAAAGTCGAGTTAACATAGAAAGGACGAGGTAACAACTAGCAAGTCATGCCAAGCTTCGAGAAACATGCAAACAGAACATGTGCCAGGCTGGAAGATGCAGTGCATTCCCATGGAACAAACACACACACACACACACACACTTTCTGCCTCGCCATGCTACATATATGAAACATAGCAGGCTCCCTTCACGTCCCCCTTAGTGCTCTCATGTCCAGGTCCAAGTCACATTGACCCTGGACAAACTGGATTAACTGCATCATGATGGGATCATCTTCTCCTCATCCACATAGTCTCATGTACAGTAATATCAGACTGGAGCAGCAGCCTGTATAGTCTCATGTACAGTAATATCAGACTGGAGCAGCAGCCTGTATATTATCATGTACAGTAATATCAGACTGGAGCAGCAACCTGTATAGTATCATGTACAGTAATATCAGACTGGAGCAGCAGCCTGTATAGTCTCATGTACAGTAATATCAGACTGGAGCAGCAGCCTGTATAGTATAATGTACAATAATATCAGACTGGAGCAGCAGCCTGTATATTATCATGTACAGTATTATCAGACTGGAGCAGCAGCCTGTATAGTCTCATGTACAGTAATATCAGACTGGAGCAGCAGCCTGTATAGTCTCATGTACAGTAATATCAGACTGGAGCAGCAGCCTGTATATTATCATGTACAGTAATATCAGACTGGAGCAGCAGCCTGTATATTATCATGTACAGTAATATCAGACTGGAGCAGAAGCCTGTATAGTATCATGTACAGTAATATCAGACTGGAGCAGCAGCCTGTATAGTATCATGTACAGTAATATCAGACTGGAGCAGCAGCCTGTATAGTCTCATGTAGAGTAATATCAGACTGGAGCAGCAGCCTGTATAGTATCATGTACAGTACTATCAGACTGGAGCAGCAGCCTGTATAGTATCATGTACAGTAATATCAGACTGGAGCAGCAGCCTGTATATTATCATGTACAGTAATATCAGACTGGAGCAGCAGCCTGTATATTATCATGTACAGTAATATCAGACTGGAGCAGCAGCCTGTATATTATCATGTACAGTAATAGCAGACTGGAGCAGCAGCCTGTATATTATCATGTACAGTAATAGCAGACTGGAGCAGCAGCCTGTATATTATCATGTACAGTAATATCAGACTGGAGCAGCAGCCTGTATAGTATCATGTACAGTAATAGCAGACTGGAGCAGCAGCCTGTATATTATCATGTACAGTAATAGCAGACTGGAGCAGCAGCCTGTATATTATCATGTACAGTAATATCAGACTGGAGCAGCAGCCTGTATAGTATCATGTACAGTAATATCAGACTGGAGCAGCAGCCTGTATATTATCATGTACAGTAATAGCAGACTGGAGCAGCAGCCTGTATATTATTATGTACAGTAATATCAGACTGGAACAGCAGCCTGTATATTAAATTACATTAATATGAGAATGGAGCAGAAGCCAGTATATTTAATTACAGTAATATCAGAGTGGAGCAGGAGCCTGTAAATTTAATTACGGTAATATCAGAGTGGAGTAGGAGCCTGTATATTAATTACAGTAGCATCAGAGTTGAGCAGGACCCTGTATATTTAATTACAGTAGCATCAGAGTTGAGCAGGACCCTGTATATTTAATTACAGTAATATCATATTGGACCGGGAGCCTGTATATGTCATGTGCCACTGACTGCAACCCTGCTTATACAAATATGAGTCGTGATGCTGACAAGGATGTGGGGATTGTGGCATTAATATAGCGCCTGGGTCTGTGTTGGTGCACAGTGGGTAGGGAAGTGTTCTGTTACATGGAGTAGTGTAGACTCATTTTACAGGAATTACAGACGAGTCCTGTTACAGTAGGTAGTATTGAGTCATTTTATGGGGGTAGGTCCTGTTACAGTGGTAGGGAAGAGTCCTGTTATAGGTAGGGAAGAGTCCTGTTATGGGTAGGGAGGAGTCCTGTTTTGTGTAGGAAAGAGTCCTGTTATGGGTAGGGAGGAGTCCTGTTATGGGTAGGGAGGAGTCCTGTTATGGGTAGGGAGGAGTCCTGTTATGGGTAGGGAGGAGTCCTGTTATGGGTAGGAAAGAGTCCTGTTATGGGTAGGGAGGAGTCCTGTTATGGGTAGGGAGGAGTCCTGTTATGGGTAGGGAGGAGTCCTGTTATGGGTAGGGAGGAGTCCTGTTATGGGTAGGAAAGAGTCCTGTTATGGGTAGGGAGGAGTCATGTTATGGGTAGGGAGGAGTCCTGTTATGGGTAGGGAGGAGTCCTGGTGAAGAGTCCTGTTATGGGAGGGGGAGAGGAGGCGCGGTCCGACCAAGACATGCCAATCAGCCCCATCCTCCAGACTCATCCTCCCCCTGCAGTAATATGATGACAGCAGAACACACTGGCAGGTAGCGGCAGCACACAGGAACACACACTTGGGACCCCCAAACCAGGTGATGGCATGAGTGAAAAAGAGAGAAAAGAAGAGAGGCGTACCTGACTCAGATGCCTTCAGATGTGAGAAGCCTTGAGGGAGAAGAAGGATAGATGGAGAGATAGAGTATAAGGACACCACCACACCAACACAGCTGTTATAGTGTGATTAGGCACACTTTGCTATAAGGCAAAGCATGGTTATCGACACCAAAAACAAAGCTTTCGGCATGGCTGTCTGCATGGAAAAGCTTACTGTTTAGAATAAAAACGGTCAGAAGCATCAAGTACCACTACGCTGCTAAAATACTGATCATATTGATTTCTATGGGCCTATTGATATAACAAGTTTCTATTTGCAATTTCAGTTAATTATTTATATGGATATATGTCTTACATTCATATTCACTACGTACAGCCTGAAGGCTAGTAGTATCTGTCGAAAATAAACTCCATCTGAAAGTGTGTCCTTTATTAACTTGTGACCCTTGTCCTCAGAACAGAACTCACCTGGTTTCCTCTGAACGGCTGATGAAAAGTTAGCAGTGTGGAGGAAAGAAAGGGAACAGAGATGTCTAGCGTTAGCGTAGAGTAGGGTACAGTCACACTGCTTTGGCTTGCATGCTGTCAATCACCCAAAAATAAATATCTAACTACACAACTAAAGCATTACTTCTCCGTCATCATGTGAAGGACTAGAGGTGACCCTGCACATGCCTGTTTTAAAATAACATTTAAAACCCTGTGGAGAAAGGAGCATCCTTCCTATCATTTCAGGGAACCAAACTGTACATTATAAAATCATCAATTCATCGTATTACCCAAACAACTCTTTCACATAGTAGCAAATATTCCATTAGAGACATACTATTATGCATCATGTACACCACAGTGTTCCCTTATACACTAGTTAGAGTTAAGATACACAAATCTCAGTTGCCTTAGAGGGCCTGATGTGGATTTATGATGCTGTGAGGTTTGTGGCTCTCTCAAAACCCCCTGGACCCATTATCTAGACAACCCCCCCCCCCCCAACCCCCAGACTTCACTGCCGACTCAAATCCTCTCCACACACCAACTTAAACACCTCCTCTGGCTTCTCATTGGCTTATAGGAATGCACACTGTTTACTCCATCAGGTGTTCAGACTGGTTAATAAAACTTACAACTCAACACCCAGAAAAAGCGTAGTAACAAATTGAATTTACACAAATTAAGTAACTTCGCAACAGGAAGCCATGTATTCTCTTATGGCTATATATATTGCAGCTGTCCATGGCTATCTCTGCATAACCACAAGACATCATAACCCTGGCCGGCCGGCCGGTGCTGTGTGTGTGTGTGTGTGTGTGTGTGTGTGTGTGTGTGTGTGTGTGTGTGTGTGTGTGTGTGTGTGTGTGTGTGTGTGTGTGTGTGTGTGATTGTGTGTAGCTGGAATGGTTGTAAAAGCTAAACGCCGACAAATTCCTTTAATCAGCCCCTGAGAGCAACAAGTAGTAGGAAATGAAACAGATCTTAATTAAAAAGGACCGTATTAGACGTTTAAAGTGCCAGGCTAATACGCCATATCAGATATTAATTTGACTCAAAGCAATTACCGCTAGCTGCCGTGGTTTGATCTCTGGCCAGCCAGCTGCACTTGGAGGCCATTCAAATCACACCCAACCAACGTGTGGGAAGATGGTGATAACTGGGTCATTCCACAAATTAGGTGCATTTTGAGTAGTGCAACTTTGTGAGAAGGGGGGGGGGGAAATGCTTAATTTAACAACATTTTTACATTGTCATATAGAGCACATGTTCAACTGAATAAAAAACATGTTTTCTCATGTCAAGAGGCTAAATAAAAAAATGAAAATATTAAGTAAGTGCCTATTAAGTGCCAAATAAAGTAACAGGGTTGACCGTAACAGGGTTGACCTTAACAGGGTTGACCTTAACAGGGTTGACCATAACAGGGTTGACCGTATCAGGGTTGACCGTATCAGGTTTGACCTTAACAGGGTTGACCTTAACAGGGTTGACAGTAACAGGGTTGACAGTAACAGGGTTGACAGTCACAGGGTTGACCTTAAATTAACAGGATTGACCTTAACAGGATTGACCGTAACAGGGTTGACCTTAACAGGGTTGACCGTAACAGGGTTGACCGTAACAGGGAGAAGGAGGGGAGAAGGGACAAAGAAGGGAGAAGGAGGCGAGAAGGAGGGGAGAAGGGAGAAGAAGGGGAGAAGGGAAAGGTAGAAGGAGGGGAGAAGGAGGGGAGAAGGAGATGAGAAGGGAAAGGTAGAAGGAGGGGAGAAGGGAGAAGGAGGGGAGAAGGGAAAGGTAGAAGTAGGGGAGAAGGGAGAAGGAGGGGAGAAGGAGGGGAGAAGGGAAAGGTAGAAGGAGGGGAGAAGGATGGGAGAAGGGAGAAGGAGGGGAGAAGGGAAAGGGAGAAGGGGGAGGTGGAGGGGAGAAGGGAGAAGGAGGGGAGAAGGGAGAAGGAGGGGAGAAGGGAAAGGTAGAAGGAGGGGAGAAGGGAGAAGGAGGGGAGAAGGGAGAAGGAGGGAGAAGGGAGAAGGAGGGGAGAAGGGAAAGGGAGAAGGAGGTGAGGTGGAGGGGAGAAGGGAGAAGGAGGGAGAAGGGAGAAGGAGGGGAGAAGGAGGGAGAAGGGAAAGGTAGAAGGAGGGGAGAAGGGAGAAGGAGGGGAGAAGGAGGGGAGAAGGGAGAAGGAGGGGAGAAGGAGGGGAGAAGGGAGAATTAGGGGAGAAGGAGGGGAGAAGGGAGAAGGAGGGGAGAAGGGAGAAGGAGGGGAGAAGGAGGGGAGAAGGGAAAGGAAGAAGGAGGGGAGAAGGGAGAAGGAGGGGAGAAGGAGGGGAGAAGGGAGAAGGAGGGGAGAAGGAGGGGGGAAGGGATAATTAGGGGAGAAGGAGGGGAGAAGGGAGAAGGAGGGGAGAAGGAGGGGAGAAGGGAGAAGGAGGTGAGAAGGGAAAGGGAGGGGAGAAGGGAGAAGGTTGGGAGAAGGTTGGAATACAAATACAGATACAACTTTTCTCCTTTCTGTCATGTGGCTGGCTGCAGTGTCCAGGGGGAGAAGGAGGGGAGAAGGGAGAATTAGGGGAGAAGGAGGGGGGAAGGGATAATTAGGGGAGAAGGAGGGGAGAAGGGATAATTAGGGAGAAGGAGGGGTGAAGGAGGGGAGAAGGGATAATTAGGGGAGAAGGAGGGGAGAAGGAGGGGAGAAGGGAGAAGGGAAAGGGAGGGGAGAAGGGAGAAGGATGGGAGAAGGTTGGAATACAAATACAGATACAACTTTTCTCCTTTCTGTCATGTGGCTGGCTGCAGTGTCCAGGGGGAGAAGGAGGGGAGAATGGAGAAGGAGGGGAGAAGGAGGGGAGAAGGGAGAAGGAGGGGAGAAGGGAGAAGGAAGGGAGGAGGGGAGAAGGGAGAAGGAAGGGAGAAGGAGGGGAGAAGGGAGAAGGAAGGGAGAAGGAGGGGAGAAGGGAGAATTAGGGGAGAAGGAGGGGAGAAGGGAGAAGGAGGGGAGAAGGGAGAAGGGAGAAGGATGGGAGAAGGTTGGAATACAAATACAGATACAACTTTTCTCCTTTCTGTCATGTGGCTGGCTGCAGTGTCCTGAACAAGCCAATGGACAGCAGATAGAATAACATGTGGTTTCCGTGTAATCCTTTTCCTGCTCCATTTGACCAGCCACATTATGCATCACCATCCTCCATCCCTGCCCGTGCAAATCCTAACATCACTTTCAGGCTTGGACACAGACACAAGTGCCCTCTGAGCTCTGACTGTGTTGGAATTAGGCGCATGCAAAGACACACAGACACAAGCACACTCACACGAAACATGTGAACGCACACACACACACACACACACACACACACACACACACACACACACACACACACACACACACACACACACACACACACACGTCCTCCCTCTTTTCCCCCTGACCTATTTTCATAGTGATACTATTGAAACGGTCATTTTTCCATGTATGTTTATTAATCCCCAAAGCTAAGCTTGCAAGAATCGTTTCAGCATGTGTTTAAGATTTTACTAGCCTTCAATTACTACTGTTTTCTCAGGCAACGACATGCAGATTTCAAGCAAAACGAGGCCCATTTAAACTGCTCATTAAAAAAAGAGGAAGTGGAAGAAGTGCGATGAGAGAATGGGGATCAGTTTGTTTACATTCTAGAAGCCTACAAAGCAGTTTAAACAACAACTGCTCCCCAATGACATTGATTAATTAAGGCAGCCCCCTGCACCTCTCTGATTCAAAGGGGTTGGGTTAAATGCGGAAGACACATTTCGGTTGAATGCATTGAGTTGCGCAACTGACTAGGTATGCCCCTTTCCCCCTTGACACCCTGGTCAGGAGAAGCACACTACATAGGAAATGCCGTTTTTGACATAGTCTTGACTGATTATAACACCAGTTCACTGAGCAGCAGAATGGCGAGAAAACAGTGCCTGATTCCAATACCCTGACACACAGACGTACTTAGCCACATGGGCAGACAGACTGAGCATGTGTTTTATGGCCAACTGTCGATCTTCTTCATCTGCTGGAGGGCAGTGTTTAGGGCTGAGCTCTGATGGAGCTGTGGGCAGGGATGATCATAACGTTTCAGCTAGGCTAACGCTAACCCAGTCACCCTGTGTGAGGCTGAGCTCTGATGGAGCTGTGGGCAGGGATGATCATAACGTTTCAGCTAGGCTAACGCTAACCCAGTCACCCTGTGTGAGGCTGAGCTCTGATGGAGCTGTGGGCAGGGATGATCATAACGTTTCAGCTAGGCTAACGCTAACCCAGTCACCCTGTGTGAGGCTGAGCTCTGATGGAGCTGCGGGCAGGGATGATCATAACGTTTCAGCTAGGCTAATGCTAACCCAGTCACCCTGTGTGAGGCTGAGGTCTGATGGAGCTGTGGGCAGGGATGATCATAACGTTTCAGCTAGGCTAACGCTAACCCAGTCACCCTGTGTGAGGCTGAGCTCTGATGGAGCTGCGGGCAGGGATGATCATAACGTTTCAGCTAGGCTAACGCTAACCCAGTCACCATGTGTGAGGCTGAGCTCTGATGGAGCTGCGGGCAGGGATGATCATAACGTTTCAGCTAGGCTAACGCTAACCCAGTCACCCTGTGTGAGGCTGAGCTCTGATGGAGCTGTGGGCAGGGATGATCATAACGTTTCAGCTAGGCTAACGCTAACCCAGTCACCCTGTGTGAGGCTGAGCTCTGATGGAGCTGTGGGCAGGGATGATCATAACGTTTCAGCTAGGCTAACGCTAACCCAGTCACCCTGTGTGAGGCTAAGCTCTGATGGAGCTGTGGGCAGGGATGATCATAACGTTTCAGCTAGGCTAACGCTAACCCAGTCACCCTGTGTGAGGCTGAGCTCTGATGGAGCTGTGGGCAGGGATGATCATAACGTTTCAGCTAGGCTAACGCTAACCCAGTCACCCTGTGTGAGGCTGAGCTCTGATGCAGCTGTGGGCAGGGATGATCATAACGTTTCAGCTAGGCTAACGCTAACCCAGTCACCCTGTGTGAGGCTGAGCTCTGATGGAGCTGTGGGCAGGGATGATCATAACGTTTCAGCTAGGCTAACGCTAACCCAGTCACCCTGTGTGAGGCTGAGCTCTGATGGAGCTGTGGGCAGGGATGATCATAACGTTTCAGCTAGGCTAACGCTAACCCAGTCACCCTGTGTGAGGCTGAGCTCTGATGGAGCTGTGGGCAGGGATGATCATAACGTTTCAGCTAGGCTAACGCTAACCCAGTCACCCTGTGTGAGGCTGAGCTCTGATGGAGCTGTGGGCAGGGATGATCATAACGTTTCAGCTAGGCTAACGCTAACCCAGTCACCCTGTGTGAGGCTGAGCTCTGATGGAGCTGTGGGCAGGGATGATCATAACGTTTCAGCTAGGCTAACGCTAACCCAGTCACCCTGTGTGAGGCTGAGCTCTGATGGAGCTGCGGGCAGGGATGATCATAACGTTTCAGCTAGGCTAACGCTAACCCAGTCACCCTGTGTGAGGCTGAGCTCTGATGGAGCTGCGGGCAGGGATGATCATAACGTTTCAGCTAGGCTAACGCTAACCCAGTCACCCTGTGTGAGGCTGAGCTCTGATGGAGTTGTGGGCAGGGATGATCATAACGTTTCAGCTAGGCTAACGCTAACCCACTCACCCTGTGTGAGGCTGAGCTCTGATGGAGCTGCGGGCAGGGATGATCATAACGTTTCAGCTAGGCTAACGCTAACCCAGTCACCCTGTGTGAGGCTGAGCTCTGATGGAGTTGTGGGCAGGGATGATCATAACGTTTCAGCTAGGCTAACGCTAACCCACTCACCCTGTGTGAGGCTGAGCTTTTATCTGCATTTAAGTCATTTGGTAGCCGCTCTTATCCAGAGCAACTTAAAGGAGTAATTAGGGTTAAGTGCCTTGCTCAAGGGCACATCAATGATTGTTTTACCAAGTTAGCTGGGGGATTCTAACCGGCAACCTTTCGGTTAATGGCCCAACGCTCACTAGGCTATCTGCCCTTGTGAGGACATGGGCAGGAAGAGGGCTGGGATGATGATGGTCGCTGATAATGATTATGTTCCAGCTAGCTAAGGCTAGGCTAAATAAGTCATCGCGTGGGGCTGATGATGGTTCTGATGTAATGTAATGATGTTGATGTTGTTTCATCTTGTGGGGCCTGAGATCATGTCTGGGCGCTGAAGGCTGCGATGCCTTTTAATCTGAAGGCTGCGAACCCAATTAATCTGTGATGTTTCAGCTAGGTTTAGACTAACGTCGTCATCATGAAGGGCTGAGGGCTGGGATGCTGCTGAGGATGTTGCTCATGTTTATGCTAGGCTAACCCAGTCATCATGAAGGGTTGAGATGACGATGAGGATGTTGCTGATGTTTAAGCTAGGCTAGGCTAAGATAACTCAGTCACCCTGTGCTCTTACTTTAGTTTAGTCCATGTAGTGTTCTCATCCACAGTTAAACAGGGAAAACTGAGTGGACAAATAACCCATCCCAGTCTAGCAGCTAAATGCTTCTTAGGCCTAGTGAGGCCAGCAATCTGCCTGCTGTGTGAAGCCTGACCCAGCCACCTCTAGCCTAGCAAACTGTAGCTATACGGCTTTAGCTTGCCTTCCACATTCAAACACACACGCAAAGTGAACGCGCGCACCCGCACGCACGCACGCACGCACGCACGCACACACACACACACACACACAGTGAACACGCACAGGTCTGACAGACTGCCCCATTACTCATTAGTGTAACACATGATGCTGCATCAACAGCCTCAATCAGCACTGCACAGACACACACACACACAGAAAGAACAGTTGCGTCTCTAATGCTGATGGGGATTATTAGCAACGTTGGAAAAATATGCTGTCTGTACTATACAACAGACAGTACATAAAGCCTGCCTGCAAGTGCAAGACTGTCTTTATAAAAACAACAGCAAAGCTTTAGCAGTAAGTGTTGCTGTAGACACACTATGGCAACAAAAACCTCCCTGTAAGACGTTGTCGATTGCTGATGTCAGTTTGAATTTAGTGTGGTATTTGTCCCGCCATTTCTGCTCTCATTATCCTCCAAATGATGCTTCAGAGTATCCGTGGTGTAATCAACAAGCAGCCACATCAGCTAAGACTGACACAGACACAGAGAGAGAAACACATAGAGAGAGATAGAGAGAGAGAGACACATAGAGAGAGATAAAGAGAGAGAGCTAGAGAGAGACACAGAGAGAGAGACACATAGAAAGAGATAAAGAGAGAGAGATAGAGAGCCACAGAGAGAGAGACACATAGAGAGAGATAAAGAGAGAGAGCTAGAGAGAGACACAGAGAGAGGGACACATAGAAAGAGATAAAGAGAGAGAGCTAGAGAGAGACACAGAGAGAGAGACACATAGAAAGAGATAAAGAGAGAGAGCTAGAGAGACACAGAGAAGGAGACACATAGAGAGAGAGATAAAGAGAGAGAGACACAGAGAGAGAGATATAGAGAGAGAGAGCTAGAGAGAGACACAGAGAGAGAGACACATAGAGAGAGATAAAGAGAGAGAGACACAGAGAGAGAGATAGAGAGAGAGACACAGAGAGAGAGATAGAGAGAGAGAGACACAGAGAGAGAGATAAAGAGAGAGAGACACATAGAGAGAGATAGCGAGAGAGAGCTAGAGAGAGACACAGAGAGAGAGACACATAGAGAGATAAAGAGAGAGAGCTAGAGAGAGACACAGAGAGAGAGACACATAGAGAGAGATAAAGAGAGAGAGCTAGAGAGAGACACAGAGAGAGACACATAGAGAGAGATAGAGATAGAGAGCTAGAGACAGACACAGAGAGAGAGACACAGAGAGAGAGATAGAGAGAGACACAGAGAGAGAGACACATAGATAGAGAGAGAGAGCTAGAGAGAGACACATAGAGAGAGATAGAGAGAGAGACACAGAGAGAGAGATAAAGAGAGAGAGCTAGAGAGAGACACAGAGAGAGAGACACATAGAGAGAGATAGAGAGAGAGAGCTAGAGAGAGACACAGAGAGAGAGACACATAGAGAGAGATAAAGAGAGAGAGATAGAGAGAGACACATAGAGAGAGAGACACATAGAGAGAGAGACACATAGAGAGAGACACAGAGAGAGAGACACAGAGAGAGAGCTAGAGAGAGAAATAGCCTGGACTGCTGTGTGTGAGCTGGACACCAAGTCTAGCTAAGGCCGCAGCAGAGTGCCGTTCTCCTGTCTAGTGGCATTTGTCCTCTCCATAATAGGACTGCTGTGTTGTGAATTATAAACTCTGTCCTGGGGCGACGACATGGCCCTCTATTCAACTGTTGTCCTGAATCACAAGTAACCTCTTCAATCTAGGTTGTTTTAGCACAAGGATGTCATCGCCCCCACGGCCTGAGAGAAGCTCTCAAACGACTGGATGGATCTCTTCTCCTCTCTCTCCTCTCTCTCCTCTTCTCCTCTCCTCATTGTTAGAAAGAGGGAGAGAAAGAATAGAACCAGGCCAAAGGATAATGTCTGAATCTGACTACAGTGCAGAGGACATGTTGTAGTGTCCAGTCACTGAGTCTAACTACAGTGCAGAGGACATGTTGTAGTGTCCAGTCACTGAGTCTAACTACAGTACAGAGGACATGTTGTAGTGTCCAGTCACTGAGTCTAACTACAGTGCAGAGGACATGTTGTAGTGTCCAGTCACTGAGTCTAACTACAGTACAGAGGACATGTTGTAGTGTCCAGTCACTGAGTCTGACATGTTGTAGTGTCCAGTCACTGAGTCTGACTACAGTACAGAGGACATGTTGTAGTGTCCAGTCACTGAGTCTGACATGTTGTAGTGTCCAGTCACTGAGTCTAACTACAGTACAGAGGACATGTTGTAGTGTCCAGTCACTAAGTCTAACTACAGTACAGAGGACATGTTGTAGTGTCCAGTCACTGAGTCTAACTACAGTACAGAGGACATGTTGTAGTGTCCATTCACTGAGTCTGACATGTTGTAGTGTCCAGTCACTGAGTCTAACTACAGTACAGAGGACATGTTGTAGTGTCCAGTCACTGAGTCTGACTACAGTACAGAAGACATGTTGTAGTGTCCAGTCACTGAGTCTAACTACAGTACAGAGGACATGTTGTAGTGTCCAGTCACTGAGTCTAACTACAGTACAGAGGACATGTTGTAGTGTCCAGTCACTGAGTCTAACTACAGTACAGAGGACATGTTGTAGTGTCCAGTCACTGAGTCTGACTACAGTACAGAGGACATGTTGTAGTGTCCAGTCACTGAGTCTAACTACAGTGCAGAGGACATGTTGTAGTGTCCAGTCACTGAGTCTGACTACAGTACAGAGGACATGTTGTAGTGTCCAGTCACTGAGTCTGACATGTTGTAGTGTCCAGTCACTGAGTCTGACATGTTGTAGTGTCCAGTCACTGAGTCTAACTACAGTACAGAGGACATGTTGTAGTGTCCAGTCACTGAGTCTAACTACAGTACAGAGGACATGTTGTAGTGTCCAGTCACTGAGTCTAACTACAGTACAGAGGACATGTTGTAGTGTCCAGTCACTGAGTCTGACTACAGTACAGAGGACATGTTGTAGTGTCCAGTCACTGAGTCTAACTACAGTGCAGAGGACATGTTGTAGTGTCCAGTCACTGAGTCTGACTACAGTACAGAGGACATGTTGTAGTGTCCAGTCACTGAGTCTGACTACAGTACAGAGGACATGTTGTAGTGTCCAGTCACTGAGTCTAACTACAGTACAGAGGACATGTTGTAGTGTCCAGTCACTGATTCTGACTACAGTACAGAGGACATGTTGTAGTGTCCAGTCACTGAGTCTAACTACAGTGCAGAGGACATGTTGTAGTGTCCAGTCACTGAGTCTGACTACAGTACAGAGGACATGTTGTAGTGTCCAGTCACTGAGTCTAACTACAGTACAGAGGACATGTTGTAGTGTCCAGTCACTAAGTCTAACTACAGTACAGAGGACATGTTGTAGTGTCCAGTCACTGAGTCTGACTACAGTACAGAGGACATGTTGTAGTGTCCAGTCACTGAGTCTAACTACAGTGCAGAGGACATGTTGTAGTGTCCAGTCACTGAGTCTAACTACAGTACAGAGGACATGTTGTAGTGTCCAGTCACTGAGTCTGACTACAGTACAGAGGACATGTTGTAGTGTCCAGTCACTGAGTCTGTATTATTACTGCCATTAGTATGTTGTGTTTTGGAATGCTAAGCATAGCAGTGGAGTGTAGTAACTAATATCTAAAAGAACCCAACAGGGGAATTAAAAGCTTCAGTCTAAGGTAGTGAACCACAATGGAGGAGTATTCAGTGTGCATTCATTCCCTCTTGTTTCAAGATAGTTGTGTCATCTTTCGACCGTGTCACTCTGATCTAACCAGCCAGGAAGTGGTCTAACCAGGCAGGAACAGGAAGTGGGTCAGCAGTCAATCAAACTCACACTCGTTCTCTATACCCATAACACCCAGATGAAAGAGAAGAAGAGCATGTGGTGTCATCTAGAGACGCATTAGTTTCCTTTGTCTCATAAAAAAGGCAGAACTAAAGGCATGAACAGAAATAGGATTTTACTATGAGCCTTGTCAGAGTACCACATCTCAATAAGATACATAGCAAAGATGTGTCCAGAGGGAGGAAGATAAAGCTGTTACTTATTATTCAAACTATTTTCTACACTTATGGTCCCTGTAAAACAAATATTTGGATGGGAAGAGAAAGATCTGAACTTTGTAATATGACTCTTGTCAAACGATACTGTATCCCTGTACAGATTTCTCCTAAAAGTAGTAATAGAAAGAGAAGCTATTTCCTCGCATACCACTTCCGATATAACGCCCACAAACAACAAACATTCCCTTTTCAATCCACTGAGAAAGAGGAACCACCCACACAGAGAAGTCCCGCATTCTATAACAGTGAATCTGTATCTCGTAAATTATAAATGCAAAAACGCAAAATTGTGGGAGTGTGTTCTTTTAACATGGAACTAACAATGTAACAACAATCTTTGAGATATTATGAAGTTATCTCAATATAAACACAGTTTACATAATGTGTAGTTACACAGATTTATAGTAACTTATCTACAATTAGTAACATAAATTGGTTGGTAAGACAGAATCATCTTACCTTGGCTGCAGGTCCTTCCTGTGTATCCCGTTTTGGAGCAGTCGCAGTAGGGTTCTCCATCAGCCACGGAGCAGGAGCCTCCGTTCTCACACGGGTTCCCTGTACAGAGACCCATCTCCTCCAGACGTACCTTCTGACTGTTGATCAGCTTGGGAACCTTGTTCCCGTAATTCAGATCTTTGATAACTCCTTTGAACGGAGGCAGCTCTCTAACCGTTGGCAGGGTGATGACCGAGGTCCTGATGTCTCCGGGTATGCCCCCGAGGAACAGGTCACTGACGACAATCATGAACTGGCGCTCTGGTCGAACATCCTCCGCCTTGGTCTGCCCGTCCAGGGCCAAGACCGTTCTGAGGTTGTGTCGGCTGACCATCGCAAAGTGCCAGCAGCTGTCGTTGACCGATTTGTCAGCGGTGACTGTGGTCTCAGCGCAATCAATGCTGAAGCGAAGCTGTAGCTTCCCTTCCGTTACGGTGAGAAGCAGGAAGTCACAGTAGCCGCCGTCGTCGAAGTAGAGGATCAGGGCGTCGGACGTGTCTGTTTGGAACTGGAAGGTGAGGTCACTTCTGGTACTGGCATCCCAGCGGCGGTACCGTGCCCACTGGCCCTCAGAACCCCTGAACTCCAGGCCCTGACACAGGCCCAGTAGATTACTGAGAAGCAGAAGAACACACTGAGGGAGACTCAAGGGATTCATTGTAGAAAAACACTATGTAGACCTATAGGGGTATGCCAGTTGAGGTTAGAGGTTAGAGGGAGAAATCCTTTAGATTCGGAATAGCATCAGAGGTGTTTTCAGTTCAATGACGAATATAGGCCATTCAATGTCCTGCTCTAGTCAGGAAGGTGACACAATATCCTTTAGACTGTGATAAAGATCTGATATTGAAATCACTGAAGTATGGGAGACCATTTAATTCCAAGTCTGAGCTGCAGATAATGGAGAAGAAACATCTGTATTCCTACTAAGGAGGATAACCTTGAGAGAATCAATCCTTAGTGTGATGAGGCTGATCCTTAGTGTGATGAGGCTGATCCTTAGTGTGATGAGGCTGATCCTTAGTGTGATGAGGCTGATCCTTAGTGTGATGAGGCTGATCCTTAGTGTGATGAGGCTGATCCTTATTGTGTTCTGTCAGTGATACAGAGGCCCATCGATGAGTTGTTTCCTTTGAGGCGACTGCAAGGATTAAAACACACAGCGGCCATTTTGGGTCAAGATCCGTAGCCACGTCCCATAGTACTGTACTTCCTAGTCCAGTTTCAGGCCTTACAGAGACGTCACTGCAAAACAACAGAAATGACATTATTCAGCATACACAACACACCTATGAATCACAGCTCACCCAAAAACATTCATTGACTGTAGGTTGCAACAAAAGTCTGAAATCACCATAAAAATGTTGCTGCCAGCACTTCCTACTGGAGAACTGATATATATTCACTTACCCTTTGGCCTCCCATCTAGGGCATTAAACCAGCCCGGCTGTTTTTTTCCACTGACTATTGCCATTGTAATTTCATGGGAATGATGTGGAGAGATCACTTGAAAACTAAATAGATTCACTATTGCTTTCAGAGTCATTCCAAAGGGTAGGTTTAACAGAGCAAATTAAATGTGACCATACTTTATCACACATATATCAACAGTGATGCTACACTATATATACAAAAGTATGAGGACAGCCCTTCAAGTGAGTGGTTTGGGCTATTTCAGCCACAACCATTGCTGACAGGAGTGTAAAATTGAGTGCACAGCCTTGAAATCTACATAGACAAACATTGGCAGTAGAATGGCCTTACTGAAGAGCTCAGTGACTTTCAACATGGCACCGTCATAGGATGACACCTTTCAACAAGTCAGTTTTGTCAAATTCCTGACCTGTAAGTGCTGTTATTGTGAAATGTAAAAATGCCCAGGGGGAACGCTACCTGCCCCAACGCATGGTGCCAACTGTAAAGTTTGGTTTAGGAGGAATAATGGCCTGGGGGAACGCTACCTGCCCCAACGCATGGTGCCAACTGTAAAGTTTGGTTTAGGAGGAATAATGGCCTGGGGGAACGCTACCTGCCCCAACGCATGATGCCAACTGTAAAGTTTGGTTTAGGAGGAATAATGGCCGGGGGGAACGCTACCTGCCCCAAAGCATGGTGCCAACTGTAAAGGTTGGTTTAGGAGGAATAATGGCCTGGGGGAACGCTACCTGCCCCAACGCATGGTGCCAACCGTAAAGTTTGGTTTAGGAGGAATAATGGCCGGGGGGAACGCTACCTGCCCCAATGCATGGTGCCAACTGTAAAGTTTGGTTTAGGAGGAATAATGGCCTGGGGGAACGCTACCTGCCCCAACGCATGGTGCCAACTGTAAAGTTTGGTTTAGGAGGAATAATGGCCTGGGGGAACGCTACCTGCTCCAACGCATGGTGCCAACTGTAAAGTTTGGTTTAGGAGGAATAATGGCCGGGGGGAACGCTACCTGCCCCAACACATGGTGCCAACTGTAAAGTTTGGTTTAGGAGGAATAATGGCCTGGGGGAACGCTACCTGCCCCAACGCATGGTGCCAACTGTAAAGTTTGGTTTAGGAGGAATAATGGCCTGGGGCTGTTTTTTCATAGTTTGGGCTAGTTCCAGGTCCAGTGAGGGGAAATCTTAACGCTACAGCATACAATGACATTACAGACGATTCTGTGCTTCCAACATTGTGGCAACATTTTGGGGAAGGCCCTTTCCTGTTTCAGCATGAAAATGCCCCCAAGCACAACGCGAGGTCTCTACAGAAATGGTTTGTTGAGATTGGTGTGGAAGAACTTGACTGGCCTGCACAGAGCCCTGACCTCAACCCCATCGAACACCTTTGGGATGAATTGGAATGCCGACTGCGAGCCAGGCCTAATCGCCCAACATCAGTGCCCAACTTCACTAATGCTCTTGTGGCTGAATGGAAGCAAATCCCCGCAGCAATGTTCCAACATCTAGTGGGAAGCCTTCCCAGAAGAGTAGAGGCTGTTAGAGCAGCAAATGGAGGACCAACACCACATGTATGCCCATATTTTTGGAATGACATGTTTGACGAGCAGGTGTCCACATATAGTACGTTTGGTCATGCAGTGTATTTAGGCCTATATAGCATTTGCAAAGTCATCAACAGCTTTTGTTTGCATTAAACCCAGAATTCAACTAAATATAGACAATACAATAGGCCTAGGGTTTCAAGCTCTGGTTAATTTAAAATGCAAAGCTATTTAATTATATTTTATTTCATGCAACCAAATAGCAACATTTGAAACAGATGTATTTTCTGCTTGGATAGTTCCAACTGTGCCACTGACTTAGTCTATGCCTGCTTGAAGCTGTGCTGCTTGGGGAAGAGGGAGAGCAGGACCTGCTGCCTGCTTGAAGCTGTGCTG
Source organism: Oncorhynchus nerka (assembly GCF_034236695.1). Classification (NCBI taxonomy): domain Eukaryota; kingdom Metazoa; phylum Chordata; class Actinopteri; order Salmoniformes; family Salmonidae; genus Oncorhynchus; species Oncorhynchus nerka. The sequence continues at coordinate 12,949,754 of NC_088408.1, read as the reverse complement.
CTTGGGGAAGAGGGAGAGGAGGACCTGCTGCCCGCTTGGAGCTGTGCTGCTTGGGGAAGAGGGAGAGGAGGACCTGCTGCCTGCTTGAAGCTGTGCTGCTTGGGGAAGAGGGAGAGGAGGACCTGCTGCCTGCTTGGAGCTGTGCTGCTTGGGGAAGAGGGAGAGGAGGACTTGCTGCCTGCTTGAAGCTGTGCTGCTTGGGGAAGAGGGAGAGGAGGACCTGCTGCCTGCTTGAAGCTGTGGTGCTTGGGGAAGAGGGAGAGCAGGACCTGCTGCCTGCTTGGGGATGAGGGACAGCAGCATCTGTTGCCTGCTTGGAGCTGTGCTGCCTGGGGAAGAGGGAGAGCAGGACCTGCTGCCTGCTTGGAGCTGTGCTGCTTGGGGAAGAGGGAGAGCAGGACCTGCTGCCTGCTTGGGGATGAGGGACAGCAGCACCTGTTGCCTGCTTGGAGCTGTGCTGCCTGGGGAAGAGGGAGAGCAGGACCTGTTGCCTGCTTGGAGCTGTGCTGCTTGGGGAAGAGGGAGAGCAGCAACCGGCTGCCTGCTTGGAGCTGTGCTGCTTGGGAGGAGGGAAAGCAGGACCTGTTGCCTGCTTGGTGGCTGTAGCTTCTTTCTTGGCGTTCATGTGGTTCTCACGAAGCTTACATATCAGATCCAGTGGGATTTATGGTGCTGAGGATGCAAACACTCATATTTATTTTCCATCTGTACACCGTGAGTGCTGCTGACCACTCTCCATCACTGATGTGGAGTACAACTCCGCTGGTATGTTGTCCTGTGCAGAGGGGGGCAGCTCCTGCCTTTTATCTGTTCACTGTTCCCAGCAGGCTAGTCTTCTTTGCAATCAACTTGTCTGCCAGGGATATTGATGTGACAAAGTGTTCCATGGTCACATTTCCACCTTTGCCCATGTAAGGCTCCAGGAATCTCAAACCCACAGTCTCAGACAGCCGCTCACCCGCTGGCCTGGTTTCATCTTTCCCCAGATATGGAAAGCCATTCAGCAAGTTTTAACCAAAAGTTTGTCCTTTTAGCTCCTATTCATCCATTGACAACAGAACAGTATATATTAAATTAGGTTTATTGCAGTACTAGTGTTTCCTTATAGTAGCCAGACAGTGGAGTGGTCATGAGCTGAATGCACAGACAGTGGAGTGGTCATGAGCTGAATGCACAGACAGTGGAGTGGTCATGAGCAGAATGCATGGACAGTGGAGTGGTCATGAGCAGAATGCACAGACAGTGGAGTGGTCATGAGCAGAATGCATGGACAGGGGAGTGGTCATGAGCTGAATGCACAGACAGTGGAGTGGTCATGAGTTGAATGCATGGACAGGGGAGTGGTCATGAGCTGAATGCACAGACAGTGGAGTGGTCATGAGTAGAATGCATGGACAGGGGAGTGGTCATGAGCAGAATGCATGGACAGTAGAGTGGTCATGAGCAGAATGCATGGACAGGGGAGTGGTCATGAGCTGAATGCACAGACAGTGGAGTGGTCATGAGCTGAATGCACAGACAGTGGAGTGGACATGAGCAGAATGCATGGACAGTGGAGTGGTCATGAGCAGAATGCATGGACAGTGGAGTGGTCATGAGCTGAATGCATGGACAGGGGAGTGGTCATGAGCTGAATGCACAGACAGTGGAGTGGTCATGAGCAGAATGCATGGACAGGGGAGTGGTCATGAGCTGAATGCACAGACAGTGGAGTGGTCATGAGTTGAATGCATGGACAGGGGAGTGGTCATGAGCTGAATGCACAGACAGTGGAGTGGTCATGAGCAGAATGCATGGACAGGGGAGTGGTCATGAGTTGAATGCATGGACAGGGGAGTGGTCATGAGTTGAATGCATGGACAGTGGAGTGGTCATGAGCTGAATGCACAGACAGTGGAGTGGTCATGAGCAGAATGCATGGACAGGGGAGTGGTAATGATCAGAATGCATGGACAGTAGAGTGGTCATGAGCAGAATGCATGGACAGGGGAGTGGTCATGAGCTGAATGCACAGACAGTGGAGTGGTCATGAGCTGAATGCACAGACAGTGGAGTGGACATGAGCAGAATGCATGGACAGTGGAGTGGTCATGAGCAGAATGCATGGACAGTGGAGTGGTCATGAGCTGAATGCATGGACAGGGGAGTGGTCATGAGCTGAATGCACAGACAGTGGAGTGGTCATGAGCAGAATGCATGGACAGGGGAGTGGTCATGAGCTGAATGCACAGACAGTGGAGTGGTCATGAGTTGAATGCATGGACAGGGGAGTGGTCATGAGCTGAATGCATGGACAGGGGAGTGGTCATGAGTTGAATGCATGGACAGGGGAGTGGTCATGAGTTGAATGCATGGACAGCACGATATTCTTGCAAAAAGTGCAATTTGTAAAAAGAGCTGCACCTCTTGAATTGTTTAATTTGTTAGACAAAGTGTCATAGAAACAGCAGAATATGCTCTTTCAGAATGCATATAGAAATCATGAATGTTTTACCTGCATGGGACTGAAGGAGGATTTGATAAAGCAATGTTCCTTTCCCTGCGTCTGTCATGTACAAGATGCGCCCATCACTTCATGTACAATTTGACAACTGATATGCCTAATATTGTCACTCATCAGATTGTTAATTTAATCTTGTCTATAGTTAATATAATCTTGTAACTGTCATTAAATTGCGAAATTAGTTTCGGTACAGTTTAAGGTGTAGATTCAATGGGCGGCTGTACAGGCTGACTGGCATTGTTTGTTTCCCTCTCATCAATTTGGATCGAGTCAAGGATATGTTTTGCATTATTCTAAAGGCCTACTGCAACACACAGCATGTTTTAATTTCCCTGACAATACATCCAATTAGTGATAGTTACAGTCAATAATACCGTGAATAAAACAGTCCTGTGTTTTACAAAGTAAAATGTAAAAGAGAATGGAAAGGTATCAACATGTAAGGTGCGCGGTCAAATTATAAAAACAAGAGCCACGGTTGATTAATAGGCATAACACAAACTAATCATTACATTATTGTTGTTCTAAATTAAATCAACCTCATCCTTCCGTAAGGTCTAATTTAAATTCGATTGCGAAGTAACTTGAACAATTATCGCCTATTCCATCCATTTGTCATTCATTCAGGCGGCTGGCATTGTTTGCGGCGCTGTGGATAGAGTCAAGGATATGTTTTGCATTATTCTAAAAGCCTACTGCAATATGTCACATGTTTTGGTTTCCCTGACAATGCATTTGATTGGTTATAGATTTAATGTAAATTGAACAGTCCCATAACAGCATATTTTTACAAAGTAATACGTAAAAGAGAATTGCATCAACCCACTAAGTGTACGGTCAAATGGCATCGCTGCTGATAAAAAGGCATAACACAAACTAATCATTACACAGTTGTCTTTCTATATTCAATCAACCTCTTCACCCTCTGTACCATTCTGTTAGCCTATTTTAAATGAAATGGTGAAGGTGCACAATTATTACCCTTTTATCCATGTGTCATTCATTCAGTGAGGAGAGAGAGAAGCATTAGCGCCTGGCTGGGTACCAACGTCCTACAGCACGTTGTCTTGGAGCCTGGCTGGGTACCAACGTCCTACAGCACGTTGTCTTGGAGCCTGGCTGGGTACCAACGTCCTACAGCACGTTGTCTTTGAGCCTGGCTGGGTACCAACGTCCTACAGCACGTTGTCTTGGAGCCTGGCTGGGTACCAACGTCCTACAGTACGTTGTCTTAGCGCCTGGCTGGGTACCAACGTCCTACAGCACGTTGTCTTGGAGCCTGGCTGGGTACCAACGTCCTACAGCACGTTGTCTTAGCGCCTGGCTGGGTACCAACGTCCTACAGCACGTTGTCTTGGAGCCTGGCTGGGTACCAACGTCCTACAGCACGTTGTCTTGGAGCCTGGCTGGGTACCAACGTCCTACAGCACGTTGTCTTGGAGCCTGGCTGGGTACCAACGTCCTACAGCACGTTGTCTTGGAGCCTGGCTGGGTACCAACGTCCTACAGCACGTTGTCTTGGAGCCTGGCTGGGTACCAACGTCCTACAGCACGTTGTCTTGGAGCCTGGCTGGGTACCAACATCCTACAGCATGTTGTCTTGGAGCCTGGCTGGGTACCAACGTCCTACAGCACGTTGTCTTGGAGCCTGGCTGGGTACCAACGTCCTACAGCACGTTGTCTTAGCGCCTGGCTGGGTACCAACGTCCTACAGCACGTTGTCTCAAATCAAATCAAAATCAAATTTTATTTGTCACATACACATGGTTAGCAGATGTTAATGCGAGTGTAGCGAAATGCTTGTGCTTCTAGTTCCGACAATGCAGTGATAACCAACAAGTAATCTAACTAACAATTCCAAAACTACTGTCTTATACACAGTGTAAGGGGATAAGGAATATGTACATAAGGATATATGAATGAGTGATGGTACAGAGCAGCATACAGTAGATGGTATCGAGTACAGTATATACATATGAGATGAGTATGTAGACAAAGTAAACAAAGTGGCATAGTTAAAGTGGCTAGTGACATAAGAATGCAGTCGATGATCTAGAGTACAGTATATACATATGCATATGAGATGAATAATGTAGGGTAAGTAACATTATATAAGGTAGCATTGTTTAAAGTGGCTAGTGATATATTTACATCATTTCCCATCAATTCCCATTATTAAAGTGGCTGGAGTTGGGTCAGTGTCAATGACAGTGTGTTGGCAGCAGCCACTCAATGTTAGTGGTGGCTGTTTAACAGTCTGATGGCCTTGAGATAGAAGCTGTTTTTCAGTCTCTCGGTCCCAGCTTTGATGCACCTGTACTGACCTCGCCTTCTGGATGATAGCGGGGTGAACAGGCAGTGGTTCGGGTGGTTGATGTCCTTGATGATCTTTATGGCCTTCCTGTAACATCGGGTGGTGTAGGTGTCCTGGAGGGCAGGTAGTTTGCCCCGGTGATGCGTTGTGCAGACCTCACTACCCTCTGGAGAGCCTTACGGTTGAGGGCGGAGCAGTTGCCGTACCAGGCGGTGATACAGCCCGCCAGGATGCTCTCGATTGTGCATCTGTAGAAGTTTGTGAGTGCTTTTGGTGACAAGCCGAATTTCTTCAGCCTCCTGAGGTTGAAGAGGCGCTGCTGCGCCTTCTTCACGACGCTGTCAGTGTGAGTGGACCAATTCAGTTTGTCTGTGATGTGTATGCCGAGGAACTTAAAACTTGCTACCCTCTCCACTACTGATCCATCGATGTGGATAGGGGTGTTCCCTCTGCTGTTTCCTGAAGTCCACAATCATCTCCTTAGTTTTGTTGACGTTGAGTGTGAGGTTATTTTCCTGACACCACACTCCGAGGGCCCTCACCTCCTCCCTGTAGGCCGTCTCGTCGTTGTTGGTAATCAAGCCTACCACTGTTGTGTCATCCGCAAACTTGATGATTGAGTTGGAGGCGTGCATGGCCACGCAGTCGTGGGTGAACCGGGAGTACAGGAGAGGGCTCAGAACGCACCCTGTGGGGCCCCGTGTTGAGGATCAGCGGGGAGGAGATGTTGTTGCCTACCCTCACCACCTGGGGGCGGCCCGTCAGGAAGTCCAGAACCCAGTTGCACAGGGCGGGGTCGAGACCCAGGGTCTCGAGCTTGATGACGAGCTTGGAGTGTACTATGGTGTTGAATGCCGAGCTGTAGTCGATGAACAGCATTCTCACATAGGTATTCCTCTTGTCCAGGTGGGTTAGGGCAGTGTGCAGTGTGGTTGAGATTGCATCGTCTGTGGACCTATTTGGGCGGTAAGCAAATTGGAGTGGGTCTAGGGTGTCAGGTAGGGTGGAGGTGATATGGTCCTTGACTAGTCTCTCAAAGCACTTCATGATGACGGAAGTGAGTGCTACGGGCGGTAGTCGTTTAGCTCAGTTACCTTAGCTTTCTTGGGAACAGGAACAATGGTGGCCCTCTTGAAGCATGTGGGAACAGCAGACTGGTATAGGGATTGATTGAATATGTCCGTAAACACACCGGCCAGCTGGTCTGCGCATGCTCTGAGGGCGCGGCTGGGGATGCCGTCTGGGCCTGCAGCCTTGCGAGGGTTAACACGTTTAAATGTCTTACTCACCTCGGCTGCAGTGAAGGAGAGACCGCATGTTTTCGTTGCAGGCCGTGTCAGTGGCACTGTATTGTCCTCAAAGCGGGCAAAAAAGTTATTTAGTCTGCCTGGGAGCAAGACATCCTGGACCGTGACTGGGCTGGGTTTCTTCTTGTAGTCCGTGATTGACTGTAGACCCTGCCACATGCCTCTTGTGTCTGAGCCATTGAATTGAGATTCCACTTTGTCTCTGTACTGACGCTTAGCTTGTTTAATAGCCTTGCGGAGGGAATAGCTGCATTGTTTATATTCGGACATATTACCAGACACCTTGCCCTGATTAAAAGCAGTGGTTCACGCTTTCAGTTTCACGCGAATGCTGCCATCAATCCACGGTTTCTGGTTTGGGAATGTTTTTATCGTTGCTATGGGAACGACATCTTCGACGCACGTTCTAATGAACTCGCACACTGAATCAGCGTATTCGTCAATATTTCCATCTGACGCAATACGAAACATGTCCCAGTCCACGTGATGGAAGCAGTCTTGGAGTGTGGAGTCAGCTTGGTCTGACCAGCGTTGGACAGACCTCAGCGTGGGAGCCTCTTGTTTTAGTTTCTGCCTGTAGGCAGGGATCAGCAAAATGGAGTCGTGGTCAGCTTTTCCGAAAGGGGGCGGGGCAGGGCCTTATATGCGTCGCGGAAGTTAGAGTAACAATGATCCAAGGTTTTACCACCCCTGGTTGCGCAATCGATATGCTGGTAAAATTTAGGGAGTCTTGTTTTCAGATTAGCTTTGTTAAAATCCCCAGCTACAATGAATGCAGCCTCCGGATAAATGGTTTCCAGTTTGCAAAGAGTTAAATAAAGTTCGTTCAGAGCCATCGATGTGTCTGCTTGGGGGATGTATACGGCTGTGATTATAATCGAGGAGAATTCTCTTGGAAGATAATGCGGTCTACATTTGATTGTGAGGAATTCTAAATCAGGTGAACAGAAGGATTTGAGTTCCTGTATGTTTCCTTCATCACACCATGTCTCGTTAGTCATGAGGCATACGCCCGCCACTCTTCTTACCAGAAAGATGTTTGTTTCTGTCGGCGCGATGCGTGGAGAAACCCGTTGGCTGCACCGCATCGGATAGCGTCTTCCCAGTAAGCCATGTTTCTGTGAAGCAGAGAACGTTGCAGTCTCTGATGTCCCTCTGGAATGCTACCCTTGCTCGGATTTCGTCAACCTTGTTGTCAAGAGACTGGACATTGGCAAGAAGAATGCTGGGGAGTGGTGCGCGATGTGCCCTTTTTCGGAGTCTGACCAGAACACCGCCTCGTTTCCCTCTTTTTCGGAGTCGTTTCCTTGGGTCGCTGCATGCGATCCATTCCGTTGTCCTGTTTGTAAGGCAGAACACCGGATCCGCGTCGCGGAAAACATATTCTTGGTCGTACTGATGGTGAGTTGGCGCTGATCTTATATTCAGTAGTTCTTCTCGACTGTATGTAATGAAACCTAAGATGACCTGGGGTACTAATGTAAGAAATAACACGTAAAAAAACAAAAAACTGCATAGTTTCCTAGGAACGCGAAGCGAGGCGGCCATCTCAGTCGGCGCCGGAAGTTCTTAGCGCCTGGCTGGGTACCAACGTCCTACAGCACGTTGTCTTGGAGCCTGGCTGGGTACCAACGTCCTACAGCACGTTGTCTTGGAGCCTGGCTGGGTACCAACGTCCTACAGCACGTTGTCTTGGAGCCTGGCTGGGTACCAACGTCCTACAGCACGTTGTCTTGGCAGGTTACATTCGGAATAGGTGTGAATATAACAAGTAAAAAGGGTCTAAATACTTTTCTGTTTGTGATTTCCAAATTCTGATTAATGAGCAGTGTAAAATACAAACATTTAGGAAAAGTCAATGAAGGAGCATTCAGGGAAAGAGCAGGACAAACGTCAAAGGCCGTTGGCCTAGGCGGTTCAGGTGTTAAAGAATGGGATCAAGCCAGTGGCTCAGACGGATCTATCCAAGCAGTAGATACGTCTCCTTTAAATGTTGATATTGAGTTGCGTTGTCAACCAAACACAACTAAATATGACTTTTGTTATACAGTAAATAGTTTAATGTTAAGGCCATCTTATAAAATAAAATAACATTCAACCTTAAAATGAGTAATACATCCATGGCCACATTTTGAGGTTACTGTAACTATAATATTTTCAAGATAGCATGCATAGATCGTCGCAGGTCTGAGAAGATCTTCACAATTGCTGGAAAATCTGTGCAGAATCTTGAACACTTGCACCATTTAATTTAATCTCAACTGCCATCCAGGTCATTTAGTTATACTACTAGATGAAGAACTGTGATAATGCATTAAATCTGTTGAATAAATAAATGAAATAACTGACATTGTATTCCCATTTTAACTTTGCTGTGCAGTTAAAATTGTTGAAAGCGCAGTGATATTTTGGGTGACAACTGTCGTGTCTTTACTATCATTAACTGAAGACGTCATTTTTATCAAAGATTCTGTAATTAATATTACGCGATTAAACTGATTAATCATGTAACTGTAATTAACTAGGAAGTCGGGGCACCAAGGAAAATATTCAGATTACAAAGTTATAATTTCCTAATATATATTTTCAGATATTTTATATCTGATCAATTAGTCTTCAAATTAATGAATTATTTACTTTACCTCACATTAGTCTCATTCCAAACGTCGTAAATTGTTGGTTATCTGCACGAACCCAGTCTTCACTATGAGTCATCCATACATCAATTGTCTTAAATCATTTATTTACTAACTAAGTAATACACAGAAATGCAAAAACAAACAAAGAAAAAAAGTAAATATGGTTACAAGAAATGATAGGAGAATGTGCCCTAGTGGGCTAAACCCTAGTGGGCTAAACCCTAGTGGGCTAAACCCTAGTGGGCTGAACCCTAGTGGGCTAAGCCCTAGTGGGCTAAACCCTAGTGGGCTAAACCCTAGTGGGCTAAGCCCTAGTGGGCTAAACCCTAGTGGGCTAAGCCCTAGTGGGCTAAACCCTAGTGGGCTAAACCCTAGTGGGCTAAGCCCTAGTGGGCTAAACCGGCATGGCGGCTTGTTGTACAAAAGGGAAGTGGGGGTCGACTGAGAAGAAAAGTTGATCATTATAATAATTGAAATGCTAATCCTTTGCACATGAACGCTCACTCAATCGGGAACAACTGCAATCAATATATATATTTAGGCTAGGTGTGTCGTCGGGATCTCTGCTGAAAAGTTAGTTTCTGTTGAGAGTTTCTGTCCTCTCTCTCTTTCTGTCGTGGGTAGTTCAGAGTGACATTTATTCATGTTGTTGTAGAATGGATGTGTCTGCGGTTGTCGTTCTTCGAGTTCAATGATACCGAATTCCTAGCTGCAGACTAGTAATTAATATCAAAGTCTTGTTCTTATTCTGTCGGTATCAATAGTCTAAGAGTTTAACCTCTTAAGTCGACCCTCTACTTTTTTGAACATTCTGTTAAAAATCGCGCAACATTTCAGCGCCCTGCTACTCATGCCAGGAATATAGTATATGCATTTGCTTAGTCTGTGTGGATAGAAAACACTCAGACGTTTAAAAAACTGGTTAAATCACTGCTGTGGCTTTACCAGAACGGCATTTACATCGAAAAGCACAGGAAAAACTGATCACTGAAAATGGGAAAATATATCCATGCGCTACTTGAACCCATTGATAAAGGTGAACCACAATTAATTGACTGAGGTTGCAGTACCTACAGCTTCCACACGGTGTCTAGAGTCTTGTCATTTCCCTTCGAGTTTTTTCTTGGTCAAACACATGCAGGACACCGTATCTCCTCCGGTCTAGGACCGGATATTTTCGTTGAGTTTCTAGCCGGACATTTTTCCAGACGGACAGCTAATGATCTTTACATCGCCTCCTGATGAATTTTATCGCTTATTAACGTTTACTAATACCTAAAGTTGCATTACAAACGTATTTCGAAGTGTTTTGTGAAAGTTTATCGTCGACTTTTTGAATTTAAAAAAATGACGTTACGTTTTGAAACGATGTTTTTTTCGTTTATCACACAGTCTACATATAACGATATCTAGGCTTTATATGGACCGATTTAATCGAAATAAAGACCCAAATAGTGTTTATGGGACATCTAGGAGTGCCAACAAAGAAGTTGGTGAAAGGTAATGAATGTTTTCTATTTTATTGTGCGGTTTGTGTAACCCCGAAATCCTAATTATTTTGTTTACGTCCCCTGTGGGTCTTTTGGGGTGTTGCATGCTATCAGATAATAGCTTCTCATGCTTTCGCCGAAAAGCATTTTAAAAATCTGACTTGTTGCCTGGATTCACAACGAGTGTAGCTTTAATTCGATACCCTGCATGTGTATTTTAATGAACTTTTGAGTTTTAACTAATACTATTAGCATTTAGCGTAGCGCATTTGCATTTCCAGAGCTCTAGTTGGGACGCAAGCGTCCCGAGTAGAAGCAACAGGTTAACCACGTGGTATGGTTAAAAGATTCAGCAATCGTCTCAACCTTTGTCCTCTCGCGATTGAGAGAAAACATGGTCTGTAACCTTTGTCCTCTCGTAATGGAGAAAAACATGGTCTAGTGAGAGCTTCTCAAAGTTGGGTTTTTATTCGGAATTGCAGAAAAGGGGCTGTCCCAGGATGCCTGACCCTAACTGGGCTGGCTCATGGGCGGTCCTCTGGTTTAGTTCAACTCAAAAGGGAATTGGAGTTTCCTTCATTAAACAGTCCAAAATCACATTACACATTTTTACAAACAGTATCATCCTCACTCATTCATCTTATACAACAATTAGATGTAAACCTCATATCTGAGGCTATTAATAGTGGCCGCACCGTAATGTGGCCGCACCGTCTCCCATGAGCTTCACCAAATCGTACCAAACGGACCAGTTCGTAGCTGGATTCTTCACCGATCTCTTATACCTTTTCCGGAACAGAAATGTTGTTCGGACCTCAGGTTCTGTGAGGTGGAAGAAATTCCTTTGTTCTCTATGAAACTTCACTGTCTCAATACCGTGTGGCCATGAGGCAAGGTCTTCCCTAGGAATTTACGACCTCTCTGACCACAGCAGCATGGTTGTAAGGAGCAGAGAGCGCGGGATGGTGCTCTCTGTACCCAAAGAGGGCAAAGTCATGACACAACTAAATAAAAAATCAGACATTGCTTTTCCATTGGAATTTGGTTTAAGATAGAGATACATAACACGTTGGAAAGTCAAAATACCGTTTCGTCTGTATTTTTGACGTTGTAATCTCCTTGATCAATGTGTCAAAACAAATATTACCAAATGATACATACTATAGTTGAAGACGGAAGTTTATATATACCTTAGCCAAATACATATAAAATCAGTTTTCACAATTTAATCCGATTACATTTTTGTTGTATTAGGTCAGTTACGATCACCACTCTATTTTAAGAATGTGAAATAGTAGAGAGAATTATTTATTTCAGCTTTTATTTCTTTCATCACATTTCCAGTGGATCAGAAGTCTACATACACTCAATTAGTATTTTGTAGCATTGCATTGTATTTTGTAAATAGGGTCAAATGTTTCAGGTAGATTTTCACAAGCTTCCCACAATAAGTTTGGGGGATTGTGGCCCCTTCCTCTTGACTGAGCTGGTGTAACTGAGTCAGGTTTGTAGGCCTCCTTGCTCGCACACGCTTTTTCAGTTCTGCCCACAAATGTTTTATGGGATTGAGGTCAGGGCTTTGTGATGGCCACTCCAATACCTTGACTTTGTTGCCCTTAAGTCATGTTGCCACAACTTTGGAAGTATGCTTGGGATCATTGTCCATTTGGAAGACGCACTTGGGACCAAACTTTAATTTCCTGATTGATGTCTTTAGATGTTGCTTCCATATCTACACCTAATTTTCATTCCTCATGAAGCACCCACACACAGGATACTGCCACCCCTGTAATCCACGGTTGGGATGGTGTTCTTCGGGTTGCAAGCCTCCCCCTTTTTCTCCAAACATAACGATGATCATTACTGCAAAACAGTTCTATTTTTGATGGAACAGAGGACATTTCTCCAAAAAGTAAGATATTTGTCCTCATGTGCAGTTGCAAACCGTAGTCTGGCATTTTTATGGTGGTTTTGGAGCAGGGGCTTCTTCCTTGCTATGCGACCTTTCAGGTTATGTCGATATAGAACTCATTTTACTGTGGATATAGGTACTTTTCTACCTGTTTCCTCCAGCATCTTCACCAGGTCATTTCCTGTTGTTCCTGGGATTGATTTGCACTTTTCGCACCAACGTACGTTCATCTCTAGGAGACAGAACGCGTCTCCTTCCTGAGCGGTATGACGGCTGCATGGTCCCATTGTGTTTATACTATTGTTTGTACAGATGAACGTGGTACCTTCAGGCATTTGGAAATTGCTCCCAAGGATGAACCAGACTTGTGGAGGTCTACAATTTGCTTTCTGAGGTCTTGGCTGATTTCTTTTGATTTTCCCATGATACCAAGCAAAGAGGCACTGAGTTTGAAAGTAGGCCTTGAAATACATCCACAGGTACACCTCCAATTGACTGAAATGATGTCAATCAGCCTATCAGAAGCTTCTAAAACCATGACATCTTTTTCTGTAATTTTCCAAGCTGTTTAAAGGCACAGTCAACTTAGTGTATGTAAACGTCTGACCCACTGGAATTGTGATAGAGTAAAATATAAGCGAAATCATCTGTCCGTAAACAATTGTTGAAATAATTACTTGTGTCTTGCACAAAATAGATGTCCTAACTGACTTACCAAAACTATAGTTTGTTAACATGACATTTGTGGAGTGGCTGAAAAACGAGTTTTAATGACTCTAACCTAAGTGTATGTAAACTTCCGACTTCAACTGTACTTTGAAATGAAGTGGTGTGCCCAGTGTGATCATATTGTTACTGCCTATTATGTCCTGCAATCAACTGAGCTGATGAGAGCTGAAGCCTAGTTTGTTAAAAATGCTGATTTGATAACATCTCTGTGGTCATTAAATAGCTTTAAGTAACCAATATTAACATCAATTAAAGGTTAATGAGCATTTTTACAATTCTGGATGTGTCCTACAAATTAAATATGAACTGAAGATATCTTTGGCATTTCAGATGCCTTTAACTCTGAGTTTTGAAAGCTTGAATTGACGTCAGTATTGAAATATTATGAAAGATATTATAAATATTAAATATTATGTAAGATAAGCAATATTTCTGGTTACCATACTATTACCATGATGTTAACACTTTCTTATGTGCTATACTGTAAAGTGCTACCAAATAAATCAATATGTGCCTTTCCTAATGACTCACACAGTAAGTTGAGCTAATGGAGTCACAATTATGAAGAATAATAATCAATCTGTCTCTTTCTCAATCCTACTATTTCCTACTCATGACTGTAGTACTATGAGGTGAGGTGGAACATGTTTTGTAGCCTGTAACATCATTGTAGCTCTGGTTGTGTGTAGACAGTGCATTCAGGAATGTACAGTGGCATTCGTAAGTATTCAGCCAATTTGGTATTTTTCCTATTTTGTTGCCTTACAACCTGGAATTAAAATTGATTTTTTTGGGGGTTGTATCATTTGATTTACACACCATGCCTACCACTTTGAAGATGCTAAATATTTTTTATTGTGAAGCAAACAAGAGATAACTCAAAAAAACGGAAAACTTCAGCATGCATAGCTATTCACCCCCCCAAAGGCAATACTTTGTAGAGCCACCTGTTGCAGCAATTACGGCTTGGGGTATGTCTCTATAAGTTTAGCACATCTAGCCACTGGGATTTTTGCCCATTCTTTAACTTCATATGGCTGCAGGGGCAGTATTGAGTAGCTTGGATGAAAAGGTGCCCATTGTAAACGGCCTACTCCTCAGTCTCAGTTGCTAATATATGCATAGTATTATTACTATTGGAAAGAAAACACTCTGACGTTTCTAAAACTGTTTGAAGAATCTGACACAGCGGTTGCATTAAGGAGAGGTATATCTATAATTCCATGTGTATCTACATTTATGATGAGTATTTCTGTTGAAAGGATGTGGCTATGCAAAATCACTTGATGTTTTTGGAACTAGTGAATCTAAGTAGAAAATGTAAACTCAGATTTTTTATATAAATATGAACTTTATCAAACAAAATATGCATGTATTGTGTAACATGAAGTCCTATGAGTGTCATCTGATGAAGATAATTCAAGGTTAGTGATTCATTTTATCTTTATTTCTGGTTTTTGTGAATGCTATATTTTGCTGGAAAATGGCTGTGCTTATTGTGGTTTGGTGGAGACCTAACATAATCGTTTGTAGTGCTTTCGCTAAAAAGCCTATTTGAAATGGACACTTTGGTGGGATTAACAACGAGAATAGCTTAAAAATGATATAAAACACGTATGTTTTAGGAATTGTAATTATGAGATTTCTGTGGTCTGAATTTGGCGGCCTCTATTTTCACTGGTAGTTGTCATACCGATCCCGGTATTGGGATTGCAGCCATAACAAGTTAAGGCAAAACTGCTCCAGGTCCTTCAAGTTGGATGGATTCCGCTGGTGTACAGGAATCTATAAGTCATACTACAGATTCTCAATTGAATTGATGTCTGGGATTTGACTAGGCCATTCCAAGACATTTAAATGTTTCCCCTTAAACCACTCGAGTGTTGCTTTAGCAGTATACTTAGGGTCAATGTCCTGCTGGAAGGTGAACCTCAGTCCCAGCCTCAAATCTCTGGAAGACTAAAACAAGTTTCCCTCAAGAATTTCCCTGTATTTAGTGCCAACCATCATTCCTTTCATTCTGACAAGTTTCCCAGTACCCGCTGATGAAAAACATCTCCACAGCATGATACTGCCCCACCATGCTTCACTGTTCTCGGGGTGATGAGAGGTGTTGGGTTTGGGCCAGACATAGGGTTTTCCTTGATGGCCAAAAAGCTCAATTTTAGTCTCATCTGACCAAAGTACCTTCTTCCATATGTTTGGGGAGTCTCCCACATGCCTTTTGGGGAACACCAAACGTGTTTGCTTACTTTTTTCTTTAAGCAATGGCTTTTTTCTGGCCACTCTTCCGTAAAGCCCAGCTCTGTGAAGTGTACAGATTAAAGTGGTCATATGGACAGATACTCCAATGCACCTGAACATACAGAATGCACCTGAGCTCAATTCTCATAGCAAAGGGTCTCATAGCAAAGGGTTTGAATATTTATGCAAATATGGTATTTTTGTTTTTACTTATATTTGCAACATTTTTTAAAAATCTGTTTTTGCTTTGTCATTATGGGGTTTTGGGTATAGATTGAGGATTTTATTTGATCCATTTTATAATAAGGCTGTAACGTAAAAAAAAAATAGAAAAAGGGAAAGGGTCCTAATACTTTCCACATGCACTGTAGCTAACCACTCACTGGATCCCTAAGGACCTTCTGCAGCCTGATCAAAAATACTAATTATCCAGCAGCACCATATTCCCTTTCATTCCCATATCTTCAGGGGATTACCATCATAAACAGCTATTCATGAAGATGTTATGGATGCTACCCACTTGATGAGGTAGCTCCCATAGGTGCGGGGAATGTTTATGAATATGCAAATATTAATACACTCTAGGTGTTTCTCAATATGCATACTACCGTGCTCCACACACTCATGTTCCAAGTGCATTCTCTGAGGACGTTCTCTTGAGCACGTTCTTGTGAGGACGAGTGTAGAGAACACATAAAACATTACATTTGAGAAGCACTTTCACTCCCCTACTGTATTACCTCACGCTGCACCTCCCATTCACTGAACCTTCTTCCAGCCAGGACAATGGCAACAATAGACACAAAACAAAATATACACAATACTTACAACTATGTGAATATTACAATTCAATATATGTGAATCGTAATAATCCAGCTAGCCAGTTAGTTAAACAGGCAAAATGGACCTATAACTGATGTTATGCAAGGTAAATGTAATTTTTTCATGAGTAGCTAGTTACGAATTCTTTGTGGTTAGCTAGCTAGCCAGTTAGCCCTATTGACTTACTATGTATGGGCTTGCGATCTAGGAACTCTACAGTGTGTATTGTAGGCAGGTAAACATGACAAGATTAACACAGCATATATTACTTAACTTATCAAGATAAAATATTTTTATTCAGGCAACATATGAGATGTTATTCAGCAACATTTAATTCTGAAGTCAGAATTTATTTTCTCTCGCTTAAGCTCAAATAATTTAAAGAAATTTCAGGACATTTTAATAATTTTATACATGTTTACGGCATATTTCTGTGCATACTTTCCGTTGAAGCATCGATGCATGCTTTAAAATATGTACAAACGGAGTACACATTCGAGAAGTGCCCTCTGTGGTGCGTTTAGCATACTTTGATTTGGACACCGACTCTCCTGTCCTCCAATTTGCATGCTCGGAGTGTGGTAATATGCATTTTAAGAAACCCCAATAATTTTGCCTTGTGCATGTGTATGCATGCTTTAGCAAGCAGCATAGGACCAAATACTAGAGCCCAGAGTTTTTCATGACCTTGTGACCTGGCCCAAAAACAAAATACAACGTGGTCAGAATTTGTTTTTTACATTAGGATTGATTATAACTACTGTTCCATGTAGGAGGGAAACGAGGCACAGCATACTATGGGGAGTCGTACTCTCGTGACTTCGGTTGAAGGATCTACAATCATGCCTGACAAGGTCAATGAAATCCGTGACTCTCTGGAAGTCCCGCATTCCACAGGTGATAAATTGAAGGAATGAATCTGAGCACTTAATACCGCTCTTCACCAAGCCCAGGATTGGGCGGCCGGGGCCAAACAGGTTTTGTACCTCATTTCCCTCCTTCAGGGAACAGTAGTTATAGACATAATGTAATGTTCCCTTTCAGTCAGTCAAATTCATTGCAACATAACGGATACTAAATGAAACGACCCATGACAGACCGCTCAGACCTGACCCGGCCAGATGCAGCAGTCTGAGTATTGCGCACATGGCGCACTGATTAGTGAATTTCCCCTGTCCCAGCTGTAAGCACACTAAGAGCAGACAGCGTATGGTGATGACCAAATCGCTGCAGCACAAATATCTCCTATAGTCAACCTTTAAAACAACGCCCAAGACACTGCCAGACCCCTGGTGGGGCTAGGTAGCACCTAGCCCCTTGCTGCTATATGAGATAACCAACTGCCAGACCCCTGGTGGGGCTAGGTAGACCTTGCCCCTTGCTGCTATATGATATAGCCACAGAGATCCAGTGGGGAACACGTTGCTTAGAGCTGGATTAGTGAAACAGACAAAAAGCTGGTCACATAACTGGATATCCCAAGACCGAGTCACTTATAGGCACAGAGGTGTCAGGAAAAGGCTGACATAGTGCCCCGTTTGCCATGACAAAAAGCAGGGCACTGGCATCACAGTTATGTTTGTGTGGAGCGGCGCAGCTGCTCGGGGTCTACTTCCTCATCGAAGGAGCATGCAACCCGTGCTTCCTTTACTCCCTCCAACTCCAGGAATTTAAAATAGGAATAGGTTGCCAATGCCCGGGAGAATGCTAGTAAGCGTCATTCACTGGAAGTTATACATGGTAGCCGGCATTAGCCAGGAGGCTCATTAGTCTAAGCTAGGCTAGCCTCTTTGACCGCAGCACGGTCCATTAAGAATAACCAAGTGATTTAACACTATGTACACTAAACAAGAGAGCTACCCAAGCAACTCCACCATGGGGAGGCAGGATTAGCTAGGAGTAGGAATCTTGCCTTAGCGGGTTAGCTAACCTGGCTAGCATGCTATGCAGCGCTTGTTAGCTAGCCTGGTCTCAAAAGTCTGCTTAGGACTGGATCACCAAGGTGGGACCCAGACCCTTCTGTGAAGAGATGCAAGCAGTGCTATTCCAAGCCAGAGTTCGTCCCAGATGTGACGTCCTTTACAGTTATGCCATTACCTGGATCTGCTGTTGTGCTGTTGTCGCTGTAGAATAAGTTTGAGGGGCGAATGTAGCACATTGGGTTGTGTGAAACTTATTCCTCAGTCTGAAGTGTCTTGCTTGCATTCCTTCATTAGATAGCTTTTGAGGTGATCCGCTAATTCGCTTGAGGGCGGTCAGGCAGTGGTACTGAGTTCTACGCAAGGTACGGGCTGAATTGGGAGGAAGTGGTACTCGCTAAGCAAGCAGCGTGACGTCCTTTACACATGCACCAAGCCTGGCTAAGGCATTCGACTCTGTCAATCACTAAATTCTTATTGGCAGACTCAACAGCCTTGGTTTCTCAAATGATTGCCTCGCTTGGTTCACCAACAACTTATCTGATAGAGTTAAGTATGTCAAATCGGAGGGCCTGTTGTCCGGACCACTGCCAGTGTCTATGGGGGTGCCACAGGGCTCAAATCTCGGGCCGACTCTCTTCTCTGTATACATCAATGATGTCGCTCTTGCTGCTGGTGAGTATTTGATCCACCTCTACGCAGACGGCACCATTCTGTATACCTCTGGCCCTTCGTTGGAAACTGTGTTAACTAACCTCCAGATGAGCTTCAATGGCATACAACTCTCCTTCCGTGGCCTGCCACTGCTTTTATATGCAAGTAAAACTAAATGCATGCTATTCAACCGATCACTGCCCGCCCGTCCAGCATCACTACTCTGGACGGTTCTGACTTAGAATATGTGGACTAGAGGTCGACCGATTATGATTTTTCAACAGCGGTACCGTTTAATGGCGGACCGACTTATTTTAACATAATATAATACATCAAAAAAGATCTATTTAGCCTCAAATAAATAATGAAACATGTTACATTTGGTTTAAATAATGCAAAAACAAAGTTTTGGAGAAGAAAGTCAGTGCAATATGTGCCATGTAAAAAAGCTAACGTTTAAGTTCCTTGCTCAGAACATGAGAACATGTGAAAGTTGGTGGTTCCTTTTAACATGAGACTTCAATATACCAAGGTAAGAGGTTTTAGGTTGTAGTTAATATAGTATTTATAGGACTATTTCTCTCTATACCATTTACATTTCATATACCTTTGACTATTGGATGTTCTTATAGGCACTTTAGTATTGCCAGTGTAACAGTATAGCTTCCGTCCCTCTCCTCGCCCCTACCTGGGCTCGAACCAGGAACACATCGACAACAGCCACCCTCAAAGCAGTGTTACCCATCGCTCCACAAAAGCCGTGGCCCTTGCAGAGCAAGGGGAACAACTACTTCAAGGTCTCAGAGCGAGTTACGTAAAAATAAAGGAGAGCCGCACACTCTAGGAGCTCAGATGCAATTTTAATTTTAATTTTACCAACGTTTCGACAGCAAAGCTGTCTTCATCAGGGCAAGTTACGTCACCGATTGAAACGATATTAGCGCGCACCCAGCTAACTAGCTAGCCATTTCACATCGATAACACCAGCCTAATCTTGGGAGTTGATAGGCTTGAAGTCATAAACCACGCAATGCTTGAAGCTTACGAGCCTGCTGCTGCCTACCACCGCTCAGTCAGACTGCTCTATCAAATATCAAATCATAGACTTAATTGTAACATAATAACACACAGAAATACGAGCCTTAGTTCATTAATATGGTCTAACCTGGAAACTATCATTTCGAAAACTGAACGTTTATTATTTCAGTGAAATAGGGAACCGTTCTGAATTTTATCTAACGGGTGGAATCCCTAAGGCTAAATATTCCTGTTACAATGTACAACCTTCAATGTTATGTCATAATTACGTAAAATTCTGGCAAATTAGTTTGCAACAAGCCAGGCGGCCCAACTATTGCATATAACCTGACTCTGCGTGCAATGAACGCAAGAGAAGTGACACAATTTCATCTGGATTTCTTTTAGCTAAATACGCAGGTTTAAAAAATATATACTTCTGTCTATTGATTTTAAGAAAGGCATTGGTGTTTATGGTTAGATGCAGTTTTTTTATCATCCCCCTGCGTTGCATCGATTATATGCAACGCAGGACACGCTAGATAAACTGGTAATATCATCAACCATGTGTAGTTAACTAGTGATTATGATTGATTGATTGTTTTTTATAAGATAAGTTTAATGCTAGCTAACAACTTACCTTGGCTCCTTACTGCATTCGCGTAACAGGCAGGCTCTTTGTGGAGTGCAGTGAGAGGCAGGTGGTTAGAGCGTTGGACTAGTTAACTGTAAGGTTGCAAGATTGAATCCCGGAGCTGAAAAGGTAAGGTGTGTTCTTACCTGACTTGCGTAGTTAAATAAAAGTTCAATATGATTCATATTTTTTTTAATCGGTCAAATCGGTGTCCAAAAATACAGATTTCCGATTCCTATGAAAACTTGAAATCGGCCCTAATTAATCGGCCATTCCGATTAATCGGCCGACCTCTAATGTGGACAACTACAAATACCTAGGTGTCTGGTTAGACTGTAAACTCTCCTTCCAGACTCATATTAAATGTCTCCAATCCAAAATTAAATCTAGAATCGGCTTCCAATTTTGCAACAAAGCATCCTTCTCTCATGCTACCAAACATACCCTTGTAAAACTGACCATCCTACCGATCCTAGACTTCGGCAATGTCATTTACAAAATAGCCTCCAGCACTCTACTCAACAAATTGGATACAGTCTATCACAGTGCCATCTGTTTTGTCACCAAAGCCCCATCGCTTCATACTCGTCGCCAAACCCACTGGCTCCAGGTCATCTACAAGTCTCTGCAAGGTAAAGCCCCACCTTATCTCAGCTCACTGGTCACCATAGCAGCATCCACCCGTAGCACGCGCTCCAGCAGGTATATCTCTCTGGTCACCCCCAAAGCCAATTCTTCCTTTGGCCGCCTCTCCTTCCAGTTCTCTGCTGCCAACGACTAGAACGAACTGCAAACACCTCTGAAGATGGAGACTCTTACCTCCCTTACTAGCTTTAAGCACCAGCTGTCAGAGCAGCTCACAGATCACTGCACCTGTACAGTACATAGCTCACCTGTAAACAGCCCATCCAATCAACCTCATCCCCATACTGTATTTATTTATTTATCTTGCTCCTTTGCACCCCAGCATCTCAACTTGCACATTCATCTTCTGCATATTCTACCATTCCAGTGTTTAATTGTTATATTGTAATTAATTTTTCACCATGGCCTATTTATTGCCTTACCTCTCTTATCCTACCTCATTTGTACATGCTGTATATAGATTTTTCTACTGTATTATTGATTGTATGTTTGTTTATTCCATGTGTAACTCTGTGTTGTTGTATGTGTCGAACTGCTTTGCTTAATCTTGGCCAGGTCGCAGTTGCAAATTATAACTTTTTCTCAACTGCCTTACCTGGTTAAATAAAGGTGAAATAAAAAATGAAAAAATTAGGGCACGAACCCAAACCTGGCTTGTTAGACTTTGTTGTTTCAGTCACGTCAGCCATCTTATTTATTGCTATAGCCAGGCCAAGCATTTTGAGGAATAACTCATTGTTTGTGATTGGGAAGGTTATGAGAGCCATACAAACTTCAGCACACAATGTCCCAGTATTCATGGATGCCAAAGGAAGCCAGGCTTCCCCAAAACCTTTACAGAGAAAATACAAAAATACAAAACACACACACACACACACACACATACACAAACACAGAAATCAGTTCCATGGAGAGCCACATCATATTTAGCTGCCATTGATTGGACAAAATATTTAGGTGATTAGATGATGTTGAAATGTTGAAGTTGAAATGGTGCTGGAATAGAGGAAGCAGCTCCTGTTTTCTTTGTGATTTGCAGTAGCACTCCATGGTTCTAAATCAAAAGTTGCTTAATAGTTTGAAAATGTCAGAAACATTACCTTTGTCGTGACGTTGCAATTGTTAATGCGATAACATGCTATTTATCTAATAATTTACTATGTTTATTATTACGTGATTAAATCAATAATATAACAATTAACTCAGTAAACTGGGGCACCCCGGGAAAAGTTTGTTTAACCTCTCTTGGGAGGGGGCAGTATTTTCACGTCCAGATGAAAAGCGTGCCCAAAGTAAACTGCCTGTTACTGAGGCCCAGAAGCTAGGATATGCATACAATTGGTAGATTTGGATTGAAAACACTCTGAATTATGTTTGTGAGTATAATAGAAGTGATATGTCGGGCGAAACCCCGAGGACAAACCATCTCAAAAAAAGAAAATTCAGCCTACCACTGTTTTCAATGGCATTCACTTTAATTATAAGGCAAAATCATCCCAGATTGCAGTTCACAGGGCTTCCACTAGATGTCATCAGTCTTTAAAAAGAGTTTCATGCTGGTTTTTGGAAAAATTTGCCAGAAATGGTTGTTTTTCTAGGTGGCTCCCATTTTGGCTGTAGTGTTTCCAAACGCGTGGAAGAGAGCGCTTTCTTTGATATTTTTCTCCGGTAAAGACAATGACGATTCTCCGTCTTAAATTTCGTCGGGTGCATCGCCTGAGTGGGTTGGGTCACTGATGTGATCTTCCTGTCTGGGTTGGGCCCGCCCCCCTTGGGTTGTGCCATGGCGGAGATCTTTGTGGGCTATACTCGGCCTTGTCTCAGGATGGTAAGTTGGTGGTTGAAGATACCCTCTAGTGGTGTGGGGGCTGTGCTTTGGCAAAGTGGGTGGGGTTATATCCTTCCTGTTTGGCCCTGTCCAGGGGTGTCCTCGGATGGGGCCACAGTGTCTCCTGGCCCCTCCTGTCTCAGCCTCCAGTATTTATGCTGCAGTAGTTTATGTGTCGGGGGGCTAGGGTCAGTTTGTTATATCTGGAGTACTTCTCCTGTCCTATTCGGTGTCCTGTGTGAATTTAAATGTGCTCTCTCTAATTCTCTCTTTCTCTCTTTCTTTTTCTCTCTCGGAGGACCTGAGCCCTAGAACCATGCCTCAGGACTACGTGACATGATGACTCCTTGCTGTCCCCAGTCCACCTGGCCGTGCTGCTGCTCCAGTTTCAACTATTCTGCCTTATTATTATTGGACCATGCTGGTCATTTATGAACATTTGAAAATCTTGACCATGTTCTGTTATAATATCCACCCGGCACAGCCAGAAGAGGACTGGCCACCCCACATAGCCTGGTTCCTCTCTAGGTTTCTTCCTAGGTTTTGGCCTTTCTAGGGAGTTTTTCCTAGCCACCGTGCTTCTACACCTGCATTGCTTGCTGTTTGGGGTTTTAGGCTGGGTTTTAGGCTGGGTTTCTGTGCAGCATATACGAAGGGCTATAAAAATACATTTGATTTGATTTGGAAAAGTTTATTAGTAACGTTTGGGATTAATTTTGTATGCATTTTGATGGAGGGAAACTGGATGGATTATTGACTGAAGCTAAACTGAGTTGTTATGGATATAAAGAAGGACATTATCGAACAAAAATAACATTTGTGATGTGTCTGGGACCTTTTGGAGTGCCAACAGAAGAAGATCATCAAAGGTAGGGCATTTATTACATCGCTATTTCTGACTTTCGTGTTGCACCTGCCTGGTTGAAATATGTTTTTCATGCTTTTGTATGTGGGGCGCTGTCCTCAGATAATGAGTTACCGTTTCCCAAATTAACTCAAGAATAATCAGAATCTCAATATCATAGCAGTCAATCATTTCCTTATAGCAGTCAATCATTTCCTCATATCAGTCTCATTCTGAACATCCCATAGTCATTTAAATTTACACAATCCCCTCGCAGCCGGCCGCAAAAGGGAGGTCCGTGGGGGGGACGCACAATTGGCCTAGCGTCGTCCGGGTTAGAGGGTTTGGCCGGTAGGGATATCCTTGTCTCATTGCGCACCAGCGACTCCTGTGGCGGGCCGGGCGCAGTGCGCGCTAACCAAGGTAGCCAGGTGCACGGTGTTTCCTCCGACACATTGGTGCGGTTGGAGGCGCGCTGTGTTAAGAAGCAGTGCAGCTTGGTTGGATTATGTTTCAGAGGACGCATGGCTTTCGACCTTCGTCTCTCCCGAGCCCGTACGGGAGTTGTAGCGTTGAGACAAGATAGTAATTACTAACAATTGGATATCACGAAATTGGGGAGAAAAGGGGGTCAAATTTTGATGAATAATTTACACAAACCCGGGTCTCACTAATAATTTCGTATCACACAAATTTAGTTCATTATTTATTTACTGATAAGCTAAATGATAACATAAGAGAGACACACACACACACACACACACAGTTGCAGTTATTGATTAGAACTTAATACAATGACAACAGGTCCCTAGCGGACCAACACAATATGACACGTTTTACACAAGATGGAGATTTAAAGAGAGAGAGAGAGAGAGAGAGAGAGAGAGAATGAAATGCAAGAGAGAAAAGCAACACATGGATGCATTTGTAAACTATGCTTAGTTTAGCCCAAACACCTTGCCCTGAACTGCCGCTCTTATGGGTAAGAATTGTAATGCATGTATTTACGTGTTGAAGGTTTCCATTGGGTATGTCTTCGTGGACCGAGTTCCGCTTAGTGGGATAGGTACGGCCTTATTCTTTCGATGGCCGTCTCCTTCGTTATCGGGTGTAAGTCTCTGATTGTCCACAAGATGTCACAATTTCCCTTCTCTTAGTTGTCTGTTTCCTTGCAATATTTCTGTGAGAGTGATCTTCTGAGGAGGCTAATCAGGGTAGGAGGGCTGTGTAGACAACCGGTGACGTGAAGAGAATAACCGGGTGGTCCTGCTTGAATTCACCTTCTTAGATACAGTACTCAAATGTAGCATTGATTGCTAAGAGGTTAATTTGTCCTCTTCAACCTCATATTGCATTTTGGAGTCATCCACTAATTGTGGACCCTGGCTGCAGCGCATGGCCCTCTATTCCGATATGTAAATTCTTAACTCACATGTTTATACCCTAGGGTAGATAGGTAGCGTTTCCGTCTTTCTGACACACTCCCTGGGTTCCCTGGGGCGTAGCTAGTTACAAGGCATGGTATCACAATTTACTATGATCTCGTTAGTCAACTAAAATCACAGCCTCATCGTCACAAAAAAATTATCTTTAATCTGGATATTTTCTACAAAAAGTGAAGGATGTAAACAACATAAAATCTTCAAGTTCCAATGTTTTTCATTATAACGTCCTCATTTAACTTTCAATGACATCATAAAATAGACATTAATTTTCATATCCCGTCCATAATTATTCCCACCCATTCGGAAGATGAAATATATTGTCCCAAAGTCTATTTATTTGATGTTCTGTAATTTTGGGTAGTAGACTCTTCACAGGGCACACAGACATTCCGATCTCTCACATTAAAGACCAGAAAGGAGTTGGTCTGCTGCCTTATAATTTGCGATGATGTCATAAAACCACCCACCGCCATACCTCTTTCCCTCTGCGGGAGGGAGAGATATCTCTGTAGACCTGATCCTCACAGGCCAGTCATGACACCTTGTTTGACCATGCTGTAGGTCATGTCTGTTACATGTAATATGTTTTGTGGACTTCACTGGACAGATGTTGCTCTCCGGTTTTGTAATGAAACAAATGTGTGGTTGAACGTGTTCTGTCACTGTGTCTTCTTATGGTCTTGGCCTTAGGCCTAAATACAGGAACACAGTGTCAAGGCATATGAACTAACAGGTTATAGAGAAAACAACACAATTATCACAACACAATACACCCTTTTTGGGGGGATTGGCTTCCCCAGTGATTTTACTACTACTGCAATGTCCAGTGTGTGAGCACCATCTAACCATCTACCACTAAAGGACAGCTTAGTTGGCACAATACATTCTCATGTTCCAACTGTTTGATTTAGTAGCGTGAATCGTTCCTGTTCACACAGAGGTAAGGAGCAGAATAATTGACGCAATGAATCTGATCCTCAAGCTTAACACCTGTGGAAGGCAGGGCTTCCAGCGAGGCCGTGTTTTGGCCTTGTCAGGCGTGATTGTAAATCCCTCAACCGAAGTCGTGAGAGTGTGATGCCCCAATAGGATGTTGTACCGAAGTCGTGAGAGTGCGATGCCCCAATAGGATGTTGTACCGAAGTCGTGAGAGTGTGATGCCACAATAGGATGTTGTACCGAAGTCGTGAGAGTGTGATGCCCCAATAGTATGTTGTACCGAAGTCGTGAGAGTGTGATGCCCCAATAGGATGTTGTACCGAAGTCGTGAGAGTGTGATGCCCCAATAGGATGTTGTACCGAAGTCGTGAGAGTGTGATGCCCCAATAGGATGTTGTACCGAAGTCGTGAGAGTGTGATGCCCCAATAGGATGTTGTACCGAAGTCGTGAGACTGTGATGCCCCAATAGGATGTTGTACCGAAGTTGACTGGCTGAAAGGGAACTCATTACCCTACAAGTGACCTAAACACGACATGAGGACTTTATTAACCATCCAATTAAAAGGCATAAGTCTAACCAAACATTTATCTTGTTCTCTTTCATGAGCTCAAAAGAGCAATACAAAAGATGATTCATTCATTGTCAGTCAGGTACGCCTTATATCCTTCTACATACATTAGTAGGCCAAAGTGTGTACTCATCCAGCCTGCTGCCCTTGTCATTGTGTGGTCTCTGTCCATGGTCTCTTCAGCCCCAGACAAATGCCGAGTCCAATCATGGTGTTACCAGAGCAACATATGCTGACACACAATAGGCTCTTTAACCACCTGCCTGTTCTGAGAAGTTAATCTATTTGCAGAGAGCAGTAAGCCTTCTGTTGACTTCTGTGCACCGATACTCTCTAATGCTAATACAATGTGGTGGCTCTCATTGACAATGCCTCAACCACCATCCTGGGCCTGCTCTCTATTGGTTTGCGTCCCTAATGGCACCCTATTCCCTATGCAGTAAACTACTTTTGACCAGAGCCTTGGTCAAAAGTAGTGCACTCTATAGGGAATAGGGTGCCATTTGGGACGCAAACATTGACAACCATCATTGTTGAGCCTGCTCTGCTCTCTGGACCTGTCTAAAGGTGTTTTCTTCTGGGGATAGTAGGTCTAGAGAGAGGTTACAGGGCCTGGGAAGGCTTAGTGACCCATTGGTATGTCCTGTCAACGCTATTGCTCCACTGTGAGGAGGCAGGTAGTCTAGTGGTTAAGCGCGTTGGGCCAGTAACGTCGGGCCAGTAACCGAAAGTTTGCTGGTTTGAATCCCCGAGCCAACAAGGTGAAAAATAAGAGCGCCTGCTAAATGACTCAAATGTAAGATACAGACCTGTAGTATTAGCTGATAAGGTACTAGTTAGAGTTGTTATTGAGAATTCATGCTAACTACCACTATCTAAAGTTAAATCCATCTAGAGATAAGAGAGAGGTCAAAGGGCCTAGAAGGGTGTATTGACCTGTAACAAATTGATATACAGTATGTCCATGTTATTGCCCCATAGTGAGAGATATATAGATGCAGAAGGCTTAATGTGCATCCTCCAGAAGGCACCATATTCCTTACATAGCGCACTACATTTGACCAGGGCCTATGGGGAAGCAGACCTAGTATCAGCTAATAAGGTACACAGGTTGCCATTCAGAAGTGGTAGTGATAATTAGCTAAGGGGCCATGGTTCCATGAAACCTGATATCCAGCTAGTCTCTCTATGAAAATGGCCCATGCTGCCTCTCTCTAGACCTGCTTCCGTCATTCAGGATGAGTTATTGGGAGCACAATACTATGGGATCGGGTGTCCATCTCTTGAATTAAAACAATGTTTCAGGGGTTACATAACATATTCAAGGACTCCATTATAATATATTCAGATGTTTTTGTCCATGTTAGGCATGTAATTGCTGTTAAAACAGAGTATGTTTTATGTAATGTGCCTTATATTAGGCTACATATTCAATGACTCAATTATAGGTTACACACATGAACTATAGGCATAGTCCACAGGAGGTTGGTGGCACCTTAATTAGGGAGGACGGGCTCGTTTTAATGGCTAGAGTGGTACCAGTGGAATGCTATCAAATACATAAAAAACGTGGTTTGATGCCATTCCATTCGCTCAGTTCCAGATGTTATAATGAGCTATTCTCCCCTCAGCAGCCTCCACTGGCGTAGTCAGATTTCCATCTCATTTCTGTTGGCATTAGGCTAAACGCGTCACTGTTACAGGATGCCTTACTATATATCGCCTACATTTTCCGTTATATATGCGTTTAATTATTCAAGGCCAACGGATATGAGAAGATGGCAGGAGATACCGTTAGGGACAGATCTACATTTGGGACTAAAATATTGGAGGGTTGTAAACCTTTTTCTTTATTTTTTTACTTTGGGGAGGGTTGTATTTTTTTTATTGGGCATTTTTTCACTGGTTTACATTTACTCTTTTGCACGTTTTAATATATAATTTTGTTCCATCATAGACAAATTGACTAATATTTTTACCTCCCCTATATCAAGGTGTTCTGGTACTTCCCTTATGCACTACGCTTTCATTTACTATACTACAGGTCAATATAGTCTGCCAGTCTAACTATCTATTCTGCCCTCTCCACCATTCATAGAGACAATAGTGGATTGTTTATCCAGGTCATACCACGCATAAAAGCAGCATCAATTTTCAATATGAATCCACAAGAACAAATAGGAATAGCTGATAAGCAGCTGAGAGGCCGGTTCATAAGCAGCTGAGAGGCCGGTTCATAAGCAGCTGAGAGGCCGGTTCATAAGCAGCTGAGAGGCCGGTTCATAAGCAGCTGAGAGGCCGGTTCATAAGCAGCTGAGAGGCAGCTGAGAGGTTCATAAGCAGCTGAGAGGCCGGTTCATAAGCAGCTGAGAGGCGGTTCAGCAGCTAAGCAGCTGAGAGGCGGTTCATAAGCAGCTGAGAGGCCGGTTCATAAGCAGCTGAGAGGCCGGTTCATAAGCAGCTGAGAGGCCGGTTCATAAGCAGCTGAGAGGCCGGTTCATAAGCAGCTGAGAGGCCGGTTCATAAGCAGCTGAGAGGCGGTTCATAAGCAGCTGAGAGGCCGGTTCATAAGCAGCTGAGAGGCCGGTTCATAAGCAGCTGAGAGGCCGGTTCATAAGCAGCTGAGAGGCCGGTTCATAAGCAGCTGAGAGGCCGGTTCATAAGCAGCTGAGAGGCCGGTTCATAAGCAGCTGAGAGGCCGGTTCATAAGCAGCTGAGAGGCCGGTTCATGGCATGAAAAACACATTTAAACATGAGACACACAACTAAAAATGCTCCCCTATTATTCTTGTTCAGGGACAATATAATTATCCTACCTAGACAAGCCTACAACATAACACAACTAAAAATGCTCCCCTATTAATCTTGTTCAGGGACAATATAATTATCCTACCTAGACAAGCCTACAACATAACACAACTAAAAATGCTCCCCTATTAATCTTGTTCAGGGACAATATAATTATCCTACCTAGACAAGCCTACAACATAACACAACTAAAAATGCTCCCCTATTAATCTTGTTCAGGGACAATATAATTATCCTACCTAGACAAGCCTACAACATAACACAACTAAAAATGCTCCCCTATTAATCTTGTTCAGGGACAATATAATTATCCTACCTAGACAAGCCTACAACATAACACAACTAAAAATGCTCCCCTATTAATCTTGTTCAGGGACAATATAATTATCCTACCTAGACAAGCCTACAACATAACACAACTAAAAATGCTCCCTATTAATCTTGTTCAGGGACAATATAATTATCCTACCTAGACAAGCCTACAACATAACACAACTAAAAATGCTCCCCTATTAATCTTGTTCAGGGACAATATAATTATCCTACCTAGACAAGCCTACAACATAACACAACAATGCAATGAATAATTGCATTATTGTTTTCAAGGGAGTACAAATTTCTACTCTAGGATGCAGTGAAAATGTAATTGAAATAATGGTGCAAAAGCCCTGTGATTTGAATGTTTAATAATTCCATTTGGATCAGATGTGGGACTACTCTGGGCAGTTTGGAAGGTCTAGAAAGGCACAGTAGCAGGCCAGTCTGGCTGCATTTTTACTTCTGATATTGAGATGAGCTGGCTGTTGCAGATCATCATTCTCCCAAGTCGTCCTATAATAGTGTGGCCACATACGCTCCCAGCAAGCCCAGTTCCGCGCTCTGCCTCCTCTACAATCTGAGTTGCTATTCCTTGTTCTATAGCCAAAATATGTATCATTTAACTTTTAAAATGTATGACCTTTTATGCCATCAACACAACCAGTCACAATGTCATAACCTGTCATGTCTACACCCTCTCTCCGGTGCCCAACATCCCGGTTTACTAACCACTGGTAATGGCAACTCATCTTTACGCACACCTGCATCTCATCATCAGTCACACCTGGACTTCATTACTCCCTGATTACTTACCCTTTTATATAGCACTCTTTTGTTATCCATTATCAGCCAGTATTGGTTATGTTTCCTTGTCAGACGGTTCTCTTGTTTTGGATCGGTCTATGTGGGTTCATATTAAACTCACTGAGTTCCCCTGCTTCCCGACTCCCTGTGTCGACGTTACAGAGCCAGCACCCCAGCCCATCCAGCAGTCCACCCAGGTCAGCGATGCCACCAATCAATCCCTTTCTGAGAAATACTGGTGGCCCACTTTGGAGCAGGACTCTGCACACTATGTCAACTCATGTTCACTATATACTCAATCTAGATCTCCCCGGCACGCAGCAGCAGGAAAACTCCTTCACATTCCAGTGCCTCAGCATCCCTGGTCTCATTTGTCCATTGCTTTCATCACTAATCTCCCCTCTGATGGTTGTAGACAGATTCTCAATCATACTGTTTCATCCCTCTCTCTGGTCTCCCTACTGCTCTCCTGGTCGCTGAGGCACTGTTCCAGCAGGTCTTTCAGCACGTTGGCCTTCCAGAGGATATCGTTTCAGATTGTGGTCCCCAATTCACAACTTGTGTATGGAAGGCTGGGTGTCACGGTAAGCCTCCCTTCCGGGTACAGGCCTCAATCTAACAGGCAGGTTGTGAGGATGAACCTGTATCTGGGGAGGTTCTTGAGAAGTCACTGCCAGGACCGGCAGAGGGAGTGGTCCTGATTCGTTCCTTGGGGTGAAAACGCCCAGAATTCATTGCAACACTCCTCCACTGGGCTGACTCTCTTCCAGTGTGTTCTGGGTTATCAGCCGGACCTGGCTCTGTTGACTCTGAGCCAGAACGAAGCTCCTGCAGTGGACAAGTGGTTCAAGTGCGCAGAAGTGGTATGGAACGATGCCCACATGAGACTCCAGTGCACCGTCCACCGTCAGAAAGAGCAGGCGCATAACCACCGCGATGATACTCCCGTGTTCCATCCTGGTGATCTCTCTACCAGGAACCTCCCACTTCGCCTGCCCTGTAAGAGGCTGAGTCCCCTGTTTGTGGGGCTGTTCAAGGTCATCCGGAGGGCCAACTTAAGGGTAAGGGTAACTTACAGATTAAAACTCCCGACTAACCACCGGATATCACTATCTTTTCATGTTTCCCCCCTCAGGCCAGTGGTTCCTGGTCCCCTGGCTGATGTTTTCCCCCATGACACCCCTCTGCCTCTCTTGGACATCGAGGGGAGCCCCACCTATACCGTCAGATCACTTCTGGTCTCCTGACGTCATGGGAGTTGGTTCCAGTACCTGGTGGACTGGGAGGGACACGGTCCACAGCAACAGCAATTCTGAGAATTCCACCTTCGTCGTCCGGACTGGTGCGCTCCTTGCTCCCGGGCCGTCCTCCTAGCTGGCGTCATCCTGTGTCTGTAGCCGTGCGTCGGGTACTGTCACGTCTACCCCTGCTCCCCCTCTCCAGCGCTCAACGTCGCTGGTGTACTAACACCGGTAATGGCATCTTTACGCACACCTGCGTCTCATCATCAGTCTCACCTGGACTTAATTACTCCCTGATTACTTACCCTTTATATAGCACTCTTTTGTTATCAGTTATCAGACAGTATTAGTTATGTTTCCTTGTCCAACGTTTCTCTTTTGTATCGTTCTATGTTCGTTCATATTAAACTCACTAACTGCACCTACTTCCCGACTCCCTGTGTCGACATTACAGATCTGATTAGGCTACTTCAAGGCTACTACATTAGGCTACTACAAGTCTTCTCTAGGCATGCCAGCGTTTCTTCTCTAGGCATGCCAGCGTTTCTTCTCTAGGCATGCCAGCGTTTCTTCTCTAGGCATGCCAGCGTTTCTTCTCTAGGCATGCCAGCGTTTCTTCTCTAGGCATGCCGGCGTTTCTTCTCTAGGCATGCCAGTGTTTCTTCTCTAGGCATGCCAGCGTTTCTTCTCTAGGCATGCCAGCATTTCTTCTCTAGGCATGCCAGCGTTTCTTCTCTAGGCATGCCAGTGTTTCTTCTCTAAGCATGCCAGTGTTTCTTCTCTAAGCATGCCAGTGTTTCTTCTCTAAGCATGCCAGCGTTTCTTCTCTAGGCATGCCAGCGTTTCTTCTCTAAGCATGCCAGCGTTTCTTCTCTAAGCATGCCAGTGTTTCTTCTCTAGGCATGCCAGCGTTTCTTCTCTAGACATGCCAGTGTTTCTTCTCTAGGCATGCCAGCATTTCTTCTCTAGGCATGCCAGCGTCTCTTCTCTAGGCATGCCAGCGTTTCTTCTCTAGGCATGCTAGCGTTTCTTCTCTAGGCATGCCAGTGTTTCTTCTCTAGGCATGCCAGCGTTTCTTCTCTAGGCATGCCAGCGTTTCTTCCCTAGGGATGCTAGCGTTTCTTCTCTAGGCATGCCAGTGTTTCTTCTCTAGGCATGCCAGCGTTTCTTCTCTAGGCATGCTAGCGTTTGTCTAAAATATCATTCCAGCATCCTCAAAAAGCCTTAACATTAATCAGGTTTCCATCCAACCTTTTTAAGTGGGTAAAGTACATGTCGGATAGAAAATGTCATGACATCATGGGAAAGCATGCGGAATATTAGGGTGCAGATGAAATCAGTAAAGATGAACTTCACAGGGTGATGAGCTTGATGATCCTTTCAATAAATATTGAGGGTCTTATTCTGGTGACATGATTGATGTTTGGCTGCCATTTGTCCCCCAAAAATATCTTGTCCACTTTTGTCCATAATCTCATCATGTAGTAGACTATACCCCCACTGTATCTGTGAGCTGTTGACTAGAGAGCACATACCAATACCAGAGTGGGCACATTCCCTATAACTACGCAACATTTTTTTTGTGGCAAAACCAACAGTAGGCCTAGAGTTGCAAACGAGGTGGAAACCCATTTAGCTTGTAATTTTTATTTGGTATATTGGAAGTTATTTTTATAGGCACTACATATTAATTCATAGGGAGCACAATGGAAATAAATCCCTTACAGTGTTTTGGGAAAGAATTCAGAACCATTGACTATTTCCACATTTTGTTACGTTACAGACATATTCTAAAACGGATTTATGAAGAAAACTATTCCCCACCAATCTATACACAATACCTCATAAGGACTAAGCAAAAACAGGTTTTTAGAAATGTTTGCAAATGTATTAAAAATAATAAACATGTATTCAATCCCTTTGCTATGAGACTTGAAATTGAACTCAGTTGCATCCTGCTTAAAGGCACACACCTGTCTATATAAGGTCCCACAGTTGACATTGCATGTCAGAGAAGAAACCAAGCCATGAGGTCGAAGGAATTGTCCGTAGAGCTCGGAGACAGGATTGTGTCGAGGCACAGATCTGGGGAAGGGTACCAAAACATTTCTGCAGCATTGAAGGTTCTCTGGTCTGATGAAACCAAGATTGAACTATTTGGCCTAAATGCCAAGCTTAACATCTGCAGAAACCTGGCACCATCCCTACGGTGAAGCATGGTGGTGGCAGAATCATGCAGTGGGGATGTTTTTCAGCGGCAGGGACTGGGTGACTAGTCAGGATCAAGGCAACGATGAACAGAGCAAAGTACAGAGATGAAAACCTGCTCCAGAGCGCTCAGGACCTCAGACTGGGGCAAAGATTCACCTTCCAACAGGACAATGACCCTAAGCATACAGTCAAGACAACGCAGGAGTAGTCTCTGAATGTCCTTGAGTGGCCCAGCCAGAGCCCGAATTTAACCCGAACGTACATCTCTGGAAATACCTGAAAATAGCTGTGCAGCAATGCTCCCCATCCAACCTGGCTTGAGAGGATCTGCAGAGAAGAATGGGAGAAACTCCCCAAATACAGATGTGCCCAGCTTGTAGTGTAATACCCAAAAACACTTGATGCTGTAATCGCTGCCAAAGGTAATTCTACAAAGTACTGAGTAAAGGGTCTTTCTGTTTGTAGAGATTGCCTATTGATTGTGGTGTCAAACGCAAACCATGATATTGAAGTGCCCAAAGTTGTTATGCTTTGATTGTTAGTTGTGTGGCACAGAAACCTGTGAAACTATTGTATTTCATTATAAATATGGCGTAAACATGTTCAATCTGATATCCAACAGTTGATGATTGTGTGCAGCCGGCTCTGATCGTAGTGTAATGAAATGGGCAGGGAGAGTGAGCCCATCTGTGGTGGTCGGCGAACCCTCGACCTACTGGCCTGTAGCACTGTGTGGCATCAACAGTGCCACAAAAGCATGCTGAAGTGGCACAGTCGATATCCAAATAAAAAAATACACCATGCTATTCGTGGTAGTGTTGAACGATTTAGTGCTTTTTTGAGTTGGTTTCGGTTGGATTATGAAAAAAATGATCAAGATTTTTTTTTAACATTAAATGCAACATGGCGGTTGAATGCTGTATCAACACATAATAAAACAAGTAAAGTCCCATGATGGTAGTGACTGTCCATCACTGCTTATTAACCATCATATATTCACATTACTTTTATACCAGTTGTGTGATATTACACTTGTTTCATTTGATGACTATTGTTTCATTCCAAGTCATCTCATGTCTATAGATCTGCTGTCGGACAAAAATCGCTACTTTAGTATTTAAAAGAAAATAAGGTCTACTGTTATGACTGCGGAATACCAACAACCAATCACTTAGATCATGTATTTTCAGGTAGAGAACCCTCGCGAATCCCCTCTTTTTATCACGCATTCATAGCAGGTGTAAAAGAAACAGATCAGATGATGTAGCTGTGCAATGGATTGTGGTCATTGTAGTTAATTATGTTTTCTGCACTAAACTATGTAGAACACTGGCCTGTTGGAAATTACAACTCCTTACTACATTCTACAGTTTGGGCATTATCTAATTTATATCTTGATAAACTGCAGAGCAATCTGCCCATAGAACTCCATAGTGGAGTTGTCATAATACCCATAAAACCTAGCGGTCAAACAGGGAAATGGTTCCAATCGTTTTTCCACTATTGGGAGTCCCATAGGGCTGTGCACAATTGTCCCAGCGTCGTCCAGGTTAGGGTTTGGCCGAGGTAGGCCGTCATTGTAGATAAGACTTTGTTCTTAACTGACTTGCCTAGTTAAATAAAGGTTAAATAAAATAAAAAAAACGTGTAGTTCTTTATAATAGCCTAATTAGCATTTCATTTTGGGGGGTAAATACAGGTGAATATATTGATGTCACCTTGTCCTAGAGAGATTTACATGGTTATCAAAACCTCACGCCAGGGTAAACCTACAGTACCCAAAACACAGCCCTTATTTTAAGTGTTTCGAAAATCCCCAATGGGAAAAATGAATGAAGGAAAAACGATTGGAACCATTTCCCTGATTGGAACGATTTCCCTGTTGACCTCTAGGTTTTATGGGTATTATGACTCATTCTGTGACACTCTTGAGCTCACATAAAAAAATAAAAAAATAAACGGAATTCAACTAATTTAATTGTAAGATAATTAGTTGTTTAAAAAAATAAAAAAATAACTGACATTTTGGTTAATAGCTCAGCACTAAGGTGTGGTTGTAAACTTTATTTTGAGTTAAATCTATGAGGGGGGTTGATGTGAAATTTATTTGACGGAACAGGTGAAGGTTCATGTGTCTGTCGGTCGGGGGTAACGTATTTCACACTGTGAGCTGAACTATCTGCCCTCCACCTGCGTTCCCTATCTGTCACATTCACTCAGCACCGAGATTCTGTCTCATTGAGGGGGAATCTCATTGGGGGGTACGGTTTAATATGACATCAAATCCCACAAGACTTTAACATACACGCTGCTGCTTCGAAATGCTTAACAGGTCAAACACACTTTTCAGCTTTGCAGTTTTCTGTCATTACCTATAGAAAATAATGTGATTAATGAATTAATGGTCATATGTTTTACTCTCATAGGGTTTAGATACTTCGATTCGAATATAGGCCTATAGGCTACCTCTGACCGTATGCCTTAATCTACATTTGAAGGGTTGTCCTTGAAATACAAATATGAATCCTTACAAAGAACAGCCAACTCAGAGGGCCCGGTCACATGCCCGCGTTTACCAGAACATTGATCTTCATCAACTGAAGTAATGTAGAATTGTTAGACTATATCAGCTGCAATAAACCTACATCAACTATTCAAATCATTCAAAATACATTTTCAACGATAGGGCTCCGATAAAGACTATATCAACGGAGAGCGAAGGTAGCCTACTTCGTGATGCTCTCTCCTCCTCGCGCTCAATTCCTGCTCCAGGCACGAGGGCAGTCTGCACGATGTGACCAACAAGGATTTGTTACAGGATTTGGGTTCGTTCCTTCGTTTACTGGAACATTGTGTAATTACAACTTTATGCATTCGTAGTGATAGTTCATATTATGACGCTTACCTCATCCTTATATTCAGATGACTAGTCCCAGAATGTTCGGAGCAATGTGTGAGCGCATTTATACAGCCGTTAAATGAACTGAAACTTTGCCGTGCTTGCGTTTCCCTCCTCAACACGACGAGCTATATTTATATCCTAATAATTATGCCTTGACCTTATCCACAAATTGCTTGTTTCAAACGCCATATAAGTTACTTACTTTGTTTGTTGATAAGGAGAGTTCTCCTCCAAAAAAATCGTCCAGCGGTCCTAGAATTCCACATCAGTCTAAAATATCCCCAAAACTAGCCAACGCAAAATGTATGTGCATCACTGTATCCCCTCGTCCAAAGATAACCGTTTGAAGATGTGAAAATAAACCCAAAACTGTTGTAGAATACATGAGTCGTTTTACCGGTTACACTCAGTAAAATAAAGAACAGAGAATATTATTATTTTTGAAATACAAAAAACCCCAGCTATTCTTACCTTCATTACCGTAAAAAGGTTCAAACAATATCTCAATAATCCCAAATAAAGTCTCTTAAACAGCAAAACACCGTTTGGTTTTAGTACATCCAGTAGATGCTCGTGATGATGATGGTAAGGTGATAAGAAGGTTATTACCAGTGCAGCGCTCTCTTTCTCTGTCCCCGGAATGGCTCAATCTCTCTCTCTCTTTTATCCCCCTCTCTCTGTGAACGCGCTTCTCTACAGCGCCGCTCTGTTCGCGCTACTCAGCGCAACTGATGGGCTCGCACTAGATTCTCACACACGAGAATTACCGTCCCTCCCTCTACTCACTTTCCAAAACACGCCATTTAAAGACGTACAGTAGGTAGGACGACGGAGTGAAGGGAAGTTTGGTCCTGAGGCTAAGCAAGCCTAATTAATGTCAAAAGCATCCAGCTGAACTATCAGAATGTATATGTAGTCAATTGCCAGTCATCATAATTCTCATTATGAGAAATATAGGCTCAATTTCCCTGCTAGGAGAGGCTAGCATGGCTGGACCTCCTGGCGATTAGTATTCTAAATAACTTCTGGAGGACATTGCGGAAGTGAAAACGTGACTTGTTTTGCAATGTCATGCAATGAAATTGTACAATTGCCTTCTGCGGAGAACTCTCTCGAATCTGAATGCGGTGATGCTGTCCATGGTGCTGAAGTCACAGACAGAGCAACGGCCATATTGAATGTTTCACGAGTCACGACCACGATGGATGACACATTTTAATTGCTCATGGGTCACTTATGGTGTATATTAGTTGAATACATTTTAGGTAAATCCTCCTATTTGCAAAACTGGTAAACATTTTACCTGAACAAGACAAAGACTAGGCCATATTTTAAAGGTAGGCCAAATCTCATGCTATAATGAGGGTGCTGCAACACTTACTTGGCAATGCAAGTTGATAGTTTTGCCCTGAAATAGGTCCTGGTCCCTAACCCTATCAGTCCTTGTAGGGCTGAGATCAAAGCTAATCTGGTGTAGCACTCAGTCTCAACCTTTAAGTCTTTACTAAAGACTCATCTCTTCAGTGGGTCATATGATTGAGTGTAGTCTGGCCCAGGAGTGGGAAGGTGAACGGAAAGGCTCTGGAGCAACGAACCGCCCTTG
Organism: Oncorhynchus nerka; assembly: GCF_034236695.1. NCBI lineage: Eukaryota > Metazoa > Chordata > Actinopteri > Salmoniformes > Salmonidae > Oncorhynchus > Oncorhynchus nerka. Next base: position 12,911,412 of record NC_088408.1, on the reverse strand, counting down.
CTGTCTCTGCCTGGCCGGTTCCCCTCTTTCCACTGGAATTCTCTGCCTCTAACCCTATTACAGGGGCTGAGTCACTGGCTTACTGGGGCTCTCTCATGCCGTCCCTGGAAGGGGTGCATCACCTGAGTGGGTTGATTCACTGATGTGGTCATCCTGTCTGGGTTGGCGCCCCCCCTTGGGTTGTGCCATGGCGGAGATCTTTGTGGGCTATACTCAGCCTTGTCTCAGGATGGTAAGTTGGTGGTTGAATATATCCCTCTAGTGGTGTAGGGGCTGTGCTTTGGCAAAGTGGGTGGGGTTATATCCTTTCTGTTTGGCCCTGTCCGGGGGTGTCCTCGGATGGGGCCACAGTGTCTCCTGACCCCTCCTGTCTCAGCCTCCAGTATTTATGCTGCAGTAGTTTATGTGTCGGGGGGCTAGGGTCAGTTTGTTATATCTGGAGTACTTCTCCTGTCCTATTCGGTGTCCTGTGTGAATCTAAGTGTGCGTTCTCTAATTCTCTCCTTCTCTCTTTCTTTCTCTCGGAGGACCTGAGCCCTAGGACCATGCCCCAGGACTACCTGACATGATGACTCCTTGCTGTCCCCAGTCCACCTGACCGTGCTGCTGCTCCAGTTTCAACTGTTCTGCCTTATTATTATTCGACCATGCTGGTCATTTATGAACATTTGAACATCTTGGCCATGTTCTGTTATAATCTCCACCCGGCACAGCCAGAAGAGGACTGGCCACCCCACATAGCCTGGTTCCTCTCTAGGTTTCTTCCTAGGTTTTGGCCTTTCTAGGGAGTTTTTCCTAGCCATCGTGCTTCTACACCTGCATTGCTTGCTGTTTGGGGTTTTAGGCTGGGTTTCTGTACAGCACTTTGAGATATCAGCTGATGTACGAAGGGCTATATAAATAAATTGGATTTGATTTAGATTTTTTTGTGACATATACTATTTATACAACAGTATGTGGACTCCTCTTTAAATGACTGAATTAGTTGCTGACAGGAGTATTGAAATTGAGTACACAACCATGCAATCACCATAGACAAACATTGTAAGTGGAATTGCTTTACTGAAGAGCTCGGCGACTTTGAATGTGGCACCGTCACAGAATGCCACCTTTTTAACAAGTCAGGTTGTACAATTTCTGATCTGCTAGAGCTGCCCCAGTTAGCTGTTAGTGCTGTTATTGTGAAGTGGAAAAGTCTAGGAGCAACAACGGCTCAGCCGCGAAGTGGATCACAGAAGCTCACAAGTTCACACTCACTACTGAGTTCCACATTGCCTCTGGAAGCAACTTCAGCAAAAAAAACTGTTCATCAGGAACTTAATGAAATGGGTTTCCATGGCCGAGCAGCCGCACACAAGCCTCAGATCACCATATGCAATGTCAAGTATCAACTGTAGTGGTGTAAAGCTTGCCACCGTTGGACTGTGGAGCTGTGGAAATGCGTTCTCTGGAGTGATGAATCATGCTTCACCATCAGCAGTCTGCTATTATAGCAGCAAAGGATGGACCAACTCCATTTAATGCCCATGATTGTCCACATACCTTTGGTCGTGTAGTGTATGAGGCAGGTCTATGAGGCTAATTAATGTAAAGAGATCATTAAAAATATAACTAGCTCTGTCTAATGAGAGAGGGCCAAAATATGAGAGAGAGAGAGAGAGAGAGAGAGAGAGAGAGAGAGAGAGAGAGAGGCGCACACACAGGTCTGTGCTGTGAGTATATAATCATGTTGATAAAGAATGTCACTGTCCATGAGAGAGCTAGCCTCTCAGAAATAGTACATTTTCTCAGAAATGAAAGTGGTGTAATATATTATCTTCCCTCATTAAACAATACAATGATACAATGATACAATGATACAATGATTCCTTGACCTGGAAATTGAACTGTAGACTTCCTGCTCTATCTCTCTCTCTCTCTATCTCTCTTTCTCTTTAGTCTTCCTGCTCTATCTCTCTCTCTCTTTAGTCTTCCTGCTCTATCTCTCTCTCTCATACTCTCTCTCTCTTTAGTCTTCCTTCTCTCTCTCTCTCTCTCTATCTCTCTCTCTCTCTTTAGTCTTCCTGCTCTATCTCTCTCTCATACTCTCTCTCTCTTTAGTCTTCCTGCTCTATCTCTCTCTCTCATACTCTCTCTCTCTTTAGACTTCCTTCTCTATCTCTCTCTCTCTCTCTCTCTCTCTCTTTAGTCTTCCTGCTCTCTCTCTCTCTCATACTCTCTCTCTCTTTAGTCTTCCTGCTCTATCTCTCTCTCTCTATCTCTCTCTCTTTAGTCTTCCTGCTCTATCTCTCTCTCTCTTTAGTCTTCCTGCTCTATCTCTCTCTCTCTTTAGTCTTCCTGCTCTATCTCTCTCTCTCATACTCTCTCTCTCTTTAGTCTTCCTGCTCTCTCGCTCTCTCTCTCTCATACTCTCTCTCTCTTTACTCTTCCTGCTCTATCTCTCTCTCATACTCTCTCTCTCTCTTTAGTCTTCCTGCTCTATCTCTCTCTCTATCTCTCTCTCTCTTTAGACTTCCTGCTCTCTCTCTCTCTCTCATACTCTCTCTCTCTTTAGACTTCCTGCTCTATCTCTCTCTCTCATACTCTCTCTCTCTTTAGTCTTCCTGCTCTATCTCTCTCTCTCATACTCTCTCTCTCTTTAGACTTCCTGCTCTATCTCTCTCTCTCATACTCTCTCTCTCTTTAGTCTTCCTGCTCTATCTCTCTCTCTCATACTCTCTCTCTCTTTAGTCTTCCTGCTCTATCTCTCTCTCATACTCTCTCTCTCTCTCTCTTTAGTCTTCCTGCTCTCTCCCTCTCTTTCTCTCTCAATTCAATTCAAGGGGCTTTATTGGAATGGGAAGCATAAGTTCACATTGCGAAAGCAATTAGAGTAGATAATAAACACGAGTGAAATACACAATAAAAATGAACAGTAAACATTACACTCTCAGAAGTTCCAAAATAATAAAGACATTACAAATGTCATATTATGTATATAGACAGTGATGTAATGATGTGCAAATGGATCAAGTACAAAGGGAAAATAAATAAACATAAATATGGGTTGTATTTACAATGGTGTTTGTTCTTCACTGGTTGCCCTTGTGGCAACAGGTCACACATCTTGCTGCTGTGATGGCACACGGGTATTTCACCAGTAGATTTGGGAGTTTATCAAAAGAGTGTTTGTTTTCAAATTATTTGTTGATCTGTGAAATCTGAGGTAAATATGTCTCTCTAATATGGTCATACATTTGGCAGGAGGTTGGGAAGTGCAGCTCAGTTTCCACCTCATTTGGGCACTGTGCATGTGGGCAGTGTGTACATAGCCTGTCTTCTCTTGAAAGCCTACGGCGGCTTTCTCAATAGCAAGGCTCACAGAGTTTGTACATAGTCAAATCTTTCCTTAAGTTTGGGTCAGTCACAGTGGTCAGGTATTCTGCCACTGTGTACTCTCTGTTTAGGTCCAAATAGCATTCTACTTTGCCCAGTTATTTTGTGAATTATTTCCTATGTGGCAAGTAATTATCTTTCAGTTTTCTCATGATTTGGTTGGGCGCAGAGGATATTTTTGCAGAATTCTGCATGCACAGTCTCAATTTGGTTTTTGTCCCATTTTGTGAATTCTTGGTTGGTGAGCGGACCCCAGACCTCACAACCATGAAGGGCAAATGGTTCTATAACTGATTCAAGTATTTTTAGCAAGATCCTAATTGGTATGTCAAATTTTATGTTCCATTTGATGGCATAGGACGCCCTTCTAACCTTGTCTCAGATCGTTCACAGCTTTGTGGAAGTTACCTGTGGCGCCGATTTTTAATCTAGGGTATGTATAGTTTTTTGTGTGCTCTAGAGCAACAGTGTCTAGAATAAATTTGTATTTGTGGTTCCCGGCAACTGGACCTTTTTTGGAACACCATTATTTTTGACTTGCTGAGATTTACTGTCAGGGCAAAATCGGTGCAGAAGATCTAGGTGCTGCTGTAGGCCCTCCTTGGTTGGGGACAGAAGCACCAGATCATCAGAAAACAGTAGACATTTGACTTCAGATTCTTGCCTGTCTAGGACTGGGGAACCCCGTTCCGCTAGTGGAACCCCTCGCCAACGGCCATTGAAATTGCAGGGTGCCAAATTCAAATCAACAGAAATCTCATAAATCAAATTTCTCAAACATACAAGTATTAGGCACCATTTTAAAGATACAATTCTCGTTAATCCAGCCATAGTGTCTGATTTCAAAAATGCTTCACAGCGAAAGCTCCACAATCGATTATGTTAGGTCACCACCAACTCACAGAAAAACCCAGCCATTTTCCCAGCCAAAGAGAGTCACAAAAAGCCCACAGAGATAAAAATGAATCACTAACCTTTGATGATCTTCACCAGATGACACTCATAGGACTTCATGTTACACCATACATATATGTTTTCTTCGGTAAAGTTCATATTTATATCCAAAAATCTTATTTTACATTGGCGTGTTACGTTCAGTAGTTCCAAAACAGTGATATTGCAGAGAGCCACATTTACATTTGAACATCTTGGCCATGTTCTGTTATAATCTCTACCCGGCACAGCCAGAAGAGGACTGGCCACCCCACATAGCCTGGTTCCTCTCTAGGTTTCTTCCTAGGTTTTGGCCTTTCTAGGGAGTTTTTCCTAGCCACCGTGTCCTTTTACACGTGCATTGCTTGCTGTTTGGGGTTTTAGGCTGGGTTTCTGTACAGCACTTTGAGATATCAGCTGATGTACGAAGGGCTATATAAAGAAATTTGATTTGATTTGATGAATTCACAGAAATACTCATTAGAAATGTTGATGAAAATTCAAGTGTTATGCATGGAACTATAGATACACTTCTCCTTAATGCAACCGCATTAATGGATGGATTTTATAATGTCGTATGTTTTCCCCCCAACACCACTTTTCATCAATTTGTATAGCAGACCCTCATGCCAAATTGAGTCTAAGGCTTTTTTTAAATAAACAAATCATGAGAAGACTTTGCCTTTCTTTTGGTTAGTTTGTTTGTCAATTAGGGTATAAAGGGTGAATATGTAGTCTGTTGTGTGATAATTAGGTAAAAATCTAATTTGACATTTGCTCAGTACTTCATTTTCACTGAGGAAATGTACAAGTCTGCTGGTAATGATAATGCAGAGGATTTTCCCAAGTTTGCTGTTGACGCATATCCCACGATAGTTATTGGGGTCAAATGTGTCTCCACTTTTGTGGATTGGGGTGATCAGCCCTTGGTACCAAATATTGGGGAAGATGCCGGAGCTAAGGATGATGTTAAATAGTTTAAGTATAAGCAATTGGAATTTGTTGTCATTTCATTGAGGATACCATAAACATCGCAGGCTGTTTTGGGTTGGAGGGTTTTTATTTTTTCCTGTAGTTAATACAAGCTAATTGGAGAATCCAGTGGATTCTGGTAGTCTTTAATAGTCGATTCTAAGATTTATATTTGATCATGTATATGTCTTTGCTGTTTGTTCGTTGTTATAGAGCCAAACATTTTGGAGAAGTGGTTCACATCTCCATTTGGATACGTAACTCTTTGTGTTGTCATTTCTTTAGTGTTTTCCAATTTTCCCGGAAGTGGTTAGAATCTATGGATTCTTCAATTACATTTAATTAAGCTGATTTCTGACATGCTGTTCCTTCTTTTTCTGTAGTGTATTTCTGTATTGTTTTCGTGATTCACCATAGTGAAGGCGTCTCCTCAGCTTTTCTGGGTCGCCACAGTGGCATGAGAAAGTATTTACCCCCTTGGCCTGGAATTTAAATAGATTTTTTGTGGGTAGGTATCATTTTATTTACACAACATGGCTACCACTTTGAAGATGGAAAATATTTTTGTGTGTGAAACAAACAAGAAATAAACAACTGAAAACTATGGCGTGCATAACTGTACACCCCCCCCCCCCCCCAAAGTCAATACTTTGTCAAGCCACCTTTTGCATAAATTACAGCTGCAAGTCTCTTGGGGTATGTCTCTACAAGCTTAGCACATCTAGCCACTGGGATGTTTGCCCATTCTTCAAGGCAAAACTGCTCCAGCTCCTACAAGTTAGATGGGTTCCAGTGGTGTACATCAACCTTTAAGTCATACCACAGATTCTCAATTATATTGAGGTCTGGGATTTGACTAGGCCATTCCAAGACATTTAAATGTTTCCCCTTACACCCCTCGAGTGTCGCTATAGCAGTATGCTTAGAGTCATTGTCCTGCTGGAAGGTGAACCTCCGTCCCAGTCTCAAATCTCTGGAAGACTGAAACAGGTATCCCTCAAGAATTTCCCGGTATTTAGCGCCATCCTTCAATTCTGATCAGTTTCCCAGTCCCTGCTGACGAAAAACATCCCCACGGCATGATGCTGCCACCACCATGCGTCACTGTGGGGATGCTGTTCTCTGGGTGATGAAAGGTGTTGGGTTTGGGCCAGACATAGCGTTTTCCTTGATGGCCAAAAAGCTCAATTTTAGTCTCATCTGACCAGAGTACCTTCTTCCATATGTTTGGGGAGTCTCCCACATGCCTTTTGGCGAACACCAAACATGTTTGCTTATTTCTTTAATGAAGCAATGGCTTTTTTCTGGCCATTATTCCGTAAAGCCCAGCTCTGTGGAGTGCACTGCTTAAAGTGGTCCTATGGACAGATACTCCAATCTCCGCTGTGGAGCTTTGTAGCTGCTTCATGGTTATCTTTGGTCTCTTTGTTGCCACTCTCATTAATGCCCTCCTTCCCTGGTCCATGAGTGTTGGTGGGCGGCCATCTCTTGGCAGGTTTGTTGGGGTGCCATATTCTTTCCATTTAAAAAAAATAGTTTTAATGGTGCTCTGTGGGATGTTAGAAGTTTCTCTTATTTTTTTATAACACAACCCTGATCCGTATATCTCCACAACTTTGTCCCTGACCTGTTTGGAGAGCTCCTTGGTCTTCATGGTGCCGCTTGCTTTGTAGTGCCGCTTGCTTAGTGGTGTTGCAGACTCTAGGGACTTTCAGAACAGGTGTATATATACTGAGACCATGTGACGGATCATGTGACACTTAGATTGCACACAGGTTGACTTTATTTAACTAATTATGTGACTTCTGAAGGTAATTGATTGCACCAGATCTTATTTAGGGTCTTCATAGCAAATGGGGTGAATAATTACGCACGCACCACTTTTAAGTCTTAAATGTTTTATACTTTTTTGAAACAAGTATTTTTTTTCATTTCACTTCACCAATTTAGATTCATTTGTGTATGTCCATTACATGAAATTGTCAGAGTCTATCTAAAAGATAGCGAAGGAGTCAGGCTCAGGACACAGGTAACAATAACTGATTTACTCAATCCAAAACGTAACAAAATCCCGGTCCAAACAAGGACAAAACAGGACTCAAAATATAACACACCGGAATACACGAAAGACAATCACGCACAAAACAGAAAGGGAAACCAGAGGGTTAAATAAGGAACATAATTATGAGATGGGAACCAGGTGTGTAAACAGACAAAGCAAAAGGAAAAATGAAACATGGATCGGTGGTGGCTAGAAAGCCGGTGACGTCGACCGCCGAACGAACAAGGCGAGGGAACAACTTCGGTGGAAGTCGTGACAGAAATCCAAATAAAATTCAATTTCAATTACAGAAAAACACCAAGGCGGGATGAATACTTTTGTAAGGCACTGTATGTTTTTGATTGGACAGGTTTCTCAATTTCGTTCTTAGGTTTTTTAATCCTTCATCAAACCATTTGTCATTGTTGTTAATTGGATTTGATAGGGAAGCTGAGAGGTCAAACACACTGTTAAGATTTTCTTCTGCCAAGTTTACACCTTCACTATTACAGTGGAATGTTTTGTCCAGGATGTTGTCTAAAAGGGATTGAATTTGTTGTTGCCTAATTGTTTTTTGGTAGGTTTACAAACTACATTCCTTCCATCTATAGCATTCCTTAATATTATTCAGATCCTTTGGTTTTGATGCTTCGTGATTGGTTATTGATCTGTTCAAGTAGACTGTGATTTTGCTGTGGTCTGATAGGGGTGTCAGTGGACTGACTGTGAACGCTCTGAGAGACTCGGACTTTAGGTCAGTGATAAAGTAGTCTACAGTACTACTGCCAAGAGATGAGCTATAGGTGTACCTACCATTGGAGTCCACTCGAAGCCTACCATTGACTTTGTACATACCCAGCATGTGACAGAGCTGCAGGAGTTGTGACCCGTTTTTGTTGGTTATGTTGTCATAGTTTTGCATAGGGGGCATATGGGGGAGGGAATGCTGTCACCTCCAGGCTGGTGTTTGTCCCCTTGTGTGCTGAGGGTGTCAGGTTATTGTGCGGTTCTGGCATTTAGGTTGCCACAGACTAGTAACTTTCCCCCTCCATGATGGAGAAGCTGTCTTCATTCAAGTATTGGGATTCTAGTGGGGGGGATATAGGTAGCAGAGAGGAGGACACTTTTTTATTTTTTATTTCTAGCCAAATTTAAAAATGTCCTGTTTTGACTAATATTATAGAGTGGGTTAGGTCTGCTCTATACCCAATTAGCATACCCCCTGAGTCTCTTCCCTGTTTCACACCTGGTAGTTTGGTGGATGGGACTACCAGCTCTCTATAACCCAGTTGGTAACCAGTGGGTCCGTCTCCTCTATACCATGTTTCTTGTAGGATGACAATGTTTGTATTTTCGATTTCTTTGAAGTCCAGGTTCGTGCTCTTTAGGCCAAAGGCAGATGACCTCAGGGCTTGGATATTCCAGGATGAAATAGTGAAGGCCTTGTGTTCCATAAAGTGTCCAATGTTGTTGTTCGTGTGGTTTGGCCTCAGGCAAGTAAGTGTCAGCAGAGCCTGCTGAGCATCTGGTACATGCCATTGGCTTGGTCTTGTGTAAGCACGGGGGTTGGGCCTGTTTGCCTGTTCACGGTCTGGGCGTATGTGTGACTTCTATGTTGAGGCCCTCTTTGCGGGAGTGTGGGGAATGGGGTGGGCAGGAGGGGCATAGGTCTAATCTGAGAAGGCCTAAATTGGCTATGGGCATTGTTGACTTGGATGGGTGTTGATTGACTGTGGTGGGGGTTTGGATGTGGCAGGTGGTGTTGTGGTCTGGATGAAGGTCCTCTCGGCGTGGGTCCTCTATTTTCAGGTCTGTGCTGGGGGTTCCCGCAGTTCTGGGAGAGTGTCTCACTGGTCTGGGCAGGGTGTCTACTGATCTGTTGCTCCTGTGTGAAGTGTTAGGGCTGCGGTTGAGAGTGATGTCCTTTGGGGTCCGGGCGAAGGTAGGCACTGCTGCCTTGTGTAGGTGGACCTGGTCATAAAGGTTGTTCAAGTCCAATGTGCAGTGGTGGGCCAGGTAAATATTTGGTTTTGAGGCACAGTCACGGGAAATACTTGCGTTTAACCATTGGATGGTAGCAGCATGGAAGTCTTTTCAGGGTAGAAAAGTGGAGATAACCACTTGTGCGTTGGGGAAAGTAGCTTTTCAATCACTTCCTTCAGTGGGGTGGCCACCCTTTCCTGCTGTGCTCTCAGGTCGTTTGTGCCTGTGTGTATTATTATGTGACTGGGTGACCCTAGTTGGACTTCAGACAGAAGGTGTTTGGACACCAGAGTTTAGACACTGTGTTCGGTAAAAAATGTATTTCCTTGAATATATTTCCCTTTTGAGTCCATAAGGAGTATAATCTGTGGTTTGTGTATGTCCTCAGTTGGTGTGGTGGGGTTGACAGAAGGGTCATCTGGGTGGCTGACAGGGGGGGTGCTCAGAGGGGGTGCTCAGAGGGGGTGGGATCCCCTGGGCTTGGGGTTCTTCATTTGCCTGTCCTGCTGTGTTATCAACGTGGTCAGGGTCTGGGGTGGACTGTCCTGCTGTGTTATCAACGTGGTCAGGGTCTGGGGTGGACTGTCCTGCTGTGTTGCCGAGACTTTTGTCGGGAGCTGAGGTTGGCTGTTCTGGGCGGGGGGGGGGTTGGTTTAAGGGGGTGTTGTTGTGCTGGACTGTTGTCTGGATCTGTGCTGACTGGAGTGTAATCACCTGCTGTTCCAGCTCCACCTGCCTTACCTCCAGCTGGGTAAATGTATCCATCATTTCAATGAGGGAGTAGTATTCTGTGCTGGGAGGTTGACTTTCCCCTTGGGGTTGCTTGTCTGTGTGGTTATGTAATGAAGAGGTCTGGTCTGACCCGCTTGGGGTGGGGGTATCTTTCTCAAGGGAAAGCTTCTCCTGCTGAGCTATTTCTTTGATTAGGTGAAAGTCCAGCTGAAACTGTTTGGAGTTACCCTGTACCAATATTCTTCCAGACTTATAGAGATTCATATTAGCTGACTCAGAGTCCTCGTTGTCTATTATCCTGAGTTTCAACCCCTCGTTAACACCCCCTCTCTTAAAAGAGGGGTAGTGTGCTAATATAGCACTGTTCCATGCTAGGGGATGGTCTGCGTGGAAGATAAGGTTGCTTATGTTCCCATTTTTATATAGTCAGCAAAACGTGTCTACTTATTTTCCATAAGGAGCTTGAGTTTGTATTATTTTCGTGTCTTATTATTCGTTACATACAGAGGGTACTGTATTTTAATTACCTCTGAACAGCGGGAGGGTGCTTCTAAGGCCTCTCCATTAAGATGGGGCTCTCTTGCCATTATTGGCCTCTATAACTATATCTATTTTGTTTTGCGAATTGGATTGATCCCCTCTACCACACGGAACCCCACTAATCCTACCGACGGAAATGCACGAGGTGGCTAAAAACAGACCTCCATCCTATGCTAGCTTGCTGCCGATGGCCAGGCTAGCTGTCTGAATCGCCGTGATCCCAACCAACCTCACTACTCACTGGACCCTTTTGATCACTCGACTAAGCATGCCTCTCCTTAACATCAATATGCCTTGTCCATTGCTGTTCTGGTTAGTGTTTATTGGCTTATTTCACTGTAGAGCCTCTAGTCCTGCTCACTATACCTTATCCAACCTATTAGTTCCATCACCCACACATGAGATGACATCTCCTGGTTTCAATGATGTTTCTAGAGACAATATCTCTCTCATCATCTCACTCAATAGCTAGGTTTACCTCCACTGTATTCACATCCTACCATAGATTTGTCTGTATATTATACCTTGAAGCTATTTCATCGCCCCCAGAAAACTCCTTTTACTCTCTGTTCCAGACATTCTCGATGACCAATTCTCATTGCTTTTAGCCGTACCCTTATCCTACTCCTCTGTTCCTCTGGTGATGTAGAGGTGAATCCAGGCCCTGCAGTGCCTAGCTCCACTCCTATTCCCCAGGTGCTCTCTATTGATGACTTCTGTAACCGTAATAGCCTTGGTTTCATGCATGTTAACATTAAAAGCCTCCTCCCTAAGTTTGTTTTATTCACTGCTTTAGCACACTCTGCCAACCCTGATGTCTTAGCCGTGTCTGAATCCTGGCTTAGGAAGACCACCAAAAATTCTGACATTTTCATTCCTAACTACAACATTTTCAGACAAGATAGAACTGCCAAAGGGGGCAGTGATGCAATCTACTGCAAAGATAGCCTGCAGAGTTCTGTCCTACTATCCAGGTCTGTACCCAAACAATTTGAACTTCTACTTTAAAAAATCCACCTCAACCAAGATCTCAGCGATCACTGCCTCATTGCCTGCATTCGTAATGGGTCAGTGGTCAAACGACCTCCACTCATCACTGTCAAACGCTCCCTGAAACACTTCAGCGAACAGGCCACGCTCAAGGTCCTAAACGATATCTTAACTGCCATCGATAAGAAACATTACTGTACAGCCGTATTCATTGATCTGGCCAAGGCTTTCGACTCTGTCAATCACCACATCCTCATTGGCAGACTCGACAGCCTTGGTTTCTCAAATGATTGCCTCGCCTGGTTCACCAACTACTTCTCTGATAGAGTTCAGTTTGTCAAATCGGAGGGTCTGTTGTCCGGACCTCTGGCAGACACTATGGGGGTGCCACAGGGTTCAATTCTTGGACCGACTCTCTTCTCTATATACATTAATGATGTCGCTCTTGCTGCTGGTGAGTCTCTGATCCACCTCTACGCAGATGACACCATTCTGTATACTTCTGGCCCTTCTTTGGACAATGTGTTAACAACCCTCCAGGCAAGCTTCAATGCCATACAACTCTCCTTCAGTGGCCTCCAATTGCTCTTAAATACAAGTAAAACTAAATGCATGCTCTTCAACCGATCGTTGCCTGCACCTTCCCGCCTGTCCAACATCACTATTCTGGACGGCTCTGACTTAGAATATGTGGACAACTATAAATACCTAGGTGTCTGGTTAGACTGTAATCTCTCCTTCCAGACCAACATCAAACATCTCTAAATCTAGAATTGGCTTCCTATTTCGCAAGAAAGCATCCTTCACTCATGTTGCCAAACATACCCTTGTAAAACTGACCATCCTACCAATCCTCGACTTTGGCAATGTCATTTACAAAATAGCCTCCAATACCCTACTCAACAAATTGGATGCAGTATATCACAGTGCCATCCTTTTTGTCACCAAAGCCCCATATACTACCCACCATTGCGACCTGTACGCTCTCCTCGGCTGGCCCTCGCTTCATACTCGTCGCCAAACCCACTGGCTCCATGTCATCTACAAGACACTTCTAGGTAAAGTCCCCCCTTATCTCAGCTCGCTGGTCACCATAGCATCACCCACCTGTAGCACGCGCTCCAGCAGGTATATCTCTCTGGTCACCCCCAAAGCCAATTCTTTCTTTGGCCGCCTCTCCTTCCAGTTCTCTGCTGCCAATGACTGGAACGAACTACAAAAATCTCTGAAACTGGAAACACTTATCTCCCTCACTAGCTTTAAGCACCAACTGTCAGAGCAGCTCACAGATTACTGCACCTGTACATAGCCCATCTATAATTTAGCCCAAACAACTACCTCTTTCCCTACTGTATTTATTTTATTTATTTATTTTGCTCCTTTGCACCCCACTATTTTTATTTCTACTTTGCACATTCTTCCACTGCAAATCTACTATTCCAGTGTTTTACTTGCTATATTGTATTTACTTTGCCAACATGGCCTTTTTTTTGCCTTTACCTCGCTTATCTCACCTCATTTGCTCACATCGTATATAGACTTGTTTCTACTGTATTATTGACTGTATGTTTGTTTTACTCCACGTGTAACTCTGTGTTGTTGTATGTGTAGTACTGCTTTGCTTTAACTTGGCCATGTCGCGGTTGTAAATGAGAACTTGTTCTCAACTTGCCTACCTGGTTAAATAAAGGTGGAATAAGAAAGGGCTTTGACACATCAGTTTCAAGTTGTATCTCTTTGTCATATCATGCTTGGTAGCCTCAGCATTCAGTCCTTATAAAGCTAAATACATCATTGTAATGTCTTTTTCTTCTTGGCTATTAGAAGTAAAAAATAACTTCAGACTAAGCATTACTGGCTCAGTTCCAGGTTGGATGGTGTTTTCAGGTTTCTGTTTGTTTGACAGAGCCATTTGATGTATAGTTTGGGAATAATAATCATTGAGTGTCGGAATCATTCCAGGTAATTCCGTCCAAAATCAGGTTTTAGGTTTGGAGTTTTCATTTGGAGTGAATGTAATGTTGTTGAGGGCAGTATCCTGTATATGTCCTGGTGACATAGTGGAGGGTAGTATCCTGTATATGTCCTGGTGACATAGTGGAGGGTAGTATCCTGTATATGTCCTGGTGACATAGTGGAGGGTAGTATCCTGTATATGTCCTGGTGACATAGTGGAGGGTAGTATCCTGTATATGTCCTGGTGACATAGTGGAGGGTAGTATCCTGTATATGTCCTGGTGACATAGTGGAGGGTAGTATCCTGTATATGTCCTGGTGACATAGTGGAGGGTAGTATCCTGTATATGTCCTGGTGACATAGTGGAGGGTAGTATCCTGTATATGTCCTGGTGACATAGTGGAGGGTAGTATCCTGTATATGTCCTGGTGACATAGTGGAGGGTAGTATCCTGTATATGTCCTGGTGACATAGTGGAGGGTAGTATCCTGTATATGTCCTGGTGACATAGTGGAGGGTAGTATCCTGTATATGTCCTGGTGACATAGTGGAGGGTAGTATCCTGTATATGTCCTGGTGACATAGTGGAGGGCAGTATCCTGTATATGTCCTGGTGACATAGTGGAGGGCAGTATCCTGTATATGTCCTGGTGACATAGTGGAGGGTAGTATCCTGTATATGTCCTGGTGACATAGTGGAGGGTAGTATCCTGTATATGTCCTGGTGACATAGTGGAGGGTAGTATCCTGTATATGTCCTGGTGACATAGTGGAGGGTATCCTGTATATGTCCTGGTGACATAGTGGAGGGTAGTATCCTGTATATGTCCTGGTGACATAGTGGAGGGTAGTATCCTGTATATGTCCTGGTGACATAGTGGAGGGTAGTATCCTGTATATGTCCTGGTGACATAGTGGAGGGTAGTATCCTGTATATGTCCTGGTGACATAGTGGAGGGTAGTATCCTATATATATCCTGGTGACATAGTGAAGGTTATGTTGTAGAGGGCAGTATCCTGTATATATGTCCTGGTGACATAGTGTTGTGGAGGGTAGTATCCTGTATATATGTCCTGGTGACATAGTGAAGGTTATGTTGTTTAGGGCAGTATCCTGTATATATGTCCTGGTGACATAGTGTTGTGGAGGGTAGTATCCTGTATATATGTCCTGGTGACATACTGAAGGTTATGTTGTAGAGGGCAGTAACCTGTATATATGTCCTGGTGACATAGTGTTGTGGAGGGTAGTATCCTGTATATATGTCCTGGTGACATAGTGAAGGTTATGTTGTAGAGGGCAGTAACCTGTATATATGTCCTGGTGACATAGTGGAGGTTATGAGAAAGAATAAAGTAGACAGCACGGGTCAAAATGTTGATTTATGACCCTGTGTCCACGATGACGTGTACATGTCCAAATATGGGCCTCCGGCCAGGACATCCTGTTCCTGTGGTCACGTGTTAGAGGGTGTGTTATTTTATATCTATATTGCATCCTTTGAAGTTGTCATGCTGATTGATGTCTAGGGACCTGGTTGAACTGGGGGGTTCTGTGTTTGAACTTTTGAAAGAGTATGGCCCTCACCCCCAGTTGTATTGCCCTTATGGTTGTTATCTGATGAAGCAGGAATGTCCGGGGTATTGGCTGTGGCAGACGCATTATAAATGTCCAGAACAAGGCATGCGACCCCAGAACAGTAAACAAGATTTTTAAACATGGATTTTGTGATCAGTGGCAAAGCTGTGATGACTGTAACAACGGAAGCAGGACCGCGGCTGAAACATAGAGAAAGGGCCAAGTATAATGCCACAATACACGATGCGCCAAAAAAGCGGTTTCTAAGTGTGTATAGAACCCAGATACCGCCCGCCACTGCGCTGAAAGATCAAGTGCTGATGTCTAATAGATAGCAATGGGGGTATCTGTTTGATTACTTGGCCTGTAGAGTGAACCTCTATACGGTAGCCGAAGGAGAAGAATATGCCGACCAGACATTAGGAGTGGACTATGGGGTTGAAGACTGGACGGTTTTTCACCAGGTTTTGTGTCCCGAACTCAGACTTATCACCAAGGGGTGTAGCTTGTTCACAGGCTACGAGACCCGTTGGGAAGGTGCCCCTGACTCCTCAGGAAGAGTATTTCACAGGGTAAAAATACAGAGAAAGAATGAACTTCCATGTGGCTGCGTGGAGTTCTATATCAGCAACGAGGAAATCCGCAACCAAAACATTCGTGACTGGGGATTTTAGGTTGCGCATGCTTATTCCGTTTAAAAGTTGGGATTTATTGGAATTGAAAATGTTGGAGTTGTTGGATGCTCTGTTTGCACAGAGGCAACAGCTCTGTTGTCCTACTGCTCTCTCTCTCTCTCCCTCTCTCTCTGTTGTCCTACTGCTCTCTCTCTCTCCCTCTCCCTCTCCCTCTCTCTCTGTTGTCCTACTGCTCTCTCTCTCCCTCTCCCTCTCTCTCTGTTGTCCTACTGCTCTCTCTCTCTCTCTCTCTCCCTCTCTCTCTGTTGTCCTACTGCTCTCTCGCTCTCTCTCTCTCTCCCTCTCCCTCCCTCTCTGTTGTCCTACTGCTCTCTCTCTCTCTCTCTCTCTCTCTCTCTCTCTCTCCCTCTCCCTCTGTAGTCATACTGCTCTCTATCTCCCTCTCTCTGTTGTCCTACTGCTCTCTCTCTCTCTCTCTCTCTCCCTCTCCCTCTCTCTCTGTTGTCCTACTGCTCTCTCTCTCTCTCTCCCTCTCTTTCTGTTGTCCTACTGCTCTCTCTCTCCCTCTCTCTGTAGTCATACTGCTCTCTCTCTCTCTCTCTCTCTCTCCCCCTCTCCCTCTCTCTCTGTTGTCCAACTGCTCTCTCACTCCCTGTCTCTCTGTTGTCCTACTGCTCTCTCTCTCTCCCTCTCTCTCTGTTGTCCTACTGCTCTCTCTCTCTCTCCCCCTCTCCCTCTGTTGTGCTACTGCTCTCTCTCTCTCCCCGTCTCTCTGTATTCTTCCTGCTCTCTCTCTCTCTCTCGCTCTCTCTCTCTCTCTGTAGTCTTCCTGCTCTCTCTCTCTCTCTCCCTCTCCCTCTCCCTCTCTCTGTTGTCCTACTGCTCTCTCTCTCTCTCTCTCTCTCTCTCTCTCTCTCTCCCTCTCCCTCTGTAGTCATACTGCTCTCTATCTCCCTCTCTCTGTTGTCCTACTGCTCTCTCTCTCTCTCTCTCTCTCTCTCTCTCCCTCTCCCTCTCTCTCTGTTGTCCTACTGCTCTCTCTCTCTCTCCCTCTCTCTCTGTTGTCCTACTGCTCTCTCTCTCCCTCTCTCTGTAGTCATACTGCTCTGTCTCTCTCTCTCTCTCTCTCTCTCCCTCTCCCTCTCTCTCTGTTGTCCAACTGCTCTCTCGCTCCCTGTCTCTCTGTTGTCCTACTGCTCTCTCTCTCTCCCTCTCTCTCTGTTGTCCTACTGCTCTCTCTCTCTCTCCCCCTCTCCCTCTGTTGTGCTACTGCTCTCTCTCTCTCCCCGTCTCTCTGTATTCTTCCTGCTCTCTCTCTCTCTCTCTCTCTCTCTCTCTCTGTAGTCTTCCTGCTCTCTCTCTCTCTCTCTCTCTCTCTCTCCCTCTCCCTCTCTCTCTGTTGTCCTACTGCTCTCTCTCTCTCTCTCCCTCTCTCTCTGTTGTCCTACTGCTCTCTCTCTCCCTCTCTCTGTAGTCATACTGCTCTCTCTCTCTCTCTCTCTCTCCCTCTCCCTCTCTCTCTGTTGTCCAACTGCTCTCTCGCTCCCTGTCTCTCTGTTGTCCTACTGCTCTCTCTCTCTCCCTCTCTCTCTGTTGTCCTACTGCTCTCTCTCTCTCTCCCCCTCTCCCTCTGTTGTGCTACTGCTCTCTCTCTCTCCCCGTCTCTCTGTATTCTTCCTGCTCTCTCTCTCTCTCTCTCTCTCTGTAGTCTTCCTGCTCTCTCTCTCTCTCTCTCTCTCTCCCTTTCTCTCTGTAGTCGTTCTGCTCTCTCTCTCCCTCTCTCTCTCTGTAGTTTTCCATCTCTCTCTTTCTCTCTCTCCCTCTCTTCCTCCCTCTCGGTAGTCTTCCTGCTCTCTCTCTCTCTCCCTTTCTCTCTGTAGTCATTCTGCTCTCTCGCCCTCTCTCTCTCCCTCTCTCTCTCTCTCTCTGTCCCTGTAGTTTTCCATATTTTCCATCTCTCTCGCTCTCTCTCTCTCTCCCTCCCTGCTCTCCCTCCCTCTCTGTAGTCTTCCTGCTCTCTCTCCCTCCCTCTCTGTCTCTCTCTGTTGTCCTACTGCTCTCTGTCGCTCCCTCTCCCTCTCTCTCTGTTGTCCTACTGCTCTCTCTCTCTATCCCCCTCTCCCTCTGTTGTGCTACTGCTCTCTCTCTCTCCCCGTCTCTCTGTATTCTTCCTGCTCTCTCTCTCTCTCTCTGTAGTCTTCCTGCTCTCTCTCTCTCTCTCTCTCCGCTTTCTCTCTGTAGTCATTCTGCTCTCTCTCCCTCTCTCTCTCTGTAGTTTTCCATCTCTCTCTTTCTCTCTCTCCCTCTCTTCCTCCCTCTCGGTAGTCTTCCTGCTCTCTCTCTCTCTCCCTTTCTCTCTGTAGTCATTCTGCTCTCTCGCCCTCTCTCTCTCCCTCTCTCCCTCTCTGTCCCTGTAGTTTTCCATATTTTCCATCTCTCTCGCTCTCTCTCTCTCTCCCTCCCTCCTCTCCCTCCCTCTCTGTAGTCTTCCTGCTCTCTCTCCCTCCCTCTCTGTCTCTCTCTGTTGTCCTACTGCTCTCTGTCGCTCCCTCTGCCTCTCTCTCTGTAGTCTTCCTGCTCTCTCTCTCTGTTGTCTTCTTCCTCCTCTCTCTCCCTCTGTAGTCCTGCTGCTTTCGTCATCACTGTCTCCCTGTCAATATATTTTTCTCCATCTCTGTTTTCTGACCATTCATCGTTCTGTTTCTGTAAAGTGAATCATGTGCCAAATATAGCTACAGTCCTGCATCCATTCATAAAGAATACCAGTACAAAGAGGGGTCCCTAGCTTTTTAGTGGCCTGCACTGTGAGAATTCACAGAACACCATGGCAATAGAGACCGTGTGTGTTTGTGTGTGTCTGTGTACAGTGGGTGTGTGTGTACACTGCCATGCCATAATACCATCCCATTGTTACCAGCCTACTATTATGCATCCTAATGCGCCAACCATGTGGGTTTAGACGAGATCCAGTTTCATACTGTGTGTGTGTGTGTGTGTGTGTGTGTGTGTGTGTGTGTGTGTGTGTGTGTGTGTGTGTGTGTGTGTGTGTGTGTGTGTGTGTGTGTGTGTGCGTGTGTGTGTGTGTGATGAGACCGTTAGAGGGTCAAAGTGATTACACTCCCAAGGACATCGATGAGAAACCAATTTTGCAGATTCTGGTCAGTAAAACAGATCTAACTCTCCTCTTAATGGAACCAATCTTCCAAAGTGTGTTGCACACACACACACAACATAACACACACAACATAACACACAAAACACACACACACAGAGAGAGAGAGGGAGAGATGAACACACAAGCAAACTGTTTGGTGCTCAACAGGATGGATATTCCGATCAATGGAGGAGGAGGCTGTAGGTGGACTGAACTAACATTCTGAAATACCAACAATGAGAGGCTGATATTTCATCATAAATGCCATGTTAATGTAACCATCAAGCCTTGGGCAGGATATACGTGGTACAGTAGGTTGGTAAGGAGAGTTCTGCTGCTTTTTCACACTGACGTCAGCCCTTAAGAAAGATACAGGGGCACCTTTAAAGAGTTGTATAGATACAATAGCAGTCCTTGGTTGAGATACTATTTGAAATATTTGAGTTACCTTTAGCATTCACATTCAACTACCTAAGTCGCTCTGGATAAGAGCGTCTGCTAAATGACTTAAATGTAATGTAATGTAGTTTGCCGAAGGGCGAGCCTCACACATTTTGGCACTTTTCTGTTAGAGGGTGAAGAGAGAAACTGTGTTTTCCCTCTCATGGGGTTGTAGCGTAGAGTATGTTTACCCAGCGGTGGGACAGACTATGATTGTTCCCACACTCTGGACGCTGACTCTCTATTGGTTAGACAGACTCTTGGCCTCCCATCCTATTCTAACCACCTCTCGCCGGCTTTGTATTCATGATACCTAATTGAAATGGCTGTATTATATGATCTTGTTGCCACCTCATGCACATTCCTATGTCATAAATCAGCACTATAGAGCTCTCTCTGTCCTCTGCCGTGCCTTGATTGTATTCCTGTTGATGATATCTGGAACTGTGTGTAACGGGATTCTTCTGTTGAAGGAGAGGTGGACCAAAACGCATCTTTAATAAAGATGAAAATAGAACAATATACAAAAAACAAGAAACCGTGAAAAAAACGAAAACAGCCCTATCTGGTGTAACAAACACAAAGACAGGAACAATCACCCACAAACCCCAACACCAAACAGGCTACCTAAATATGGTTCCCAATCAGAGACAATGACTAACACCTGCCTCTGATTGAGAACCATATCAGGCCAAACACAGAAACAGACAAACTAGACACACAACATAGAATGCCCACTCAGATCACACCCTGACCAAACAAAACATAGAAACATACAAAGCAAACTATGGTCAGGGTGTGACACTGTGCATGTACACCCTGGCCCATCTACTGTTGCTAGCCCCAATTCTGACTTGTGCTCTGATATCTGCTCCACTGATTTCTGCTCTCGTAAAAGCCTGGGTTTTCTGCACGTTAACCTGTTGCTTCTACTCGGGACGCTTGCGTCCCAACTAGAGCTCTGGAAATGCAAATGCGCTACGCTAAATGCTAATAGTATTAGTTAAAACTCAAAAGTTCATTAAAATACACATGCAGGGTATCGAATTAAAGCTACACTCGTTGTGAATCCAGGCAACAAGTCAGATTTTTAAAATGCTTTTCGGCGAAAGCATGAGAAGCTATTATCTGATAGCATGCAACACCCCAAAAGACCCACAGGGGACGTAAACAAAATAATTAGCATTTCGGCGTTACACAAACCGCACAATAAAATAGAAAACATTCATTACCTTTCACCATCTTCTTTGTTGGCACTCCTAGATGTCCCATAAACACTATTTGGGTCTTTATTTCGATTAAATCGGTCCATATAAAGCCTAGATATTGTTATATGTAGACTGTGTGATAAACGAAAAAAACATCATTTCAAAACGTAACGTCATTTTTTTTAAATTCAAAAAGTCGACGATAAACTTTCACAAAACACTTCGAAATACGTTTGTAATGCAACTTTAGGTATTAGTAAACGTTAATAAGCAATAAAATTCATCAGGAGGCGATGTAAAGATCATTAGCTGTCCGTCTGGAAAAATGTCCGGCTAGAAACTCAACGAAAATATCCGGTCCTAGACCGGATTAGATACGGTGTCCTGTATGTGTTTGACCAAGAAAAAACTCGAAGGGAAATGACAAGACTCTAGACACCATGTGGAAGCTGTAGGTACTGCAACCTCAGTCAATTAATTGTGGTTCACGTTTATCAATGGGTTCAAGTAGCGCATGGATATATTTTCCCCATTTTCAGTGATCAGTTTTTCCTGTGCTTTTCGATGTAAATGCCGTTCTGGTAAAGCCACAGCAGTGATTTAACCAGTTTTTTAAACGTCTGAGTGTTTTCTATCCACACAGACTAAGCAAATGCATATACCATATTCCTGGCATGAGTAGCAGGGCGCTGAAATGTTGCGCGATTTTTAACAGAATGTTCAAAAAAGTAGAGGGTCGACTGAAGAGGTTAACACTAGAAGCTTATTACCTAAAATGGATCAATTGAAAGTACACAGCTCCAATCCAGATGTGTTGGTCAGTACTGAGACGTGGTTAAGGAAGAGTGTTTTGAATACTGATGTTAACCTTTCTGGTTACAACCTTTTTTGGCAAGACAGATCTTCCAAAGGTGGTGGAGTGGCAATCTTTGCCAAGGAACACTTTCAGTGCTTGGTTGTCTCCACCAAGTCTGTCCCCAAACAATTTGATTTGCTGGTTTTAAGCATTAAACTTTCAAATAGCTCTTCGTTGACTGTTAGTTGGTGTTGTCGTCCTCCATCAGCACCGGCCTGTACCCTACCTGCCCTAAGTGTCACGTTCTTTCAAAATCGAACCCAGAAGCAGACCAGGACAAGGAGAGTAGGAAGAAGGTGAGTATTTATTTACAAGTGAATGTGAATGGGTAGATATATCCAGGTGGCGTAGCGGGCAGCGGTGGTGAGTTGATGGGAGTAAATAGGTGGATCCAATGGGGTAGCGGAATCCTCCGACAACCAGGCGGGAATGGGGTAAATGATCCGGGTGAGTAACTGAAGACAGACCACCGGAGGTAAGTTTAAGGCAAGCAATACGTAAAAAACAACAAAACAAATTCTATCCAACTTGAGGCTGATACTATGGCACACCATACTGTTCATGGCTAACGATCCGGCAGGGAATGGATGTCAGGTCAGAGCCTTTTGAAGGGGAGAGGTGATGATCAGGACAGGTGTGCAGATTACTGATGGGATACAGGTGCGGGTGAACATCGATCTCCCAACAAGCTAATTCGCCCGGCAACCAGACAGGGTGCGTTCCAGGACACCGGAAACACACTCCAGGACAGAAACACAGGCAAACACAGACTCAGGAAGCGGGATTCGTGACACTAAGCTCTTTCCTGTCCCCTTACACTAAGCCTGAATTTGTCCTGCTAGGTGACCTAAACTGGGACATGCTTAAACAACCTAACCAAGTTCCTAAAGCAATGGGACTCCCTAAATCTTTCTCACATTATTACCAATCCCACAAGGTATGAATCCAATCACCCAGAAAAGGCTACTCTGCTCCTCTATCCCCAATGCTCCTCCCTCTTTTTCCCCTGCCACTCTACAAAGATCTCCCTGCAGGAGCTCACTGAGTCCGAGGTGTTAAAACCTGTTAGGGAAGTTGCGAATTTTCGCAGCTTTTTGTTAAAAATCGCGCAACATTTCAGCGCCCTGCTATTCATGCCAGGAATATAGTATATGCATATGATTAGTATGTGTGGATAGAAAACACTCAGACGTTTCTAAAACTGGTTAAATCACGGCTGTGACTATAACAGAACGTGCGTTTCATCAAAAAGTGCAGGAAAATCTGATCACTGAAAATGGAAAAAAATATCCATGCGCCACTTCCAGGATTTGTTATAGGTGAACCGGATTAAATGAGGTCGAGGTTGCAGTACCTACAGCTTCCACACGATGTCTAGAGTCTTGTCATTTGCTTCGGCTTTGATTCTTGGTCAAACCGACACAAGGGAACCGATTCCCTCCGGTCTCCGACCGGATGTTTTGGTTGAGATTTCTCCGGACATTTTTTCTAGACGGACACCTATAGAATTTACATCGCCTCCTGATGAATTGTATCGCTTATTAACGTGTACTAATACCTAAAGTTGCATTACAAAAGTATTTTGAAGTGTTTTGTGAAAGTTTATCGTCGACTTTTTTAATTTTAAAAAATGACGTTACGTTCTAAAACGCTATTTTTTTCCGTTGTTCACACAGTATTCATAGATCGATATCTAGGCTATATATGGACCGATTTAATCGAAAAAAAGACCCAAAATGATGTTTATGGGACATCTAGGAGTGCCAAGAAAGAAGCTCGTCAAAGGTAATGAATGTTTTATATTTTCTTTCTGCGTTTTGAGTAGCCCCCGGCTATCGCAAAATCTGTCGTTAGGTGACGTTGCTGTATTCTGGGGGATACATGCTATCAGATAATAGCTTCTCATGCTTTTGCCGAAAAGCATTTTACAAATCTGACTTGGTGGATAGATTCACAACGAGTGTAGCTTTAATTCAGTACATTGTATGTCCATTTTAATGAAAGTTTGAGTTTTATCAACCACTATAGGTGGCGCTCTTGAACATTTCCGCTGATTGATGTTCCTACCACGGGACCACGGCCCTAACAAGTTAAAGGAGCTCCTTAAACTTGACCCCAAAAAAACATCTGGGTCAGATGGTTTAGATCCTTTCTTCTTTAAGGTTGCTGCCCCTATCATTGCCATGCCCACTTTTGGATGAATAGCGTGCCCAGAGTGAACTGCCTCCTACTCTGTCCCAGATGCTAATATATGCATATTATTATTAGTATTGGATAGAAAACACTCTGAAGTTTCTAAAGCTGTTTGAATGACGTCTGTGAGTATAACAGAACTCATATGGCAGGCAAAAAACTGAGAAAAATCCAACCAGGAAGTGGGACATCTGAGGTTTGTAGTTTTTCAAAGCTGGACCTACCAAATACACATTGAGATATGAATAAAGTTGCACTTCCTACGGCTTCCACTAGACGTCAACCGTCTTTAGAAACTTGAATGAGGATTCTACTATAAAGGAGGGGCTCATGAGACCTTTTTGAGTCAGTGGTCTGGCAGAGTGCCTTGGTCTCATGACGCGCGTTCCCGACAGAGTTACCTCTCGTTCCAGTGCTTTTCTTCAGACAAAGGAATTCTCCAGTTGGAACATTAATGATGTTTTATGTTAAAAACATCCTAACGATTGATTCCATACATCGTTTGACATATTTCTAAAGGACTATAGCGGAACTTTTGGAGTTTTTGTCTGGACGAAGTGCCTGTGCCTCATGAAGATGGATTACTGGGCTGAACACGCTAACAAGTGGCTATTTGGACATAAATGATGGAACTTTAGAACAAATCAGTCATTTATTGTCAAACTGGGATTCCTGGGAGTGCCTTCTGATGAAGATCATCAAAGGTAAGTGAATATTTATGGTGTTATTTTTAACTTCTGTTGACTCCAAAATGGCAGATATTCCTCTGGCTGTTTTGGGTTCTGAGCGCCGTTATCTGATTATGCTTTTTCCGTAAAGTTTTTTTGAAATCTGACACAGCAGTTGCATTAACCTCTCTGTGGGACGCTAGTGGCCTGGCCAAAAGCCAGTGAAAATGCAGAGCGCCAAATTCAAATAAATCACTATAAAAATCAAACTTTCATGAAATCTCACATGTAAGATACCAAATTAAATCTACCCTAGTTGTGAATCCAGCCCACATGTCAGATTTCAAAAAGGCTTTTTGGCGAAAGCAAACGGTGCTATTATCTGAGGATAACACCTCCGTAAACAAAGAGAGACAGCATATTTCAACCCTGCAGGCGCGACACAAAACAAAGAAATTAAAATATAAATCATGCATTTCCTTTGACGAGCTTCTTTAGTTGGCACTCCAATATGTCCCATAAACATCACAAATGGTCCTTTTGTTCAAATAATTCCAAATAATTCCATATATATCCAAAATGTCCATTCATTTGGCACTTTTGGTACAGAAAAACACCGGTTCCAACTTGTGCAACGTGACTACAAAATATCTCAAAAGTGACCTGTAAACTTTGCCAAAACATTTCAAACTACTTCTGTAATACAACTTTAGGTATTTTTAAGTAAATAATTGATACATTTGAAGACGGGATGATCTGTGTTCAATACAGGAAGAAAACAAATTGACGCTTCCTTTCTGGTCATGCCCCTCTAAGAGCACACTTGAAGTGACCCTCGTTTTGAACAGGGCTACTTCTTCATTACACAAAGGAAAAACCTCAACCAATTTCTAAAGACTGGTGACATCAGTGGAAGCGGTAGGAACTGCAAGAAGGTCCATTAGAAATATGGATTCCCAATGAAACTCCATTGAAAAGAGAGTGACCTCAAAAAAAAATCTGAATGGTTTGTCCTCGGGGTTTCGCCTGCTACATAAGTTCTGTTATACACACAGACATGATTCAAACAGTTTTAGAAACTTCAGAGTGTTTTCTATCCAAGTCTACAAATAATATGCATATTTTATCTTTTGAGGATGAGTAGCAGGTAGTTGAATTTGGGCATGCATTTCATCCGGACAAGTAAATACTGTTAAGGAGAAGTCTATCTTTATTTCTGTGAATAACACTAGTATCTTTTATCAATGTTTATTATGAGTATTTCTGCAAAATCACTGGATTTTTTGGGAATCAAAACAATCCTGTACGTAATGCGCCAATGTAAACTGTTGCTACAGACATGCACCTACCCCAAACCTCTGTTGCTGATGACTGGGGGAATGCAGGAGCAGATTTCAGGAGCAGGACAAGACACCCTCTTTTTGACTGATGACTGATATAAGGGCATGTATGTGATAGGCCAATCTGGTTTATATGATTATGATGGTTATAATGCTTCTTGACAGTGTAACAAAAATTATTTTCTTAGTCCAAATAAAATGACACAGGATGGTCATAATGCTTCTTGACAGTGTCATAAAGTGTAATTCCTTAGTCCAAGTAATGTGACACAGGATGGTAATAATGCTTCATGACTGTGTCATAAAGTATACTTTCTACAATTTGATGAAAACAAATTACTGTAAATAATTAATTACAACAACAACGGATTTAAGAAACAAATGTTTAAATGAAAGGAAACATTTTGGCAGGAAAAAAACATTTGAGTAAATGTGGGTTTTGACACTCTTATGTAGGTGTCATAACCAGCCGTAAAAGAAAGCAATTAAGCAATGTCACAACAGGTGTAAATATTTGGGCCATTACATTGTTATTACCATATTATGACATGTTCTGACACGCTATGTTAGCTGTTATGACATTTTCTGACATGGTTATCACACTGGGTGTCAAGTAAAGTGTTATCGATTTGCTGTGACTCTTATGTGGATGGTGTTAAAATTATTTTTTGGTCTGATGTGTTTAACAACCTCTTGGCGCACCCATCCCGTTAGCGGGATCATTTTCGTCAACATCCGCTGAATCGCAGAGCGCCAAATTCAAATTATATTACAAAAAATATAACATTTTCATTAAATCACAAGTGCAATATAGCAAAACACAGCTTAGCTTGTTGTTAATCCACCTGGCGTGTCAGATTTCAAAAAAACTTTTCGGCAAAAGCACACCATGCGTTTATGTAAGGACATCTCTCTCGGCAGAGAAAACATTACAAACAGCTAGCCGCAAAGTAGATTGGTCACGAAAGTCAGAAAAGCAATAAAATGAATCTCTTACCTTTGATGATCTTCGGATGTTTGCACTCACGAGACTCCCAGTTACACAACAAATGTTCCTTTTGTTCCATAAAAATTATTTTCATATCCAAAATAACTCCATTTGGTTGGCACGTTTTGTTCACAAATCCACAGGCTCGAGCAGTCACGACGGGGCAGACGAAAATTCAAAATAGTATCTGTAAAGTTCGTAGAAACGTGTCAAAATTATTTAAACCAAATTGAACATATTTCATTATTTATTTGAGGCTAAATATATTTTTATTGATGTATTATATTAAGTTAAAATAAGTGTTCAATCAGTATTGTTGTAATTGTCATTATTACAAATAAATAAATACAAAATTGTCAGATTAATCGGTATCGGCCTTTTTTTTGTCCTCCAATAATCGGTACAGGTATCGGCGTTGAAAAATCATAATCAGTCAACCTCTATTTCAAACACATTACCTATATACTGACTGTTAGCACTTGGTGGCCTATAAAAACACCCTAGCAGAATAGGCTTTAGATGAGCTAGGTGAACATGCATGCACAGCACTTCAATAACTTGACATGAGCATCTTCTTTATGCATTAAAGGGATTTGACTCTGAATATATACAGCAGCACCTCCCACATAGGCATTCATGTCTCTTCTGTATATGTTATATCCTTGTATTGCTACTGCTATATCATAAAATGAATTATTTAAGTTAGTCTTACAAATGGCTAATATATTAATGTTATCTGATCTTAGCAGGTTATTGATTTCATGAACTTTATTTCTAAGGCTACATGTATTACAGTTTTTTCTGAATGCTTAAACACTAACAGTGTATTTCTGAAACCATTAACACTTGTAGCCAATGCATTTACCAAGTGTGCCAAACTGAATGCTGTCACGTTCTGACCTTTATTTCCTTTGTTTTGTCATTATTTAGTATGGTCAGGGCGTGAGTTGGGGTGGGCAGTCTATGTTTGTTTTTCTATGATTTGGGTATTTCTATGTTTCGGCCTAGTATGGTTCTCAATCAGAGGCAGGTGTCATAGCCTGGGTTTCACTGTGTGTTTGTGGGTGATTGTTCCTGTCTCTGTGTTTGCACCAGATAGGACTGTTTGGGGTTTTCACATTTCTTGTTTTTGTATCCAGTTGTTCATGTGTACATTTACGTATTAAAAGAACCATGGACACTTACCACGCCGCATATTGGTCCTCTGATCCTTTTCGCCCTCCTCTTCGGATGGAAGCCCGAGAGTCAGCCCCAAAACTTTCTTGGGGGGGGGGGAACACAGGAAGTGTGGCGAAGCCAGGTAGGAGACCTGCGCCAACTTCCTGTGCTTACCGGGGGCTGGAGAGACCGGGCAGGCACCGTGTTATGCTGTGAAGCGCACGATGTCCCCAGTCCGGGTGCATAGCCCGGTGCGGTACATTCCAGCTCCGCGTATCGGCCGGGCTAAAGTGGGCTTCAAGCCAAGTGCCATGAAGCCGGCTCTACACATCTCGTCTCCAGTGCGTCTCCTTGGGCCGGCTTACATGGCACCAGCCTTGCGCATGGTGTCCCCGGTTCGCCTGCATAGCCCAGTGCGGGCTATTCCACCTCGCCGCACTAGCAGGGCGACCGGGAGCATGCAACCAGGTAGGGTTGGGCAGGCTCGGTGCTCAAGAGCTCCAGTGCGCCTGCACGGTCCGATCTATCCGTCACCACCTCCACGCACCAGCCCCCCGGTGGCAGCCCCCCGCACCAGGCTGTCTCTCCGTCTCATCCTTACAGGTGCTCCCGCCTGTCCAGCGCTGCCGGGGTCTCCCGCCTGTCCGGCGCTGCTGCCGGAGCCTCCCGCCCGTCCGGCGCTGCTGCCGGAGCCTCCCGCCCGTCCGGCGCTGCTGCCGGAGCCTCCCGCCCGTCCGGCGCTGCTGCCGGAGCCTCCCGCCCGTCCGGCGCTGCTGCCGGAGCCTCCCGCCTGTCCGGCGCTGCCCAGAGGCGCCAGAGCCCCTCAGCCCAGAGGCAGAGCCCCTCAGCCCAGAGGCGCCAGAGCGTTCGCCCCTCTGTCCCGAGCTGTCCCTCTGACCCGAGCTGCCCCTCTGTCCCGAGCTGCCCCTCCCCTATAGGTCAAGGTTTTGCGGCCGGAGTCCGCACCTTTGGGGGGGGGTACTTTCACGTTCTGACCTTTATTTCCTTTGTTTTGTCATTATTTAGTATGGTCAGGGCGTGAGTTGGGGTGGGCAGTCTGTTTTGTTTTTCTATGATGTGGGTATTTCTATGTTTCGGCCTAGTATGGTTCTCAATCAGAGGCAGGTGTCATTAGTTGTCTCTGATTGAGAATCATATTTAGGTAGCCTGGGTTTCACTGTGTGTTTGTGGGTGATTGTTCCTGTCTCTGTGTTTGCACCAGATAGGACTGTTTTGGTTTTCCCATTTCTTGTTTTTGTATCCAGTTGTTCATGTGTACATTTACGTATTAAAAGAACCATGGACACTTACCACGCCGCATATTGGTCCTCTGATCCTTTTCGCCTCTCCTCTTCGGATGAAGAGGAGGAAATCGCTTACAAATGCACGTTCTCTGCTTTACACTCAGGTTGTAATTTTATAACACACTTTTTGCAAAACTGTAAACACAACTCACTTCTTTACACTCAGTTTGCAATTTAATAACACACTTCTAGCAAAACTGTAAACATTGGTCTGTCTCTACATTGCGACACTTTTGCCAATTACCTTTCCACATTGACAGACGTGAAAACACTTTTAGATAATGAGTTCACTTACAAATCAGAGCATGAGCACTATAAATAGGCCACAGGTAAACATTTGGTTTGGACAACAATGGAGGCCAATATTGGACAGAGAGTAAGAGGGGGTGAGAACAAGATGAGGACAAAGAGGAGGCAGAGGACAACGAGGAGGACAAGGACGAGGATGAGAAATAAGAGTTGAAGTAGGACGGGGGAGAAGGAGAGGAAGAGGAAGAGGAGGAGGAAAAGGTGAAGTAGGATGGGGGAGAGGACGGGGAAGAGGAAGAGGAGGAGGAAAAGGTGAAGTAGGACGGGGAGAAGGAGAGGAAGGGGAAGAGGAAGAGGAGGAGGAAAAGGTGAAGTAGGATGGGGGAGAAGGAGAGGACGGGGAAGAGGAAGAGGAAGGGGAGTCAGGAATACAATAACTGATGACATCAGAGCGACTATGGTTGACCATGTTGTCAACCATGGGATGAGCATGAGGGAGGCTGGACAACGGGTTCAACCAAATCTGAGCCGCTATACTGTTGCAGGTATCATTAGGACATTTCTAAATGAGAACCGGTAAGTAACTGTAAGGACTGTAGTCTTACTGGTACAGTAATATGTACTGTACTTTCATAATGAGAAGGATCTATCACTAAAACCATTCAAATGTTTTTACAGAACTGCAAGAAAACCAGCATCTGGTGGAAGAGGTTGACTGTTCACCCCAGAGCGTTGTAAATATGGTCATTGCAAATAACTGCATCAGACTCAGAGACCTGCAGGACCACATAATGGCAGATAACACCATATTCCAAAACATCAACAGAGTGAGTCTCTCTGCACTGTCTCGTCAACTGAAACACAATAGAAATAGGATGAATCAGCTGTACAGAGTCCCTTTCGAAAGAGACTCAGACCGTGTAAAACAACTGAGATATGAATATGTGCATGTAAGTTATACTATCCTATCATTGGTAGTGGATCTGGAAGTGTATGGTGCTACATCATATTGACTGATCTCTGTCTTTCTGTACTGTGCTACATTGTTTTGTCACCAGACTAATCCCTAATGACCAGGGGCCAGAGCAGCCCAGGTACGTTATCAACTGGGACAATGTTAGTTTCCACCGGGCTGCTGTGGTCCGCAATTTGTTCACAGGTCACCCACTTCTCATTGCAC
This sequence comes from Oncorhynchus nerka, assembly GCF_034236695.1. Taxonomy (NCBI): domain Eukaryota; kingdom Metazoa; phylum Chordata; class Actinopteri; order Salmoniformes; family Salmonidae; genus Oncorhynchus; species Oncorhynchus nerka. The sequence goes on along the minus strand of NC_088408.1, from coordinate 12,880,936 downwards.
TCAATCTCCCTCCATACTCTCTGTTCTTGAATCCAATTGAAGAATTATTCTCTGCATGGCGTTGGAAGGTGTATAATCGCCAGTCCCACCAACGCATACCACTTCTACTGGCAATGGAGGAGGCTTGTAGAGACATGGGTCAGGGGTCACGCCAGGCCTTACCTTCCACGCTGCTTAGCTCAAGACAACATGTGATGTGGAGGAGGTGTTATGGCCAGACCCACAAAGAAGGTGAGATGTAGCTTCATTTTTTTCTGTTATTTTGTTTTCTAGCACAAATGTTTTTGTTTTCTTCCACTGCGCTTGTTGTTGTTTGAGGAGTGTTAGAACATATTGAGAAGAACAACTTTCCCTCATTTGTTTTGAGAGTGTGTTATGTTCGGAATACAAATCCATACTTTACACATTTGGATACCTGTGTGTGTGTGTGTGTGTTTACTACACGTATGACAAGCCTTTATTGCAAACTGCCGTGCCCTGCACACAGAAAAAGCAAAAGCCACAAGTGTTTTTCATTTATACTATCAGTGCCTAGTTGGTGCTTCGTATGCTTATTCAAATGATGGTTTGTGTGTACTGTACTGTATTGATCCAAAACCACCCATTTTTAAAAGAGTTTGAAGAGCTTTGCTAGATTTGTTTGCTTTTGCAAGATATGTATAATGTTTTGCTGGTTTGGTGTAAGGTTGTGTGGATAGAGTTTTGCAAAAAAGAGCCTATAGTTTCAAAGATAGTGCCTAAGCAACCAGAAAAAAATGTAATATGGGCTATTTCTATCTCTTTCCTGGGTAGCTTAAGGGAAATATCAAGCAAAGCAACAATAACAAAAAAACATTATTAAGAAAATCATCAATCAGTTAGTTTGTGTAAGAGTTTGTGTGCTGCGGGGTCGAAGCTAGGAACTCAAAGGCTTGGCACTCTCATCCCTTCCAGGCTTTTGGGAGGGTGGGACCATGAGCCTATCATAGTGGATGTATGCAACAGGGACATGCCCTCTCCCTTTAAATGGGAGACATCCGATCTGCTGAGCTCCACTACACTCCACAGCCCTTCAGTTCATAACTTTAAAGATTACCTGCCTAGGATCACTGTCAGCCTGTCTGAGTGTAGAGCTGCCCTGGGTCCAGGAAGCATGGAGGTGTTGGTGGCCCGGCTGTGGCATCTGATCACCCTGACACCTGGGCACCTGGCAAGGCTAGTTGTGTGATAACTAAGTGCTGTGGCCAGATGGTCGCGGGGAGATTGCTACTCACAAACACACATAGATGCTCAAGCACACACGCACAGATATGGAAATGTGAGCGCGTATGCGTGTGAACACACACACACACACACACACACACACACACACACACACACACACACACACACACGCGTACAGGTGGCACCCAGAAATAATTCCTGAGGACCAGATACACTTCTGTCCATTCTCATATACACAGACACACACATAGAATAACAATAATAATGTGTATCAGCCAGTTGTAACCTTGACCTTCAGTTGACCTTGATACCCATGGTGAATACAGATGCAAAACTTAAAGATCTACAAATTCCTCCATACCAAAAACACATTTATAGAAATTATCTTCTGTTTCTCAGACCAAGTCTGATTTCAGACAGTTTCTGTCTAGAATGGACAAATCCATTTGTATCTGACCAGCTAGACCCAGCTAGGACCAGCTACAACAGATAGGAGCAGCTAAAACAGCTAGGACCAGCTAGGACCAGCTAAAACAGCTAGGACCAGCTAAAACAGCTAGGATCAGCTAAAACAGCTAGGATCAGCTAAAACAGCTAGGACCAGCTAGGACCAGCTAGGACCAGCTAAAACAGCTAGGACCAGCTAGGATCAGCTAAAACAGCAAGGATCAGCTAGGACCAGCTAAAACAGCTAGGATCAGCTAAAACAGCTAGGACCAGCTAAAACAGCTAGGATCAGCTAAAACAGCTAGGATCAGCTAAAACAGCTAGGACCAGCTAAAACAGCAAGGATCAGCTAGGATCAGCTAAAACAGCTAGGACCAGCTAGGACCAGCTAAAACAGCTAGGACCAGCTAAAACAGCTAGGATCAGCTAGGATCAGCTAAAACAGCTAGGACCAGCTAAAACAGCTAGGACCAGCTAAAACAGCAAGGATCAGCTAGGATCAGCTAAAACAGCTAGGACCAGCTAGGACCAGCTAAAACAGCTAGGACCAGCTAAAACAGCTAGGATCAGCTAGGATCAGCTAAAACAGCTAGGATCAGCTAGGATCAGCTAAAACAGCTAGGACCAGCTAAAACAGCTAGGACCAGCTAAAACAGATAGGATCAGCTAAAACAGCTAGGACCAGCTAGGATCAGCTAAAACAGCTAGGACCAGCTAAAACAGCTAGGATCAGCTAAAACAGCTAGGATCAGCTAAAACAGCTAGGACCAGCTAAAACAGCTAGGACCAGCTAAAACAGCTAGGATCAGCTAGGAAAAACAGCTAGGATCAGCTAAAACAGCTAGGATCAGCTAAAACAGCTAGGACCAGCTAAAACAGCTAAAACAGCTAGGATCAGCTAAAACAGCTAGGACCAGCTAAAACAGCTAGGATCAGCTAGGATCAGCTAAAACAGCTAGGATCAGCTAGGATCAGCTAAAACAGCTAGGACCAGCTAAAACAGCTAGGACCAGCTAAAACAGCTAGGACCAGCTAGGATCAGCTAAAACAGCAAGGACCAGCTAGGACCAGCTAAAACAGCTAGGACCAGCTAAAACAAGGACCAGCTAGCACCAGCTCGGACCAGCTAAAACAGCTAGGATCAGCTAGGATCAGCTAAAACAGCTAGGACCAGCCAGCTAGGAGCTAAAACAGCTAGGACCAGCTAGGATCAGCTAAAACAGCTAGGACCAGCTAAAACAGGACCAGCTAAAACAGCTAGGACCAGCTAGGACCAGCTAAAACAGGACCAGCTAAAACAGCTAGGACCAGCTAAAACAGGACCAGCTAGGACCAGCTAAAACAGCTAGGACCAGCTAAAACAGCTAAAACAGCTAGGACCAGCTAAAACAGCTAGGACCAGCTAGGATCAGCTAAAACAGCTAGGACCAGCTAGGACCAGCTAAAACAGCTAGGACCAGCTAAACCAGCTAGGACCAGCTAAAACAGCTAGGATCAGCTAGGATCAGCTAAAACAGCTAGGACCAGCTAAAACAGCTAGGACCAGCTAAAACAGCTAGGACCAGCTAAAACAGCTAGGACCATCTAGGACCAGCTATGTCCAGCTAGGACCAGCTAGGACCAGCTAAAACAGATCGGATCAGCTAAAACAGCTAGGAGCAGCTAAAACAGCTAGGACCAGCTAGGACCAGCTAAAACAGCTAGGACCAGCTAAAACAGCTAGGATCAGCTAAAACAGCTAGGATCAGCTAAAACAGCTAGGACCAGCTAGGACCAGCTAAAACAGCTAGGACCAGCTAGGATCAGCTAAAACAGCTAGGACCAGCTAAAACAGCTAGGACCAGCTAAAACAGCTAGGACCAGCTAAAACAGCTAGGATCAGCTAACAGCTAGGACCAGCTAAAACAGCTAAAACAGCTAGGACCAGCTAAAACAGCTAGGGACCAGCTAAAACAGCTAGGACCAGCTAAAACAAGGACCAGCTAGGACCAGCTAAAACAGCTAGGACAGCTAGGACCAGCTAAAACAGCTAGGACCAGCTAAAACAGCTAGGATCAGCTAGGATCAGCTAAAACAGCTAGGACCAGCAGGCAGCTAAAACAGCTAGGACCAGCTAAAACAGCTAGGATCAGCTAAAACAGCTAGGACCAGCTAAAACAGCTAGGACCAGCTAAAACAGCTAGGATCAGCTAAAACAGCTAGGACCAGCTAGGACCAGCTAAAACAGCTAGGACCAGCTAAAACAGCTAGGATCAGCTAGGATCAGCTAAAACAGCTAGGATCAGCTAGGATCAGCTAAAACAGCTAGGACCAGCTAAAACAGCTAGGACCAGCTAAAACAGATAGGATCAGCTAAAACAGCTAGGACCAGCTAGGATCAGCTAAAACAGCTAGGACCAGCTAAAACAGCTAGGATCAGCTAGGATCAGCTAAAACAGCTAGGATCAGCTAAAACAGCTAGGATCAGCTAAAACAGCTAGGACCAGCTAAAACAGCTAGGACCAGCTAAAACAGCTAGGATCAGCTAGGATCAGCTAGGATCAGCTAAAACAGCTAGGATCAGCTAAAACAGCTAGGACCAGCTAAAACAGCTAGGATCAGCTAAAACAGCTAGGATCAGCTAAAACAGCTAGGACCAGCTAAAACAGCTAGGATCAGCTAAATCAGCTAAAACAGCTAGGATCAGCTAGGATCAGCTAAAACAGCTAGGACCAGCTAAAACAGCTAGGACCAGCTAAAACAGCTAGGACCAGCTAGGATCAGCTAAAACAGCTAGGACCAGCTAAAACAGCTAGGACCAGCTAGGACCAGCTAAAACAGCTAGGACCAGCTAAAACAGCTAGGACCAGCTAAAACAGCTAGGACCAGCTAGCACCAGCTCGGACCAGCTAAAACAGCTAGGATCAGCTAGGATCAGCTAAAACAGCTAGGACCAGCTAAAACAGCTAGGACCAGCTAAAACAGCTAGGACCAGCTAGGATCAGCTAAAACAGCTAGGACCAGCTAGGACCAGCTAAAACAGCTAGGACCAGCTAAAACAGCTAAAACAGCTAGGACCAGCTAAAACAGCTAGGACCAGCTAGGATCAGCTAAAACAGCTAGGACCAGCTAAAACAGCTAGGACCAGCTAGGACCAGCTAAAACAGCTAGGACCAGCTAGGATCAGCTAAAACAGCTAGGACCAGCTAGGACCAGCTAAAACAGCTAGGACCAGCTAAAACAGCTAGGACCAGCTAGCACCAGCTCGGACCAGCTAAAACAGCTAGGATCAGCTAGGATCAGCTAAAACAGCTAGGACCAGCTAAAACAGCTAGGACCAGCTAGGATCAGCTAAAACAGCTAGGACCAGCTAGGATCAGCTAAAACAGCTAGGACCAGCTAGGACCAGCTAAAACAGCTAGGACCAGCTAAAACAGCTAGGACCAGCTAAAACAGCTAGGATCAGCTAGGATCAGCTAAAACAGCTAGGACCAGCTAAAACAGCTAGGACCAGCTAAAACAGCTAGGACCAGCTAAAACAGCTAGGACCATCTAGGACCAGCTATGTCCAGCTAGGACCAGCTAGGACCAGCTAAAACAGATCGGATCAGCTAAAACAGCTAGGATCAGCTAAAACAGCTAGGATCAGCTAAAACAGCTAGGACCAGCTAGGACCAGCTAGGACCAGCTAAAACAGCTAGGACCAGCTAGGATCAGCTAAAACAGCTAGGACCAGCTAAAACAGCTAGGATCAGCTAGGACCAGCTAAAACAGCTAGGACCAGCTAGGATCAGCTAAAACAGCTAGGACCAGCTAAAACAGCTAGGACCAGCTAAAAACAGCTAGGACCAGCTAAAACAGCTAGGACCAGCTAGGACCAGCTAAAACAGCTAGGACCAGCTAGGACCAGCTAAAACACAGCTAAAACAGCTAGGATCAGCTAAAACAGCTAGGACCAGCTAAAACAGCTAGGACCAGCTAAAACAGCTAGGACCAGCTAGCTAAAACAGCTAGGACCAGGACCAGCTAAAACAGCTAGGACCAGCTAAAACAGCTAGGATCAGCTAGGATCAGCTAAAACAGCTAGGATCAGCTAGGATCAGCTAAAACAGCTAGGACCAGCTAAAACAGCTAGGACCAGCTAAAACAGCTAGGATCAGCTAAAACAGCTAGGACCAGCTAGGATCAGCTAAAACAGCTAGGACCAGCTAAAACAGCTAAAACAGCTAGGATCAGCTAAAACAGCTAGGATCAGCTAAAACAGCTAGGATCAGCTAAAACAGCTAGGACCAGCTAAAACAGCTAGGACCAGCTAAAACAGCTAGGATCAGCTAGGATCAGCTAAATCAGCTCAGCTAAAACAGCTAGGACCAGCTAAAACAGCTAGGACCAGCTAAAACAGCTAGGACCAGCTAGGAACAGCTAGGATCAGCTAAAACAGCTAGGATCAGCTAAAACAGCTAGGACCAGCTAAAACAGCTAGGACCAGCTAAAACAGCTAGGATCAGCTAAAACAGCTAGGGATCAGCTAAAACAGCTAGGACCAGCTAAAAAAGGATCAGCTAGGAACAGCTAGGACCAGCTAAAACAGCTAGGACCAGCTAGGACCAGCTAAAACAGCTAGGATCAGCTAGGATCAGCTAAAACAGCTAGGACCAGCTAAAACAGCTAGGACCAGCTAAAACAGCTAGGATCAGCTAAAACAGCTAGGACCAGCTAGGATCAGCTAAAACAGCTAGGACCAGCTAAAACAGCTAGGATCAGCTAGGATCAGCTAAAACAGCTAGGATCAGCTAAAACAGCTAGGACCAGCTAAAACAGCTAGGACCAGCTAAAACAGCTAGGACCAGCTAAAGGACAGCTAAAACAGCTAGGACCAGCTAAAAAGCAGCTAGGATCAGCTAAAACAGGACCAGCTAAAACAGCTAGGACCAGCTAAAACAGCTAGGATCAGCTAAAACAGCTAGGATCAGCTAAAACAGCTAGGACCAGCTAAAAAACAGCTAGGATCAGCTAAAACAGCTAGGACCAGCTAAAACAGCTAGGACCAGCTAAAACAGCTAGGACCAGCTAAAACAGCTAGGACCAGCTAAAACAGCTAGGACCCAGCTAGGATCAGCTAAAACAGCTAGGACCAGCTAAAACAGCTAGGACCAGCTAGGACCAGCTAAAACAGCTAGGACCAGCTAAAAACAGCTAGGATCAGCTAAAACAGCTAGGACCAGCTAAAACAGCTAAAACAGCTCGGATCAGCTAAAACAGCTAGGGACCAGCTAAAACAGCTAGGACCAGCTAGGACCAGCTAAAACAGCTAGGACCAGCTAAAACAGCTAGGATCACTAAAACAGCTAGGATCAGCTAAAACAGCTAGCACCACCAGCTAAAACAGCTAGGGACCAGCTAAAACAGCTAGGACCAGCTAAAACAGCTAGGACCAGCTAAACCAGCTAAAACAGCTAGGACCAGCTAGGATCAGCTAAAACAGCTAGGACCAGCTAGGACCAGCTAAAACAGCTAGGATCAGCTAAAACAGCTAGGACCAGAGCAGCTAAAACAGCTAGGACCAGCTAAAACAGCTAAAACAGCTAGGACCAGCTAAAACAGCTAGGACCAGCTAAAACAAACAGCTAGGATCAGCTAAAACAGCTAGGACCAAACCAGCTAGGACCAGCTAAAACAGCTAGGACCAGCTAGGATCAGCTAAAACAGCTAGGACCAAAAACAGCTAGGACCAGGATCAGCTAGGATCAGCTAAAACAGCTAGGACCAGCTAAAACAGCTAGGACCAGCTAAAACAGCTAGGACCAGCTAAAACAGCTAGGACCAGCTAGGACCAGCTAGGACCAGCTAGGACCAGCTAAAAAACAGGACCAGGACCAGCTAAAACAGCTAGGATCAGCTAAAACAGCTAGGACCAGCTAAAACAGCTAGGACCAGCTAAAACAGCTAGGACCAGCTAAAACAGCTAGGACCAGCTAGGATCAGCTAAAACAGCTAGGATCAGCTAGGAAAACAGCTAGGACCAGCTAAAACAGCTAGGACCAGCTAAAACAGCTAGGATCAGCTAAAACAGCTAGGATCAGCTAGGACAAGGACCAGCAGCTAGGACCAGCTAAAACAGCTAGGACCAGCTAAAACAGCTAAGGATCAGCTAGGATCAGCTAAAACAGCTAGGACCAGCTAGGAGCTAGGATCAGCTAAAACAGCTAGGACCAAACAGCTAGGACCAGCTAAAACAGCTAAAACAGCTAGGACCAGCTCAGCTAGGACCAGCTAAAACAGCTAGGATCAGCTAGGATCAGCTAAAACAGCTAGGACCAGCTAAAACAGCTAGGACCAGCTAAAACAGCTAGGATCAGCTCAGCTAAAACAAAGGACAGCTAGGATCAGCTAAAACAGCTAGGATCAGCTAGGATCAGCTAAAACAGCTAGGACCAGCTAAAACAGCTAGGATCAGCTCAAAACAGCTAGGACCAGCTAGGATCAGCTAAAACAGCTAGGACCAGCTAAAACAGCTAGGACAGCTAGGATCAGCTAAAACAGCTAGGATCAGCTAAAACAGCTAAGCTAAAACAGCTAGGACCAGCTAAAACAGCTAGGACCAGCTAAAACAGCTAGGATCAGCTAGGATCAGCTAAAACAGCTAGGACCAGCTAAAACAGCTAGGATCAGCTAAAACAGCTAGGATCAGCTAAAACAGCTAGGACCAGCTAAAACAGCTAGGACCAGCTAAAACAGCTAGGATCAGCTAAAACAGCTAGGACCAGCTAAAACAGCTAGGACCAGCTAAAAAAGGACAGCTAGGATCAGCTAAAACAGCTAGGACCAGCTAAAACAGCTAGGATCAGCTAGGACCAGCTAAAACAGCTAGGATCAGCTAAAACAGCTAGGACCAGCTAAAAACAGCTAGGACCAGCTAAAACAGCTAGGACCAGCTAGGATCAGCTAAAACAGCTAGGACCCAGCTAGGACCAGCTAAAACAGCTAGGACAGCAGCTAGGACCAGCTAAAACAGCTAGGACCAGCTAAAACAGCTAGGACCAGCTAGGAAAACAGCTAGGACCAGCTAAAACAGCTAGGACCAGCTAAAACAGCTAGGACCAGCTAAACCAGCTAGGACCAGCTAGGACCAGCTAAAACAGCTAGGACCAGCTAAAACAGCTAGGACCAGCTAAAACAGCTAGGACCAGCTAAAACAGCTAGGACCAGCTAGGATCAGCTAAAACAGCTAGACCAGACCAGCTAAAACAGCTAGGACCAGCTAAAACAGCTAGGACCAGCTAGCTAGGACCAGCTAAAACAGCTAGGTCCAGACCAGCTAGGACCAGCTAAAACAGATCGGATCAGCTAAAACAGCTAGGACCAGCTAACCAGCTAAAACAGCTAGGACCAGCTAAAAGGCTAGGATCAGCTAGGACCAGCTAAAACAGCTAGGACCAGCTAAAACAGCTAGGATCAGCTAAAACAGCTAGGGACCAGCTAGGACCAGCTAAAAAACAGCTAGGACCAGCTAGGACCAGCTAAAACAGCAAGGATCAGCTAAAACAGCTAGGACCAGCTAAAACAGCTAGGATCAGCTAAAACAGAGGACCAGGCAGCTAAAACAGCTAGGATCAGCTAAAACAGCTAGGACCAGCTAGGACCAGCAAGGATCAAGGACCAGCTAAAAAGGACCAGCTAGGATCAGCTAAAACAGCTAGGACCAGCTAAAACAGCTAGGACCAGCTAAAACAGCTAGGACCAGCTAGGACCAGCTAAAACAGCTAGGAGGACCAGCTAACCAGCTAAAACAGCTAGGACCAGCTAAAACAGCAAGGACCAGCTAGGATCAGCTAAAACAGCTAGGACCAGCTAAAACAGGATCAGCTAAAACAGCTAGGATCAGCTAAAACAGCTAGGACCAGCTAAAACAGCTAGGACCAGCTAAAACAGCTAGGATCAGCTAGGATCAGCTAAAACAGCTAGGATCAGCTAGGATCAGCTAAAACAGCTAGGACCAGCTAAAACAGCTAGGACCAGCTAAAACAGCTAGGATCAGCTAAAACAGCTAGGATCAGCTAAAACAGCTAGGACCAGCTAAAACAGCTAGGATCAGCTAAAACAGCTAGGATCAGCTAAAACAGCTAGGACCAGCTAAAACAGCTAGGACCAGCTAAAACAGCTAGGACCAGCTAGGATCAGCTAAAACAGCTAGGACCAGCTAAAACAGCTAGGACCAGCTAGGACCAGCTAAAACAGCTAGGACCAGCTAAAACAGCTAGGACCAGCTAAAACAGCTAGATCAGCTAAAACAGCTAGGACAGCTAAAAGCAGCTAGGACCAGCACCAGCTAGGACCAGCTAAAACGGACCAGCTAAAACAGCTAGGATCAGCTAGGATCAGCTAAAACAGCTAGGACCAGCTAAAACAGCTAGGACCAGCTAAAACAGCTAGGACCAGCTAGGATCAGCTAAAACAGCTAGGACCAGCTAAAACAGCTAGGACCATCTAGGACCAGCTATGTCCAGCTAGGACCAGCTAGGACCAGCTAAAACAGATCGGATCAGCTAAAACAGCTAGGACCAGCTAAAACAGCTAGGACCAGCTAGGATCATCTAGGACCAGCTAAAACAGCTAGGACCAGCTAAAACAGCTAGGACCAGCTAAAACAGCTAGGACCAGCTAAAACAGCTAGGACCAGCTAGGATCAGCTAAAACAGCTAGGACCAGCTAAAACAGCTAGGACCAGCTAAAACAGCTAGGACCAGCTAAAACAGCAAGGACCAGCTAGGATCAGCTAAAATAGCTAGGACCAGCTAGGACCAGCTAAAACAGCTAGGACCAGCTAGGACCAGCTAAAACAGCTAGGACCAGCTAGCACCAGCTCGGACCAGCTAGGACCAGCTAAAACAGCTAGGATCAGCTAAAACAGCTAGGACCAGCTAAAACAGCTAGGACCATCTAGGACCAGCTATGACCAGCTAGGACCAGCTAAAACAGATCGGATCAGCTAAAACAGCTAGGACCAGCTAGGATCAGCTAAAACAGCTAGGACCAGCTAAAACAGCTAGGACCATCTAGGACCAGCTATGACCAGCTAGGACCAGCTAGGACCAGCTAAAACAGCTAGGACCAGCTAAAACAGCTAGGACCAGCTAAAAACAGCTCGGATCAGCTAAATAGTGTCCTGTGGATCCTTGTAAAAAGTAGTGCACTTTGCACTATAAAGGGAATAGGGTGCCATTTGGGTCGCATGCTGTTCATTCCAGCTGCAGCCCTAGCATCTACAGTACATTACTGTCATTAATATATTTTTATTTATTTAACCTTTATTTAACTAGGCAAGTGACCAGCTAGGACCAGCTAAAACAGCTAGGACCAGCTAAAACTAGGACCAGCTAAAAACAGCTTACTCAGCTAAATAGTGTCCTGTGGAATGACGGCCAACCAAAAGGCCTCCTGCGGGGACTGGGGCTGGGAGTTCCTATATATATATATATATATATATATATATATATACCAGCTAATATATATATAGGAACTCACAGCCCCAGTCCCCGCAGGAGGCCTGTTTGTTGGCCGTCATTGTGAGTAAGAAAATATATATATATATGACAAAACACACATCACGAGAAGAGAGACACCACAACACTACACAAAGAGAGACGTAAGACAACAACATAGCATGGCAGCAACACATGACAACACAGCATGGCAGCATCACAACATGGCAGCAGCACAACATGGTAGCAGCACAACATGGTAGCAGCACAAAACATAGTACACACATTATTGTGCACAGACAACAGCACAAAGGGCACAAAGGTAGAGACAACAATACATCACGTAAAGCAGCCACAACTGTTAGGAAGATTATCAACATAGAGGCAGGTAGAGATGATCAACATAGAGGCAGGTGAATCTGTTACAATGTGTAATTATATAGTGTGTGATTTTGTGTGTTTGTGTGTGTGTGTGCGTGTTTGTGTGTTTGTGTGCGTTTTTCATTGTGATGTGTCAGAACTTTGGGGGAAATTGTGTGTGTGTGAGTGAGTGTGTGTGTGTGAGAGAAAGAGAGAGAGAGTAGTGCACTATTGTTTATTATCTATTTCACTTTCTGTGGCAATGTCAACATGTGTTTCCCATGCCAATGAAGCACTTTGAATTGAATTGAGAGAGACGGAAAGGCAACAAAGCAGAGACAGAGAGAGAAAAGGAAGATTGACTCTCCATGATTCTGAGATAACCAGATCGAAGAGAGACAGAAGAGAAAGCGAGAGACAAACAGAACAGACAGAAGAGAAAGAGAGAGACAAAATGAATAGACAGAAGAGAACAGGTGATTGTGTTTGAGGAACAGGTGATTGTGTCTGAGGAACAGGTGATTGTGTCTGAGGAACAGGTGATTGTGTCTGAGGAACAGGTGATTGTGTCTGAGGAACAGGTGATTGTGTTTGAGGAACAGGTGATTGTGTCTGAGGAACAGGTGATTGTGTCTGAGGAACAGGTGATTGTGTCTGAGGAACAGGTGATTGTGTCTGAGGAACAGGTGATTGTGTCTGAGGAACAGGTGATTGTGTCTGAGGAACAGGTGATTGTGTCTGAGGAACAGGTGATTGTGTCTGAGGAACATGTGATTGTGACTGAGGAACAGGTGATTGTGTCTGAGGAACATGTGATTGTGTCTTTCTTTACAAGAACAGAAAGGGTTCATTCATGTCAGACCTTCATACGGTACATGACTCCTCCCATTCCCTCTGTTGCTTCCTCAGCAAATAAGGGCAGAGACAAATATGAAAACCATAACACACCAATCAAGTGGACATTACATTATGTTTTCATTGGTTTTGTCAGATGTGGCACACATATTCCCTTTATAGTGCACTACTTTTGACCAGGGCCAATAGGGATCTGGTCATGAGCATTGCACTGTGTAGGGAAAAGGGTGTCCTTTGGGATACCTCCTCAGTTATCCACACTTTCTACTAGTTTTACTTTCTGGAGGAGAGGAAATTTGTTTTCCAAAGAAAAGGTTCCGACTTTGAAGTTTTTGTGAGATGGAGGGAACAGACATTTCATTGAAGTTGTCCTCCCTTGGTTTGGAAAATAAAAACCTAAGAACACTGGTTCTAGCTACTCTCAAATGTATCTTCCATGAAATGCAGAGAAAGGGAACGAACCAAGCAGCCAGATATGTGAAGGACCACGTTCCCTCTGTTTCTCCAGGCTCACGGTGCAAGAGAAAGAGAGAGGGTGTGTGTGTGTGTGTGTGTGTGTGTGTGTGTGTGGTCGTGAGCCACATCAGATCTGTGCATGCACCTTTAACACACTTTCTCATCAGGGATCACTTCATTCATATTCCACACCTTCCATCTGCAAGGCAATCACATACTGACTGGCACGGTAATGAAAGGTACAGCAGTCACTTCGACCTGCCCTGCATGTAGCCCACATTAACACACACACACACACACACACACAAACCCCCTCACTCTTCCCACATTCCACTGACTGGTGATCCCTCGATACGATAGTGGAGACAGGTGGAAAGAGATGGAGAGAGGTGAAGAGATGACTGAAAGAGAGCCGGATTGAGAGCTAGCGGTCCTCGACAAGGCTAATGTTTGCTTTTCGAATAGCAGTAGAGCTTCTGTAGGGTGATAGGAGACGGCTCAGTCAATGGCAGGAAGGAGTTAGAATTCAGAGGGCTAACGGGTAAATCTGTCTGAGCTACAGAGTTATGAGCTAGAGATATAGAGTTATATATGAACAAGCCGAAGACAAGCACAATACAGTGTGTTGAATTTACCATTAGATAGCTAAATGGATAGGAATCAGAAAGCCTTGGAGGGCCCTAGACTAGGCTATAGTACATTCTGCTTTCAGCTCAGTGTATTTTCAATTCATCTAAACCAAGAGCATCTTGTCCTCCAGACTGATTCAGATCTACTACGTCCTTCATTTCTAGTCTCTAACTGACATTTCCATTATCTGATTGGCTCTCCAGCTGAGCTTTCTTCAAATTCTCTTTCATTTGGCTAATGAAGAGATTATTGATTACAGACACACATACAGACAGACAGACAGACAGACAGACAGACAGACAGACAGACAGACAGACAGACAGACAGACAGACAGACAGACAGACAGACAGACAGACAGACAGACAGACAGACAATCAACAAATCAAATGTATTTATAAAGCCCTTTATACATCAGCCGATGTCACAAAGTGCTGTACAGAAACCCAGCCTAAAGCCCCAAACAGCAAGCAATGCAGATGTAGAAGCATGGTGGCTAGGAAAAACTCCCTAGAAAGGCCAGAACCAAGGAAGAAACCAAGAGAGGAACCAGGCTCTGAGGGGTGGCCAGTCCTCTTCTGGCTGTGCCGGGTAGAGATTATAACAGAACATGTCCAAGATGTTCAAACATTCATAGATGACCTGCAGGGTCAGATAATAATAACCACAGTGGTTAATAATAATAATAATCACAGGCCAGGTAGTCCTGAGGCATGGTCCTAGGGCTCAGGTCCTCAGAGAGAGAGAGAGAGCGAGCGAGAGCGAGAGAGATTCACTCACACAGGATGAGACAGGATAAATTCTCCAGATATAACAGACTGACCCTAGCCCCCTGACACAAACTATTGCAGCATAAATACTGGAGGCTGAGATAGGAGCGGTCAGGAGACACTGTGGCCCTGCCCGACGATACACCCGGACAGGGCCAAACAGGCAGGATATAACTCCATCCACTTTGCCAAAGCACAGCCCCCACAGCATTAGAGGGATATCTTCAACCACCAATTTACTACCCTGAGACAAGGCCGAGTATAGCCCACAAAGATCTCCCCCAAGGCAAGAACCAGAGGGGGGCACCAACCCGGACAGGAAGATCACGTCAGTGACTCAACCCACTCAAGTGACGCACCCCTCCTAGGGACGGCATGGAAGAGCACCAGTAAGCCAGTGACTCAGCCCTATAATAGGGTTAGAGGCAGAGAATCCCAGTGGAGAGAGGGGAACCGGCCAGGCAGAGACAGCAAGGGAGATTTGTCGCTCCAGTGCCTTGTCGTTCTCCTTCACACCCCTGGGCCAGACTACACTCATTCATAGGACCTACTGAAGAGATGAGTCTTCAATAAAGACCTTAAGGTCGAGAATGAGTCTGCATCTCTCACATGGATAGGCAGACCATTCCATAAAATGGAGCTCTATAGGAGAAACCCCTGCCTCCAGCTGTTTGCTTAGAAATTCTAGGGAAAGTAAGGAGGCCTGCGTCTTGTGACCGTAGCGTACGTGTAGGTATATACGGCAAGACCAAATTGGAGAGATCGGTAGGAGCAAACCCATGTAATGCTTTTGTAGGTTTCTTGGGACCTAGAACAAGCATCTCTGTTTGAGTTTAAAAGTTAAACATTTGCCGCCATCCACTTCCTTATGTCTGAAACACAGGCTTCCAGAAAAGGCCATTTTGGGGCTTCACCATGTTTCATCGAAATGTACAGCTGTGTGTAATCCGCATATCAGTGAAAATTGACATTGTGTTTCTGAATGACATCACCAAGAGGTAGAATATATATAAAAACAATAGTGGTCCTAAAACAGAACCTTGAGGAACACTGAAATTTAGAGTTGATTTGTCAGAAGACAAATCATCCACAGAGGCAAACTGATATCTTTCCTACAGAAAAGATCTAAACCAGGCCAGAACTTGTCCTTGTAGACCAATTAGGGTTTCCAATCTCTCCAAAAGATTGTGAGGATCGATGGTGTCAAAAGCAGCACTAAGGTCTAGAAGCACGAGGACAGATGCAGAGGCTCGGTCTGATGCTATAAAAAGGTAATTTACCACCTTCACAAGTGCAGTCTCAGTGCTATGATGGGGTCTAAAACCAGACTGAAGTGTTTCGTATACATTGTTTGTCTTCAGGACGGCAGTGAGTTGCTGTGCAACAGCTTTTAATTTGTTTTTAATGAGGAATGGGAGATTCGATATAGGCCGATAGTTTTAATATTTTCTGGATCAATGTTTGGCTTTTTCAAGAGAGGCTTTATAACTGCCACTTTTAGTGAGTTTGGTACACATCCGGTGGATAGGGAGCCATTTATTATGTTCAACATAGGAGGGCCAAGCACAGGAAGCAGCTATTTCCATAGATGATTTGGAATAGGGTCTAGTATGCAGCTTGAAGGTTTAGAGGCCAATACTATTTTCATCAATGTGTCAAGAGATAGAGTATTAAAAAAACGTATTTCCCTTGATCTTAGGTCCTGGCAGTGTTGTGCAGACTCAGGACAACTGAGCATTAAAGAAAAGTCCGCGATTTTCTTTCGAATGATCATGATCTTTTCGTCAAAGAAGTTCATGAATTTATCACTGTGAAAGCCATCCTCACTTGGGGAATGCTGCTTTTAGTAAGCTTTGCGACAGTTTCAACAATACATTTTGGATTGTTCATAATCTCCTCAATTACATTGGAAAAATAGGATGATGGAGCAGCAGTGAGGGCTCTTCGATACTGCATAGTGCTGTCTTTCCAAGCCAGTCAGAAGACTTCCAGTTTGGTGTAGCGCCATTTACGTTCCAATTTTCTGGAAGCTTGCTTCAGGGCTCGGGTATTTTCTGTAATACAGGGAGCTAGTTTCTCATGACAAATGTTTTTTGTTTTTAGGGGTGTGGCTGCATCTAGGGTATTATGCAAGATTACATTTAGTTCCTCAGTTAGGTGGTTAACTGGTTTCTGTTCTCTGATGTCCTTGGGTAGGTGGAGGGAGTCTAGAAGGGCATCAAGGAATATTTTGATGTTCCTTGGTTGGGGTCTGAGCTGATTATTTGTTGCAACTTAATACAATGGTGGTCCGATAGTCCAGGATTATGAGGAAAACCATTAAGATCCACAATATTTATTCCACAGGACAAAATTAGGTCCAGAGTATGACTGTGGCAGTGAGTAGGTGTGAGTAGACATGTTGGACAAAACCCACTGAGTCAATGATGGCTCTGAAAGCCTTTTGGAGTGAATCTGTGGACTTTTCCCTGTGAATATTGAAGTCACCAAAAAATAGAATATTATCTGCCATGACTACAAGGTCCGATAGGAACTCAGTGAGGAACGGTGTATAAGGCCCAGGAGGCCTGTAAACAGTAGCTATAGCAAGTGATTGTGTAGGCTGCATAGATTTCATGACTTGAAGCTCAAAAGACGAAAACATTCTTTTTTTTGTAAATTGAAATTTGCTATCGTAAATGTTAGCAACACCTCCGCCTTTGCGGGATGCGTGGGGGATATGGTCACTACTGTAACCATGAGGAGAGGCCTCATTTAACACAGTAAATTAATCAGGCTTAAGCCATGTTTCAGTCAGGCCAATCACATAAAGATTATGACTTTAACTGCCTTGGAAGTGAAGGATGTAACATTAAGTAGCCCTATTTTGAGATCTGAGATTACACAATTTCTTTCAATAATGACAGGAATGGAGGAGGTCTTTATTCCAGTGAGATTACTAAGGCTAAAACCACCATGTTTAGTTTTGCTCAACCTAGATTGAGGCACAGACACTGTCACAATGGGGATAGCTGAGCTGACTACACAGACTAGGCTAGTGGCTGACTCCACTAAGCTGGCAGGTTGACTAACAGCCTGCTGCCTGGCCTGCACCCTATCTCATATGGTGCTAGAGGAGTTAGAGCCCTGTCTATGTTCATAGATAAGAGGAGAGCACCTCTCCAGCTAAGATAGAGTCCGTCACTCGTCAGCAGACCAGGCTTGGTCCTGCTGGTGGGCGAGTCCCAGAAAGAGGGCCAATTATCTACAAATTCTATCATCTGGAAGGGGCAGAAAACAGTTTTTAATCAACGATTAAGTTGTGAGACTCTGCTGTAGAGCTCCCCCTAACTGGGAGGGGGCCAGAACATTCTGGCTCTGACTCCGACTCGCTGCTTAATGGGAAAACGGGTTGAAAGTTTCTGAAAGTTTGCGACACCATTTGAGCATTCCTACAGCATTTCCTCCCAGAAGCCATGAGAAAATTGTCACAAGATGCTTCTCGGCTGGGCTTCTAATTGATTGGGCCTCTTAGGGCTGCACACCCGTTGACGGGATCGATATGACAACAGCCAGTGAAAGTGTAGGGCGCCAAAATCAAAGCAACAGAAATCTCATAATTAAAATTCCTCAAACATACATGTATCTTATACCGTTTCAAATGTAATCTTATTGTTAATCCCACCACAGTGTCCGATTTCAAATAGGCTCTACAGCGAAAGTACCACAAATGATTATGTTAGATCAGAGCCATATCACTGAAAAACAGCCATTTTTCCAGCCAAAGAGTGGAGTCACAAAAAGCACAAATAGAGATAAAATGAATCACTAACCTTTGATGATCTTCATCAGATGACACTCATAGGACTTCATGTTACACAATACATGCATGTTTTGTTTGATAAAGTTCATATTTATATAAAAAAATCTGAGTTTACATTGACGCGTTACGTTCACTAGTTCCAAAAACATCCAGTGATTTTACATAGCCACATCAATTTTACAGAAATACTCATCATAAATGTTGATGAAAATACAAATACAGGTCTCAGGGCAGACCCACTGTTTAGACAGGTCTGAGAGCAGACCCACTGTTTAGACAGGTCTCAGGGCAGACCCACTGTTTAGACAGGTCTCAGGGCAGACCCACTGTTTAGACAGGTCTCAGGGCAGACCCACTGTTTAGACAGGTCTCAGGGCAGACCCACTGTTTAGACAGGTCTCAGGGCAGACCCACTGTTTAGACAGGTCTCAGGGCAGACCCACTGTTTAGACAGGTCTGAGAGCAGACCCACTGTTTAGACAGGGCTGACAGCAGACCCACTGTTTAGACAGGGCTGACAGCAGACCCACTGTATAGACAGGTCTGAGAGCAGACCCACTGTTTAGACAGGGCTGAGAGCAGACTGTTTAGACAGGGCTGAGAGCAGACCCACTGTTTAGAGAGGGCTGAGAGCAGACCCACTGTTTAGAGAGGGCTGAGAGCAGACCCACTGTTTAGAGAGGGCTGAGAGCAGACCCACTGTTTAGAGAGGGCTGAGAGCAGACCCACTGTTTAGACAGGTCTGAGAGCAGACCCACTGTTTAGAGAGGGCTGAGAGCAGACCCACTGTTTAGAGAGGGCTGAGAGCAGACCCACTGTTTAGACAGGTCTGAGAGCAGACCCACTGTTTAGACAGGTCTGAGAGCAGACCCACTGTTTAGACAGGGCTGAGAGCAGACCCACTGTTTAGACAGGGCTGAGAGCAGACCCACTGTTTAGACATAGCTGAGAGCAGACCCACTGTTTAGACAGGTCTGAGAGCAGACTGTTTAGATAGGTCTGAGAGCAGACTGTTTAGACAGGTCTGAGAGCAGACTGTATTGACAGAGGATATCTGACTCCATCCACTGACGCTACAGAGCCATTGGATTTTTTAGTGTGTGTGTGTGTGTGTGTGTGTGTGTGTGTGTGTGTACACGATGATGTGTGTGTTTGTGTTCACTACTGCAGGGAGTTTCAGTGGAGATACATCTGTACAGGGGTGGTGTCGTGTGTCCATGTTCAGAGCCACTATGTGTCTCTTGACTTCACAAGGTTAATTAAGCACAAAAGGAACAGTGATTCAGGGTTAGTTCCAGACTAATATTGGAATGTGACCATGAAGACATCTCTAATTTGCTCTGGCAAAATCCCTCTGGTGTGTTCTCCTCACAAACAGAACTGAACTGTTCTCCTCACAAACAGAACTGAACTGTTCTCCTCACAAACAGAACTGAACTGTTCTCCTCACAAACAGAACTGAACTGTTCTCCTCAAAACCAGAATTGTTCTCCTCACAAACAGAACTGAACTGTTCTCCTCGCAAACTGAACTGAACTGTTCTCCTCGCAAACTGAACTGAACTGTTCTCCTCACAAACAGAACTGAACTGAGAGCCAGAACATTTTAATTGGGGAGACACCCTCTAGAAAACATTTTGCGGATGGTGATCATTTTTGTTTCCTTGGCGACTAATCAGAATCATACAACTTGGACATGGCAGATGGTTATGAAGAAAAACGAAGATACTATGTATAGTAAAACATGACGTTTCATCTCAGAGAGAGAGAGAGAGAGAGAGAGAGAGAGATACAGAGACAGAGAGAGATACAGAGACAGAGAGAGAAAGAAAGAGAGACACAGAGACAGAGAGAGAGATACAGAGACAGAGAGAGAGAAAGAGAGACAGAGAGAGAAAGAAAGAGAGACAGAGAGAGAGATACAGAGAGAGAGAGATACAGACAGAGACAGAGAGAGATAAAGCAGTCCTATACATTTACATTTAAGTCATTTAGCAGACGCTCTTATCCAGAGCGACTTACAAATTGGTGCGTTCACCTTATGACATCCAGTGGAACAGCCACTTTACAATAGTGCATCTAAATCTTTTAAGGGAGGGGGGGGTGAGAAGGATTACTTTATCCTATCCTAGGTATTCCTTAAAGAGGTGGGGTTTCAGGTGTCTCCGGAAGGTGGTGATTGACTCCGCTGTCCTGGCGTCGTGAGGGAGTTTGTTCCACCATTGGGGGGCCAGAGCAGCGAACAGTTTTGACTGGGCTGAGCGGGAACTGTACTTCCTCAGTGGTAGGGAGGCGAGCAGGCCAGAGGTGGATGAACGCAGTGCCCTTGTTTGGGTGTAGGGCCTGATCAGAGCCTGGAGGTACTGAGGTGCCGTTCCCCTCACAGCTCCGTAGGCAAGCACCATGGTCTTGTAGCGGATGCGAGCTTCAACTGGAAGCCAGTGGAGAGAGCGGAGGAACGGGGTGACGTGAGAGAACTTGGGAAGGTTGAACACCAGACGGGCTGCGGCGTTCTGGATGAGTTGTAGGGGTTTAATGGCACAGGCAGGGAGCCCAGCCAACAGCGAGTTGCAGTAATCCAGACGGGAGATGACAAGTGCCTGGATTAGGACCTGCGCCGCTTCCTGTGTGAGGCAGGGTCGTACTCTGCGGATGTTGTAGAGCATGAACCTACAGGAACGGGCCACCGCCTTGATGTTAGTTGAGAACGACAGGGTGTTGTCCAGGATCACGCCAAGGTTCTTAGCGCTCTGGGAGGAGGACACAATGGAGTTGTCAACCGTGATGGCGAGATCATGGAACGGGCAGTCCTTCCCCGGGAGGAAGAGCAGCTCCGTCTTGCCGAGGTTCAGCTTGAGGTGGTGATCCGTCATCCACACTGATATGTCTGCCAGACATGCAGAGATGCGATTCGCCACCTGGTCATCAGAAGGGGGAAAGGAGAAGATTAATTGTGTGTCGTCTGCATAGCAATGATAGGAGAGACCATGTGAGGTTATGACAGAGCCAAGTGACTTGGTGTATAGCGAGAATAGGAAAGGGCCTAGAACAGAGCCCTGAGGGACGCCAGTGGTGAGAGCGCGTGGTGAGGAGACAGATTCTCGCCACGCCACCTGGTAGGAGCGACCTGTCAGGTAGGACGCAATCCAAGCGTGGGCCGCGCCGGAGATGCCCAACTCGGAGAGGGTGGAGAGGAGGATCTGATGGTTCACAGTATCGAAGGCAGCCGATAGGTCTAGAAGGATGAGAGCAGAGGAGAGATAGTTAGCTTTAGCAGTGCGGAGCGCCTCCATGATACAGAGAAGAGCAGTCTTAGTTGAATGACTAGTCTTGAAACCTGACTGATTTGGATCAAGAAGGTCATTCTGAGAGAGATAGCGGGAGAGCTGGCCAAGGACGGCACGTTCAAGAGTTTTGGAGAGAAAAGAAAGAAGGGATACTGGTCTGTAGTTGTTGACATCGGAGGGATCGAGTGTAGGTTTTTTCAGAAGGGGTGCAACTCTCCCTCTCTTGAAGACGGAAGGAACGTAGCCAGCGGTCAGGGATGAGTTGATGAGCGAGGTGAGGTAAGGGAGAAGGTCTCCGGAAATGGTCTGGAGAAGAGAGGAGGGGATAGGGTCAAGCGGGCAGGTTGTTGGGCGGCCGGCCGTCACAAGACGCGAGATTTCGCGAGAGGGGAGAAAGAGGTCAGAGCACAGGGTAGGGCAGTGTGAGCAGAACCAGCGGTGTCGTTTGACTTAGCAAACGAGGATCGGATGTCGTCGACCTTCTTTTCAAAATGGTTGACGAAGTCATCTGCAGAGAGGGAGGAGGGGGGAGGATTCAGGAGGGAGGAGAAGGTGGCAAAGAGCTTCCTAGGGTTAGAGGCAGATGCTTGGAATTTAGAGTGGTAGAAAGTGGCTTTAGCAGCAGAGACAGAAGAGGAAAATGTAGAGAGGAGGGAGTGAAAGGATGCCAGGTCCGCAGGGAGGCGAGTTTTCCTCCATTTCCGCTCGGCTGCCCGGAGCCCTGTTCTGTGAGCTCGCAATGAGTCGTCGAGCCACGGAGCGGGAGGGGAGGACCGAGCCGGCCTGGAAGATAGGGGACATAGAGAGTCAAAGGATGCAGAAAGGGAGGAGAGGAGGGTTGAGGAGGCAGAATCAGGAGATAGGTTGGAGAAGGTTTGAGCAGAGGGAAGAGATGATAGGATGGAAGAGGAGAGAGTAGCGGGGGAGAGAGAGCGAAGGTTGGGACGGCGCGATACCATCCGAGTAGGGGCAGTGTGGGAAGTGTTGGATGAGAGCGAGAGGGAAAAGGATACAAGGTAGTGGTCGGAGACTTGGAGGGGAGTTACAATGAGGTTAGTGGAAGAACAGCATCTAGTAAAGATGAGGTCGAGCGTATTGCCTGCCTTGTGAGTAGGGGGGAAGGTGAGAGGGTGAGGTCAAAAGAGGAGAGGAGTGGAAAGAAGGAGGCAGAGAGGAATGAGTCAAAGGTAGACGTGGGGAGGTTAAAGTCGCCCAGAACTGTGAGAGGTGAGCCGTCCTCAGGAAAGGAGCTTATCAAGGCATCAAGCTCATTGATGAACTCTCCGAGGGAACCTGGAGGGCGATAAATGATAAGGATGTTAAGCTTGAAAGGGCTGGTAACTGTGACAGCATGGAATTCAAAGGAGGCGATAGACAGATGGGTAAGGGAGAAAGAGAGAATGACCACTTGGGAGAGATGAGGATCCCGGTGCCACCACCCCGCTGACCAGAAGCTCTCGGGGTGTGCGAGAACACGTGGGCGGACGAAGAGAGAGCAATAGGAGTAGCAGTGTTATCTGTGGTGATCCATGTTTCCATCAGTGCCAAGAAGTCGAGGACTGGAGGGAGGCATAGGCTGAGATGAACTCTGCCTTGTTGGCCGCAGATCGGCAGTTCCAGAGGCTACCGGAGACCTGGAACTCCACGTGGGTCGTGCGCGCTGGGACCACCAGATTAGGGTGGCCGCGGCCACGCGGTGTGGAGCGTTTGTATGGTCTGTGCAGAGAGGAGAGAACAGGGATAGACAGACACATAGTTGACAGGCTACAGAAGAGGCTACGCTAATGCAAAGGAGATTGGAATGACAAGTGGACTACACGTCTCGAATGTTCAGAAAGTTAAGCTTACGTAGCAAGAATCTTATTGACTAAAATGATTAAAATGATACAGTACTGCTGAAGTAGGCTAGCTGGCAGTGGCTGCGTTGTTGACTTTGTAGGCTAGCTGGCAGTGGCTGCGTTGTTGACACTACACTAATCAAGTCGTTCCGTTGAGTGTGATAGTTTCTACAGTGCTGCTATTCGGGGCTAGCTGGCTAGCTAGCAGTGTTGATTACGTTACGTTGCGTTAAAAGAACGACAATAGCTGGCTAGCTAACCTAGAAAATCGCTCTAGACTACACAATTATCTTTGATACAAAGACGGCTATGTAGCTAGCTATGTAGCTAGCTACGATCAAACAAATCAAACCGTTGTACTGTAATGAAATGAAATGAAAATGTGATACTACCTGTGGAGCGGCGGAATGCGACCGGGTTGTTGAGTGAGGAAGTTCTATTCGGTAGACGTTGGCTAGCTGTTGGCTAGCTAGCAGTGTCTCCTACGTTAAGGACGACAAATAGCTGGCTAGCTAACCTCGGTAAATTAAGATAATCACTCTAAGACTACACACTCTAAACTACACAATTATCTTGGATACGAAGACAGCAAAGACAACTATGTAGCTAGCTAACACTACACTAATCAAGTGGTTCAGTTGAGTGTAATAGTTTTTACAGTGCTGCTATTCGGTAGACGGTGGACGTTAGCTAGCTGGCTAGCTGGCTAGCTGCTGGGCAGATAGCAGTGTAGACTACGTTAGGACGACGAAATACGATAATTACGCAATTATCTTTGATACAAAGACGGCTATGTAGCTAGCTAAGAAGAAATTGCTAAGATTAGACAAATCAAACCGTTGTGCTATAGTGAGATGTAATGAAATGTATACTACCTGCGGACCGAAGTGCGAATGCGACCGCTCGCTCCAACCCGGAAGTAGTAGTCCTATCTTTCAGTCCGCCAGGAAATCCAAAATGACAGTCCTCTCCTGGAATGTGAAGTGAAGCAGCCAAACAGGACGAGGGAGAAAGATGATTGGCTGTCGAGCCTCTAAGGGTGCGCCCCAGAAAACACCCTATTCCTTACATAGTGCACTACAGGGCCCATAGGGCTTTGGTCAAAAGTAGTGAACTACATAGAAAGCATCCCAAATGGCATCCTATTCCTTAATAAAAGTATCTCTGATCGTCACACTGAGAACACTCACACACTCTTGGCGCCCTGGGGGATTGTGGGAGCTGTTCAGGAAGAGCGGGAGGTCATTAGGAGTCCTTTGGAGACGCAAAGACGTGTGTGTGTGTGTGTGTGTGTGCGTGTGTGCGTGCGTGCGTGCGTGCATGCGTAGTGTGTGTGTGCGTGCGTGCCGATTCAAGCAGAGAACAGAGAAGATCCCTGAGGTCCTGACACCTACACAGCGCCAACACATATCTGACCCTGTCAGGTACAATGCAAGGTGTCACCACTCACTCCTATTGTCTGTCAGAGCAACGGATGAATGCACTCCTACACAGATAGGCTCATTTTTTATACAGCCGTGGCTAAAGGGTCATTAATTAAAGGGGACCTGAGCTAACATTTGCTACCATTTGCTGCTATGGTACTATGAACAATACATTAAAAAGGAACATAGAGTTGAAGTCAGAAGTTTACATGCACCTTAGCCAAGTAAATACATTCAAACTCAGTTTTTCACAATTCCGACATTAAATCCGAGTAAATATTCCCTGTTTTAGGTCAGTTAGGATCACCACATTTTTTCCAGAATGTGAAATCTCAGAATAATAGTAGAGCAAATTATTTTTTTCAGCTTTTATTTCTTTCATCACATTTCCAGTCTGTCAGAAGTTATACACTCAATTAGTATTTAGTAGCATTGCCTTTAAATTGTTTAACTTGGGTCAAACGCTTCGGGTAGCCTTCCACAAGCTTCCCACAATAATTTGGGTGAATTTTGGCCCATTCCTCCTGACAGAGCTGGTGTAACTGAGTCAGGTTTGTAGGCCTCCTTGCTTGCACATGCTTTTTCAGTTCTGCCCACACATTTTCTATCGGATTGAGGTCAGGGCTTTGTGATGGCCACTCTAATACCTTGACTTTGTTGTCCATTTTGCCACAACTTTGAATGTAGGCTTGTAGTCTGGCATTTTTATGGTGGTTTTGGAGCAGTGGGTTCTTACTTGCTGAGCAGCCTTTCAGGTTATGTCGATATAGGACTTGTTTTACAGTGGATATAGATACTTTTGTACCTGTTTCCTCCAGCATCTTCACAAGGTCCTTTGCTGTATTTTCTGGGATTGATTTGCAGTTTTCCCACCAAAGTACGTTCATCTCTAAGAGACAGAACGCGTCTCCTTCCTGAGCAGTATGATGGCTGTGTGGTCCCATGGTGTTTATACTTGCGTACAATTGTTTGAACAGATGAACGTGGTACCTTCAGGCGTATGGAAATTGCTCCAAAGGATGAACCTGGTCTACAATTTTTTTTCTGAGGTCTTGGCTGATTTCTTTTGATTTTCCTATGATGTCAAGCAGAGAAGCACTGAGTTTGAAGTTAGGCCTTGAAATACATCCACAGGTACACCTCCAATTGACTCAAATGATGTCAATTTAGCAGGTGCCAGGCTAACTAACTCCAGTCATGTGCTCATGTTTGCTGGAAAAAACAGCTTTAGCTGGCAGGTTTTCGAAGACCTTAGAAAGGCAGGGTAGGATAGAGATAGGTCTATAGCAGTTTGGGTCTAGAGTGTCTCCCCCTTTGAAGAGGGGGATGACCGCCGCAGCTTTCCAATCTTTGGGAATCTCAGATGACACGAAAGAGATGTTGAACAGGCTAGTAAAAGGGGTTGCAACAATTTCGGCAGATCATTTTTAGAAAGAGAGGGTCCAGATTGTCTAGCCCGGCTGATTTGTAGGGGTCCAGATTTTGAAGCTCTTTCAGAACATCAGCTATCTGGATTTCGGTGAAGGAGAAATGGGGGAGGCTTTGGGGGAGGCAGGGCTGTTGATCGGGGTGGGGTAGCCAGGTGGAAAGCATGGCCAGCCTTAGAAAAATGTTTATTGAAATTCTCAATCATTGTGGATTTATCGGTGGTGACAGTGTTTCCTAGCCTCAGCGAAGTGGGCAGCTGGGAGGAGGTGCTCTTATTCTCCATGGACTTTACAGTCCCAGAACATTTTTGAGTTTGTGCTACAGGATGAAACTTTCTGCCTTTCTGACTGAAAAAGCTAGCCTTAGCTTTCCTAACTGCCTGTGTATATTGGTGCCTAACTCCCCTGAAAAGTATAACAGAGCCTTATAGTGTGATCAGTATCAAATATAGTCTTAGAGTGTGATCAATATAACATAGAGCCTTATAGTACGATCAGTATAACATAGAGCCTTCTCAAAATGCCACAAAGCAGGACTACATTCATTTTCAGATCTCCCCTCTCCCATCAATTCACCAGAAGCCGCCATAGAGTGTATTATTCAGCGTGCGATGCCCAACCTGCCTTCCTCATAGGCAATTATGGGTGAAACACATCTCACTGACCTAGTAAAACAAATGGAAAAGAGAGTTTGTTGTCCAGGAAAGTGCTGAATCATGCCTACACTGCAAAGACATACAGTCAGGAAACTACACTTCTCTTTCTACCTCATTATCACCAATTATAGTTGAAATGACAAGACAACACAACTACGACATAAGAGGTTGGGCTAAGGAGTTAGATGGAGAATGAAACAGAGAGAGAGAGGAATCCTATCAAGACATCGAAGAAAGATCAAGGGTGTGGGAGTGTAGAGGTTTTCTGGCGCTATGATGATGATGATTCAACCTGGAAGATATCGTTAAGATTTCGTCTGGCTGTGGCTATCCTGTACTCATTGTCAAAGCCAGACCCTTTCTACCAACTCTATTACTGGCAGCTTAGTTTAACCTCTTCAGTCGACCCTCTACTTTTTTGAACATTCTGTTAAAAATCGCGCAACATTTCAGCGCCCTGCTACTCATGCCAGGAATATAGTATATGCATTTGCTTAGTCTGTGTGGATAGAAAACACTCAGACGTTTAAAAAACTGGTTAAATCACTGCTGTGGCTTTACCAGAACGGCATTTACATCGAAAAGCACAGGAAAAACTGATCACTGAAAATGGGAAAATATATCCATGCGCTACTTGATCCCATTGATAAAGGTGAACCACAATTAATTGACTGAGGTTGCAGTACCTACAGCTTCCACAGGGTGTCTAGAGTCTTGTCATTTCCCTTTGAGTTTTTTCTTGGTCAAACACATACAGGACACCGTATCTAATCCGGTCTAGGACCGGATATTTTCGTTGAGTTTCTAGCCGGACATTTTTCCAGACGGACAGCTAATGATCTTTACATCGCCTCCTGATGAATTTTATCGCTTATTAACGTTTACTAATACCTAAAGTTGCATTACAAACGTATTTGAAGTGTTTTGTGAAAGTTTATCGTCGACTTTTTGAATTTTAAAAATGACGTTACGTTTTGAAACGATGTTTTTTCGTTTATCACACAGTCTACATATAACGATATCTAGGCTTTATATGGACCGATTTAATCGAAATAAAGACCCAAATAGTGTTTATGGGACATCTAGGAGTGCCAACAAAGAAGATGGTGAAAGGTAATGAATGTTTTCTATTTTATTGTGCGGTTTGTGTAACGCCGAAATGCTAATTATTTTGTTTACGTCCCCTGTGGGTCTTTTGGGGTGTTGCATGCTATCAGATAATAGCTTCTCATGCTTTCGCCGAAAAGCATTTTAAAAATCTGACTTGTTGCCTGGATTCACAACGAGTGTAGCTTTAATTTACCCTGCATGTGTATTTTAATGAACTTTTGAGTTTTAACTAATACTATTAGCATTTAGCGTAGCGCATTTGCATTTCCAGAGCTCTAGTTGGGACGCAAGCGTCCCGAGTAGAAGCAACAGGTTAACAGTGTTCACACCACCAACCAGCACCACCAACCTACAATACCAACCCGCCAGCCAACACAACCTATCCGCCAGTCAAAACTTCCAACCCGCAGGCCAACACCACCAACCCACCAGCCAACACCACCAACCCTCCAGCCAACACAACCTATCCGCCAGCCAAAACTTCCAACCCGCCAGCCAACACCACCAACCAACCCACCAACCAACACCACCAACCCACGCAACCAACCCTCCTGCCAACACCACCAACCCGCCAGCCAACACCACCAACCCTCCAGCCAACACAACCTATCCGCCAGCCAAAACTTCCAACCCGCCAGCCAACACCACCAACCCACACAACCAACCCTCCTGCCAACACCACCAACCCACCAGCCAACACCACCAACCCTCCTGCCTACACCACCGACCCGCCAGCCAACATCACCAATCCGCCATCCAACATCACCAACCCGTCAGCCAAAACCACCAACCCGCCAGCCAACACCACCAACCCGGCAGCCAACACCACCAACCATCCAGCCAGCACTACCAACCCTCCAGCCAGCACTACCAACCCTCCAGCAAGCACTATCAACCCTCCAGCCAGCACCACCAACCCTTCATCCACCACCACCAACCTGCCAGCCAACACAACCTATCCGCCAGCCAAAACTCCAACCCTCCTGCCAACACCACCAACCCGCCAGCCAACACCACCAACCCGCTAGCCAACACAACCAATCCACCAGCCAACACCACCTACAAACCAAAAAGGAGCGAACACCGCCAACCCACCAGCCAGCCAGCCAACACCACATACCCACCAGCCAACAAATCCACACTGCCAGCCAACACTACCAACCTACCAACCCGCCAGCCAACACTACCAACCCGCGAGCCAACACTACCAACCAACCAGCCCACACCACCAACCGTCCAATCCAACACTACCAACCCGCCAGCCAACACTACCAAACCATCAGGAAACACTACCATCCCGCCTACCAACCCTCCGATCCAACACAACCAACCTGCCAGCCAACATCACCAACCCACCAGCCAACACTACCAACATTCCAACCCACACCACCAATAAAACCAATAAACCAAACAGCCTGCCAAAAAACCACCAACACGCCAGCCAACACAACTAACCCTCCAGGACCAACCCCAACATATCCAACCTGCCAGCCAACACCACCAACCCGCTAACACAACCAACCCTCCAGCCAACACCACCAACCTGCCAGCCAACACAACTAACCCTCCAGTCAACATGACCAACCCTCAAGCCAACATGACCAACCCGCCAGCCAACACTACCAACCAACCCGCCAGCCAACACTACCAACCAACCCGCCAGCCAACACACCCAACCCTCCAGCTAACACAACCAACCCTCCAGCCAACACCACCAACCTGCCAGCAAACACTACCAACCCAACCAGCCAACACCACCAACCCTCCAGCCAGCGCTACCAACCCTCCAGCCAACACTACGACCTCACCAGCCAACGATAACAACCCGCCAGCCAACACTAACAATGCGCCAGCCAAGACCCCCAACCCTCCAGCCAACACCCCCAACCCTCCAGCCAGCACTACCAATCCTCCAGACAGCACTACCAACCCACCAGCCAACACTACCAAACCACCAGCCAACACCACAAACCCTCCAGCCAACACCACCAACCCGCCAGCCAACACAAGCAATCCACCAGCCAACACCACCAACAAACCAAAAAAACAGCCAACACCGCAAACCCACCAGCCAGCCAGCCAGCCAACACCACATTTCCACCAGCCAACAAATTCAAACTGCCAGCCAACACTACAAACCTACCAACCCTCCAGTCAACACTACCAACCCGCAAGCCAACACTACCAACCAACCAGCCCACACCACCAACCGTCCAATCCAACACTACCAACCCGCCAGGCAACACCACCAACATGCCAGCCAGCACTACCAAACCATCAGGAAACACTACCATCCCGCCTACCAACCCTCCGATCCAACACAACCAACCTGCCCCAGCCAACACCACCAACCCACCAGCCAACACTACCAACACGCCAGCAAACACTACCAACCTGCCAACCCACACCACCAATAAACCAAACAGCCTGCCAAAACCACCAACCCGCCAGCCAACACGACCAACCCGCCAGCCAACACAACCAACCCGCCAGCCAACACCACCAACCCTCCAGCCAACACCACCAACCCTCCAGCCAAGCCAACAAAACCAACCTGGCAGCCAAAACAACCAACCCTCCAGCCACCACATCCAACCCTCCAGCCAGCACTACCAACCCTCTAGCCAGCACTACCAATCCTCCAGCCAACACTACCAGCCCTCCAGCCAACACTACCATCCCGTCAGCCAACACTACCAACCCACCTGCCAACACCACCAACTCTCCTGCCAACTCCACCAACCCTCCAGCCAACTCCACCAACCCTCCAGCCAGCACTACCAACCCTCCAGCCAGCACTACCAACCCTCCAGCCAGCACTACCAAACCTCCAGCCAGCACTACCAACCCACCAGCCAGCCAGCCAACCACACATACACATCAGCCAACACATCCAACCTGCCAGCCAACACTACCAACCTACCAACCCGGAAGCCAACACTACCAACCCGCAAGCCAACACTACCAAACCATCAGCCAACACTATCATCCCACCTACCAGCCCTCCAGCAAACACCACCAACATGCCAGCCAACACTACCAACCCACACCACCAAGAAACCAAACAGCCTGCCAACACCACCAACCCACCAGCCAACACTACCAACCCCCCAGCCAACACTACCAATCCGCCAGCCAACACTACCAACAAACCAACCCGCCATCCAACACCACCAACCCGCCAGCCAACACCACCAACCCGCCAGCCAACACCACCAACCCACACCACCAACCCACCAGCCAACACCACCAACCCACCAGCCAGCACCACCAACCCACCAGCCAACACAAGCAACCCGCCAGCCAATAGAGCCTTATTGTGATCAGTATAACATCAAGCCTTATGTTGTGATCAATACAACACAGAGCCTTAGTGTGATCAGTATAAAAGAGGCTTATAGTACGATCAGTATAACATAGAGCCTTATAGTACGATCAGTATAACATAGAGCCTTATAGAACGATCAGTATATCAAATCTAATTTATTTATATAGCCCTTCGTACATCAGCTGTACTGTACAGAAACCCAGCCTAAAACCCCGAACAGCAAGCAATGCAGGTGTAGAAGCAAGGTGGCTAGGAAGAACTCCCTAGAAAGGCCAAAACCTAGGAAGAAACCTAGAGAGGAACCAGGTCCGCCAGCCAACACTACCAACCCGCAAGCCAACACTACCAACCAACCAGCCCACACCACCAACCGTCCAATCCAACACTACCAACCCGCAAGCCAACACTACCAACCAACCAGCCCACACCACCAACCGTCCAATCCAACACTACCAACCTGCCAGCCAACACCACCAACACTCCAGCCAACACCACCAACACTCCAGCCAACACCACCAACCCTCCAGCCAGCGCTACCAACCCTCCAGCCAACACTACGACCTCACCAGCCAACGATAACAACCCGCCAGCCAACACTAACAATGCGCCAGCCAACACCCCCAACCAACCAGCCCACACCACCAACCGTCCAATCCAACACTACCAACCCGCCAGCCAACACTACCAAACCATCAGGAAACACTACCATCCCGCCTACCAACCCTCCGATCCAACACAACCAACCTGCCAGCCAACACCACCAACCCACCAGCCAACACTACCAACCTGCCAACCCACACCACCAATAAACCAAACAGCCTGCCAAAACCACCAACACGCCGGGCCAACATATCCAACCTGCCAGCCAACACCGCCAACCCACAAAACCAATAAACCAAAGAGCCTGCCAACACCACCAACCCAACAGCCAACACATCCAACCTGCCAGCCAACACCACCAACCCGCCAGCCAACACCACCAACCTGCCAGCCAACACACCCAACCCTCCAGCCAACATGACCAACCCTCAAGCCAACATGACCAACCCGCCAGCCAACACTACCAACCAACCCGCCAGCCAACACAACCAACCCTCCAGCCAACACCACCAACCCTCCAGCCAACACCACCAACCCTCCAGCCAACACAACCAACCCTCCAGCAAACACAACCAACCCTCCAGCCAACACAACAAACCCTATAGCCAACACAACCAACCCTCCAGCCAACACAAACAACCCGCCAGCCAACACCACCAACC
The DNA here is from genome assembly GCF_034236695.1 of Oncorhynchus nerka. Classification (NCBI taxonomy): domain Eukaryota; kingdom Metazoa; phylum Chordata; class Actinopteri; order Salmoniformes; family Salmonidae; genus Oncorhynchus; species Oncorhynchus nerka. The sequence goes on along the minus strand of NC_088408.1, from coordinate 12,848,623 downwards.
AGCCAGCAAACACACCCAACCCTTCAGCCAACATGACCAACCCTCAAGCCAACATGACCAACCCACCAGCCAACACTACCAACCAACCCGCCAGCCAACACAACCAACCCTCCAGCCAACACCACCAACCCTCCAGACAACACCACCAACCCGCCAGGCAACACAACCAACCCTCCAGCAAACACAACCAACCCTCCAGCCAACACAACAAACCCTATAGCCAACACCACCAACCCACACCACCAACCCACCAGCCAACACAAGCAACCCGCCAGCCAATAGAGCCTTATTGTGATCAGTATAACATCAAGCCTTATGTTGTGATCAATACAACACAGAGCCTTAGTGTGATCAGTATAAAAGAGGCTTATAGTACGATCAGTATAACATAGAGCCTTATAGTACGATCAGTATAACATAGAGCCTTATAGAACGATCACTATATCAAATCTAATTTATTTATATAGCCCTTCGTACATCAGCTGTACTGTACAGAAACCCAGCCTAAAACCCCAAACAGCAAGCAATGCAGGTGTAGAAGCAAGGTGGCTAGGAAGAACTCCCTAGAAAGGCCAAAACCTAGGAAGAAACCTAGAGAGGAACCAGGCTATGTGGGGTGGCCAGTCCTCTTCTGGCTGTGCCAGGTGGAGATTATAACAGAACATGGCCAAGATGTTCAATGCATGGTCCAATAATAATAAGGCAGAACAGTTGAAACTGGAGCAGCAGCACGGCCAGGTGGACTGGAGACAGCAAGGAGTCATCATGTCAGGTGGTCCTGAGGCATGGTCCTAGGGCTCAGGTCCTCCGAGAGAGAGAAAGAAAGAGAGAAAGAGAGAATTAGAGAGCGCACACTTAGATTCACACAGGACACCGAATAGGACAGGAGAAGTACTCCAGATATAACAAACTGACCCTAGCCCCCCGACGCATAAACAACTGCAGCATAAATTCTGGAGGCTGAGACAGGAGGGGTCAGGAGACACTGTGGCCCCATCCGAGGACACCCCCGGACAGGGCCAAACAGGAAGGATATAACCCCACCCACTTTGCCAAAGCACAGCCCCCACACCACTAGAGGGATATCTTCAACCACTAACTTACCATCCTGAGACAAGGCTGAGTATAGCCCACAAAGAACTCCGCCACGGCACAACCCAAGGGGGGGGGCGCCAACCCAGACAGGATGATCACATCAGTGACTCAACCCACTCAGGTGACGCACCCCTCCCAGGGACGGTATGAGAGAGCCCCAGTAAGCCAGTGACTCAGCCCCTGTAATAGGGTTAGATGCAGAGAATCCCAGTGGAAAGAGGGGAACCGGTCAGGCAGAGACAGCAAGGGTGGTTCGTTGCTCCAGAGCCTTTCCGTTCACCTTCCCACTCCTGGGCCAGACTACACTCAATCATATGTCCCACTGAAGAGATGAGTCTTCAATAAAGACTTAAAGGTTGAGACCGAGTTTGCGTCTCTGACATGGGTAGGCAGACCGTTCCATAAAAATGGAGCTCTATAGGAGAAAGCCCTGCCTCCAGCTGTTTGCTTAGAAATTCTAGGTACAATTAGGAGGCCTGCGTCTTGTGACATACTATAAGATAGAGCCTTATAGTACGATCAGTATAACATAGAGCCACAAAGCAGGACTACATTTATTTTCAGATCTCCCCTCTCGCATCAATTCACCAGAAGCGGTCATAGAGTGTATTATTCAGCACGCGACGCCCAGACCTGCCTTCCTCATAGGCAATTATGGGTGAAACACATCTCACTACCCTAGTAAAACAAATGGAAAATAGTTTGTTGTCCAGGAAAGTGCTGAATCATGCCTACACTGCAAAGACATACAGTCAGGAAACTGCTCTTCTCTTTCTACCTCATTATCACCAATTATAGTTGAAATGACATGACAACACAACTACGACATAAGAGGTTGGGCTAAGGAGTTAGATGGAGAATGAAACAGAGAGAGAGAGGAATCCTATCAAGACATCGAAGAAAGAACAAGGGTGTGGGAGTGTAGAGGTTTTCTGACGCTATGATGATTCAATCTGGAAGATATCGTTAATTATGTCTGGCTGTGGCTATCCTGTACTCATTGTCAAAGCCAGACCCTTTCTACCAACTCTACTACTGGCAGCTTAGTTTAACAGTGTTCACACCACCAACCCACAGCACCAACCCGCGAGCCAACCCGCCAGCTAGCCAACACCATCAACCCGACAGCCAACACCTCCAAACCAGTCAGCCAACAGCACCAACCCTCCTGCCCACACCAACCCACAGCACCAAACCGCCAGCCAACCCGCCAGCCAAACCGCCAGCCAGCCAACACCATCAACCCGACAGCCAATGCGCCAGCCAGCTAACACCATCAACCCGCCAGCCAACACCATCAACCCACCAGCCAACACCATCAACCCACCAGCCAACACCATCAACCCACCAGCCAACACCACCAACCCACCAGCCCACACCACCAACAAACAAACCCATCAGCCAACACCACCAACCCACCAGCCCACACCACCAACAAACCAACCCACCAGCCCACACCACCAACAAACCAACCCATCAGCCAACACCACCAACCCGCCAGCCCACACCACCAACAAACCAACCCACCAGCCCACATCACCAACAAACCAACCCATCAGCCAACACCACCAACCCGCCAGCCCACACCACCAACAAACCAACCCACCAGCCAACACCACCAACCCACACCACCAACAAACCAACCCACCAGCCAAATCCACCAACCCATCAGCCAACACCACCAATCCACCAGCCAACACAACTAACCTGCTAGCCCACACCACCAACCCACCAGGCATCACCACCAACAAACCAACCCACCAGCCAAATCCACCAACCTGCCAACCCGCCAGTCATCACCACCAACAAACCAACCTGCCAGCCCACACCACCAACCCACCAACCCGCTAGCCCACACCACCAACAAACCAACCGGCAGCTAACACCACCAACCCACCAGCCCACACCACCAACAAACCAACCTGCTAGCCCACACCACCAACCCACCAACCCGCCAGGCATCACCACCAACAAACCAACCCACCAGCCAACACAACCAACCTGCAAGGCCACACCACCAACACACACCACCAACAAACCAACCGGCAGCTAACACCACCAACCAGCCAGCCCACACCAACAACAATCCGCCAGCTAACACCACCAACCCCCCAGCAAGCCTTCAGTCATCGCCTTTATAATTATTTCAGCCTGGCACATTTGATTTGACACGCTATTCAATTTGATTGGGATAAACATTGGAAGTCACAATTACAAACACACAGGCTGCATTAGCGTTACAAATTGTGGTTTGTTAAATTATCTTTTGCTGAGAGGACAAAAGGAATTTTGACAGTTGACACAGTTTTTACATCCTCTGATTAAACTGTGTTACTGCCTCTGCCCTGGGGGAAATAGCTAGCCAGTCTGGATATTACTATAATAAGGGCCACACACACACAATATTTACTCAGGTGTGTGTGTGTGTTCATATGGATTATAACCACTTTAGACAATACTTATCTGTCCTCTCCCCTATAACTATTCCCCAGGTCATGGCTGTAAATGACAATGTGTTCCCAGTCAACTTACCAGGTAAAATAAAAGTTTATAACAATAATAATGATAATATAAAAACACACATGATCATGGAAGAACACATGCACACACAAGTCAAATCAAATGAAGTTGTATTGGTCACATACACATATTTAGCAGATGCTATTGTGGGTGTAGCAAAATGCTTGTGCTTCTAGTTCCGACCATGCAAGTAAAATCTATCAAGTAATCTAACCTAACAATTTCACAACAACTACCTTATGCACACAAGTGTAAAGAAATGAATAATAATATGTACATACAAATATATGAATGAACAATGGCCGAACAGCTTAGGCAAGATGCAGTAGATGGTACAGTGTATACATATGAGATGAGTAATGTAGGGTATGTAAAAATGATATAAAGTGGCATTGTTTTATGGTGACTAGTGATATATTTATTACATATATTTTTTCATTATTAAAGTGGCTGGAGTTGAGTCAGTATGTTGGCAGCAGCCACTCAATGTTAGTGACGGCTGTTGAGATATAAGCTGTTTTTCAGTCTCTCGGCCCCTGCTTTGATGCACCTGTACTGACATCGCTTTCTGGATGATAGCGGGGTGAACAGGCAGTGGCTCAGGTGGTTGTTGTCCTTGATGACCTTTTTGGCCTTCCTGTGACATGGGTGGGGTAGGTGTCCTGGAGTGCAGGCAGTGTGCCCCTGGTGATGCATTGAGCAGACCACACCACCCTCTGGAATGCCCCGTGGATGCTGGAGGTGCAGTTGCTGTACCAGGCGGTGATACAGCCCAACAGGATGCTCTCAATGGTGCATCTGTAAAAGTTTGTGAGGGTCTTAAAACTTCTTAGGGCTGAAATCCCGTAAACGGGATGGTATGACAACAGCCAGTGAAAGTGCAGGGTGCCAAATTAAAAACAGAAATCTCATAATTAAAATTCCTCAAACATATGTGTATCTTATACCATTTTAAAGGTTAACTTGTTGTTAATCCCACCGCAGTGTCTGCTTTCAAATATGCTTTACAGCAAAAGCACCACAAACGATTATGTTAGGTCACCACCAAGCACCAGAAAAACAGCCAAAGATTTTCCAGCCAGAGTCACAAAAAGCACAAATAGAGATAAAATGAATCACTAACCTTTGATGATCTTCATCAGATGACACTCATAGGACTTCATGTTACACCATAGATGTATGTTTTGTTTGATAAAGTTCATATTTATATCAAAATCTGAGTTTACATTGGCGCGTTACATTCACTAGTTCCAAAAACATCCTGTGATTTTGCATAGCCACATCGATTCAACAGAAATACTCATGATAAATTTAGATAATAATACAAATTATACACATGGAATTATAGATATACCTCTCCTTAGCAACCGCTGTGTCAGATTTTAAAAAAAACTTTACAGAAAAAGCAAACCATGCAATAATCTGAGATGGCGCTCAGAAAAATAATCAAATTAGCCGCTATGATGGAGTCAACAGAAACCAGAAATTACATGATAAATATTCCCTTACCTTTGATGATCTTCATCAGAATGCACTCTCAGGAATCCCAGGTCCACAATAAATGTTTGTTTTGTTCGATAATGTCCGTTATTTATGTCCAAATACCTCCTTTTGTTAGCGCGTTTGGTATACATATCCAAACACTCGTTCTGGTCGAGTGTTACTTCGGACAAAAACTTCAAAAAGTTATATTACAGGTCGAAGAAACATTTCAAACTAAGTACACAATCAATCATTAGGATGTTCTTATCATACATCGTCTATAAAGTTCCAACCGGAGAATTCCTTGTGTGTTGAGGAGCAACGGAACGCAGGTAGATATCATGTGGAATGCGCAAGACCAGGAAATGGCTGACTGCCAGACACATGGCTCATTCTGCTCTTATTCAGTCCCATAACACAGTAGAAGCCTCATTCAAATGTCTATAGACGGTTGACATCTAGTGGAAGCCCTAGAAAGTGCAACTTCATTCATATCTCAATGGGATTTCAATTGGAACTGTGTTGAAAATCTACCAACCTCCGATTTCTCACATCCTGTTTGGATTTCTTCTCGGGTTTTGGCCTGTGTTACGGATATAAGTATCCTGTGTGTGTATCCTGTGTGTGTGTGTTTCTTTTCTCTCCTTCTCCCCTCACAGGTGAAAATCATCACTCCCCAATCAGTCACCAATCATCAATCAGAAGACACACCTCCTCCTGTTTCCCACCCAATCACCGTTCCTTTCCCTTTGTTTAAAAACCCTGTCAGTTGTTTGCTGTGGAGCTCAATCTCTCTGTAAATGCCATGTCTGTAGGACTCTCTGTTTCACTCTCTATTTGTGTATTGACCTCTCTTTTGTTTGAGCACCTCCATAGCACTTTGTCATCACCTGTGAGTATTGTTTTTGGTTATGGTGTTTGTTTGCTGGTGGGAAAAGGGGGAACCAAGACAAGTCGCCCATGGGCATACACTAACCGTAGGTAAACTTTGTTAAAAACACTAGTTAGAACTGGGCGGACCACCCACTGTATTTTTGGTTAGTTAGTTAGCTGTTGTTAAAGTAGGCTAGTCTAGCTTAGGGGTGTTTTGAATACTTATTGTTTCTTTCCTTGGGTCCAGCTCAGCCCCTTTTCCTGCTCCCCCCATTACCGTGTGTTTATAAATAAACCCTGAGTTTGACGATAGATTTCAATTGTCGTGGTTATTTCGTTCTCACTTTTACTTTTTCACTATTATAATTTGCATGAGTTATGTTACGGGTCTCGTTACCATCCCCCCTAGACTGTCGGGCCAAAAGGGATTCATAACATCCTGCCATATGAGTTCTGTTATACTCACAGATATCATTCAAACTGTTTTAGAAACGTCAGTGTTTTCTATCCAATACTACTAATAATATACATATATTACCAACTGAGACTGAGGAGTAGGCTGTTTACTCTGGGCACCTTATTCATCCAAGCTACTCAATACTGCCCCCAAGCCATAATAAGTTGTAAGGGCCAAGATGAATTTCTTCAGCATTCTGAGGTTGGAAAGGCACGGAACTTGTTATGGCTGCAATCCCACTATAGGGATAAGTGTCATCAACAAATGCTGAAAAGCATAGCGCTGCATTCAATAAATATTACTACAAATATTTATATTCATGAAATCACAAGTGCAATGTAGGAAAACACAGCTTAGCCTTTTGTTAATCCACCTGTCATGTCAAACTTTGAAATTATGCTTTACAGCGAAAGCAATCCAAGTGTTTGTAAGTTTATCGATCGCATGACAAAACATTAAGTACACTTAGTATCAGGAAGCTTGGTCACGAAAATCAGAAAAGCAATCAAATTAATCGTTTACCTTTGATCTTCGGATGTTTTCACTCACGAGACTCCCAGTTACACAACAAATGTTCCATAAAGATTATTTTTATATCCAAAATACCTCCGTTTGTTTGTTGCGTTATGTTCAGAAAACCACAGGAAAGAGCGGTCACGACAACGCAGACAAACTCCAAATAGTTTCCATAATGTCCACAGAAACATGTCAAACCTTTTTTTATAATCAATCCTCAGGTTGTTTTTAAAATATATAATCGACAATATATCAACCGCAAATGTCTTTCACAGTAGGAGAGGGAAAAGCAATACCTATCCAAACTCTGTTGCGCGAGCAAAACTCATGTGACCACTTGACGCGATGTTATCGTTCTGGCTCATTTTTCTAAATAAAAGCCTGAAACTATGTCTGAAGACTGTTGACACCTTGAGGAAGCGATAGGAAAAGGAATCTGGTTCATATCCCTTTAAATCCAGCAAAGGGAGGCTATGGAACATGGAGGTTTCAAAATAGAAGCTACTACCTGTTTTGATTTTCTTCAGGGTTTTACCTGCCATATCAGTTCTGTTATACTCACAGACAATATTTGACAGTTTTGGAAACTTTAGAGTTTTCTATCCAATACTAATTTAATTTTACCTTTATTTAACCAGGCAAGTCAGTTAAGAACACATTCTTATTTTCAATGACGGCCTGGGAACAGTGGGTTAACTGCCTGTTCAGGGGCAGAACGACAGATTTGTACCTTGTCAGCTCGGGGGTTTGAAATCGCAACCTTCCGGTTACTAGTCCAGCGCTCTAACCACTAGGCTACGCTGCCACCCCTATCCAATACTAATAATAACATGCATATATTAGCAACTGAGGCTGAGGAGCTGGCCGTTTACAATGGGCACCTTTTCATCCAAGCTACTCAATACTGCCCCTGCAGCCATATGAAGTTAAGCATTCTTCACCACACTGTCAGTGAGGGTGGACCATTTCAGATAGTCATTGATGTGTACACTGAGAAACTACTACGGCCCGTCAGGAAGTCCAGGACCCAGTTGCACAGGGCGAGGTTCAGACCCAGGGCCCTGATCTTAATGATGAATTTGGAAGGTCCTATGGTGTTGAAGGCTGAGCTGTAGTCAATGATCAACATTTTTACATAGTTATTAATCTTGTCCAGATGGGAGAAGGCAGTGTGTAGTGCGATGGTGAGTGCATTGCCTGTGGATCTATTGGGCGGTATGCTAATTGCAGTGGGTCTAGGGTGTCAGGTCAATTGGAAGTGATATGATCCTTAACTAGCCACTCAAAGGACTTCATAATGACAGAAGTGAGTGCTACAGGGTAAGTCATTAAGTTCAGTTACTGGGATAGGGAGAGCTTGAGTTAGTCTGTAAACACTCCAGCCAGCTGGTCTGCGCATGCTCTGATGTGGCTACGGATGCCGTCTGGGCAGGATTAACATGCTTAAATGTCACACAGACGATCATCTGATACAGTTTATCAAATTATTGATATCTACTAGGGCTTTACGCAATGTGTAGCCTAAAGTGATCCTCTTTACTGAGCATGGATCATGTAATAACCTCCAAGTGTCTTTCCCAGAACTACAGGGGAAACACTGGCCCTTTGAATCCTGCATCCTTGGCATTGATTGGATGGAATATAATCCAAATGGACTGAAGACCAATCAATATGAATCCCACCCTACCTAAAGGGTTGGTCCTTTCCTTACGAAAGTGGGTGGGAGCGAGGTGACTTGAAGTGTGACCAAACAGTTGCATGGAGCAGTGTGTGTGTGTGTATACCAGTCAAAGTTTTGGACATACCTACTCATTCCAGTTTTTACATTTTTTTAAAATTATATTTTCTACTTTGTAGACTAATAGTGATGACATCAAAACTATGAAATAACAATTATGGAATGATGTAGTTACCAAAAGAGTGTTAAAGAAATCAAAATATATTTTATATTTGAGATTCTTCAATGTAGCCACGCTTTGCCTTGATGACAGCTTTGCACACTCTTGGAATTCTCTCAACCAACTTCACCTGGAATGCTTTTCCAACAGTCTTGAAGGAGTTCCCACATATGCTGAGCACTTGTTGGATGCTTTTCCTTCAATCTGCGGTCCAACTCATCCCAAACCAACTCAATTGAGTTGAGGTCTGGTGATTGTGGAGGCCAGGTCATCTGATGCAGCACTCCATCACTCTCATTGGTCGAATAGCCCTTACACAGCCTGGATGTGTAATGGGTCACTGTCCTGTCGAAAAACAAATAGTAGTCCCACGAAGCACAAACCAGATGGCGTAATGCTGCAGAATGCTGTGGTAGCCATGCTGGTTGAGTGTGTCTTGAATTTTAAATAAATCACAGACAGTGTCACCAGCAATGCACCCCCACACCATCTCACCTCTATCTCCATTATTAACTGTGGGAACCACACATGCAGAGATAATCCGCTCACCTACTCTGCGTCTCACAAAAACACAGAGGTTGGAACCATAAATCTCAAATTTGGACTCATCGGACTAAAGGACATATTTCCACCGGTTTAATTTCTATTGCTCGTGTTTCTTCGTCCAAGCAAGTGTCTTCTTCTTATTGGTCTCCTTTAGTAGTGGTTTCTTTGCAGCAATTTGATAATGAAGGTGTAGCGGTGTGCGCTGAGAGTCGGGAAGCAAGTTTAGGGAGTGAGTGTTTTAAAACGTCTTAAGGATCCACCCCTTTTCAATTTTCGCCTAAAATTACATACCCAAATCTAACTGCCTAGCTCATGCCCTGAAGCAAGGATAAGCATATTGGTTGTACCATTTGAAAGGGAACACTTTGAAGTTTGTGGAAATTTGAAACGAATGTGGGAGAATATATATACAATAGATCTGGTAAAAGATAATACAAAGAAAAAAACAACCATTCTTTTGTATTTTTTAGGTACCATCATCTTTGAAATGCAAGAGAAAGGCCATAATGTATTATTCCAGGCCAATTTTGGCCAATAGATGGCAGCAGTGTGTGTGCAAAGCTTTCGACTGATCCAATGAACCATTTAATTTCCGTTCAAAATGTTGTATCAACACTGCCCAAATGTGCCTAATTAGTTTATTAAAGAATCTCAAACATAAAATATTATTTGATTTGTTTAACACTTTCCTCCCACAGTTGTGTCCAGTTGGCTGGATGTCATTTGGGTGGGAAGCCATTCTTGATACCCACGGGAAACTGTTGAGCATAAAAACTCAGCATCGATGCAGTTCTTGACACACTCAAACCAGTGCGTCTGACACCTACTACCATACCCCGTTCAAAGGCACTTAAATATTGTGTCTTGTCCATTCACCCTCTGAATGGCACACATACACAATCCATTTCTCAACTGTCTTCTCTAACCTGTCTCCTCTCCTTCATCTCACTTATTGAAGTGGATTTAACAACAGACATCAATAAGGGACCGTAGTATTCACCCGGATTTACCTGGTCAGTCTGTCATGGAAAGAGCATGTTTTGTACACTCAGTGAGTGTATATGCGTGTATATGTGTATATATTTGCGTGCAGTGTGTGTGTTTGGTGTGTACTACAGCAGCAGCACTAGCATTATGTAAGGAGAGCCATCTCAGCACTAGTCTCAGTGGGGAGGGAGTGTAGCCCAGCACTAGTCTCAGTGGAGTGGGAGTGTAGCCCAGCGCTAGTCTCAGTGGGGTGGGAGTGTAGCCCAGCGCTAGTCTCAGTGGGGTGGGAGTGTAGCCCGGCACTAGTCTCAGTGGAGTGGGAGTGTAGCCCGGCACTAGTCTCAGTGGAGTGGGAGTGTAGCCCGCCACTAGTCTCAGTGGGGAGGGAGTGTAGCCCGCCACTAGTCTCAGTGGGGAGGGAGTGTAGCCCGCCGCTAGTCTCAGTGGGGAGGGAGTGTAGCCCGCCGCTAGTCTCAGTGGGGAGGGAGTGTAGCCCGCCGCTAGTCTCAGTGGGGAGGGAGTGTAGCCCGCCGCTAGTCTCAGTGGGGAGGGAGTGTAGCCCGCCGCTAGTCTCAGTGGGGAGGGCGTGTAGCCCGGCGCTAGTCTTAGTGGGGAGGGAGTGTAGCCCGGCGCTAGTCTCAGTGGAGTGGGAGTGTAGCCCGGCGCTAGTCTCAGTGGAGTGGGAGTGTAGCCCGGCGCTAGTCTCAGTGGGGAGGGAGTGTAGCCCGGCGCTAGTCTCAGTGGAGTGGGAGTGTAGCCCGGCGCTAGTCTCAGTGGAGTGGGAGTGTAGCCTTAATCAATTTTGGTCCATTGATTAATATCACCCTCAATCATCTATTTTTGTGAGTACCTGGACCTACCATTTAGTTTTGAAATATTGAAACCAAACCATATGATTTTAATTGAAACTATTTGAATAAACAACTTGAAAAGGTGACTATGGACCTCATATATGCTACGTGTTATATTAAACAGCATATAAACACGCTAAATAGGTCAGGAGACAGGCAGGGAACCTAAGAAGGAACAAACTTGAGTTATTTAGGCTATATTATTAGCCTTTTATGATTATCATTTAAAGGCTGTAGCCTACAAATAAATTAATTGTGAAGCATTTGCGAGTGTGTCACACTAGGCCAGCAGGAACATTAGGCACTCAGCATTTAAACAACATTTTGTCGCATTAAATCGTTATAGTCTACAAATTGTGCACATAGGCTGTGACTTACTTAGAAAAAAATCTGAATTTGGCGAAAAAATGCCTTATTAGGCTCAGTCTACAGTGCCTTTGAATTCACTTGTAGAAACATGAGTTTGGCCAGAGTCTGTGGCTTCCGGCTCATGTGATGGTGCCTGGAGAGCAGGCCAGGAGCAGAGAATACCCTCCCTGCTTGCAGAGCCGCTAGGGATGCGAAACACCCTTTGGGTCACCCTTGCAGGGGCTTTGCAGGGATGCAAAGTGTATTTCTTATTTTTCTATCGGTAGACCTGAAGTTTTTTAAACTGAAAGCTCCTTGGAAGAGATATGTCAGGCCGAATATGACTACATTTTTTTTAAACGACACTCTTAGCAAGCCACCTACCTCGTTCCTTTCTGTTAGTACATCGTACACCATCATGCTTTCAGGATACGTGTCTTTTCAGATTCCACAATGATTCTTTAGTTGTGGACACATACATCACCGTACACACTCTTGCTCTTGGTTCTCCTCATCTTTGTAAGTCACCTTGATTTTGCACCTGTGTGTTTTTTCAGTTTCTTCATGAAAATATTTAGCGAACTCCATGACAGCAGCTAAAGGAAGGGGGCAGGGCTACAGCAGCACACATGTAGACTACAAATGCAATGCTGGGGCCGGACATGCCCTGAGCTTGTCACTATTGGAGTGATACTGAGCGGAAATTGGAGTGGGCGAGAAGGTCAACGCTCCAGCCTTTGGGAAATGCGCCCTGTATATAACCCTCCTCCCATTTCAGACCCACCATGGATGTTTCCAGGAAGCTGAATGAACAGTAACACCCATTTGTATCATCACTGTGGGTTGTGGGTTGACAATAAATGGTAGGATAATTTGTGGTTATTAAGTTTATGTCACTGTGAGTAGCGTAATGGTTAGAGTGAGCCAATAGTGACCGGTTGTGGTCCAAGATTAATGCAATAAGAGCAGGTTTTTGGTTCCAGCCCAGCCCTAAAAAAAAGATTTTAACTCATGAGGATCTAGATTATTTAATTTTTTTCACCTTTATTTAACCAGGTAGGCTAGTTGAGAATAAGTTCTCATTTGCAACTGCGACCTGGCCAAGATAAAGCAAAGCAGTGTGAACAGACAACACAGAGTTACACATGGAGTAAACAATTAACAAGTCAATAACACAGTAAAAAAAAGAGAGTCTATATACATTGTGTGCAAAAAGCATGAGGAGGAAGGCGAATAATTACAATTTTGCAGATTAACACTGGAGTGATAAATGACCAGATGGTCATGTACAGGTAGAGATATTGGTGTGCAAAAGAGCAGAAAAGTAAATAAATATAAACAGTATGGGGATGAGGTAGGTCAAATTGGGTGGGATATTTACCGATAGACTATGTACAGCTGCAGCGATCGGTTAGCTGCTCAGATAGCAGATGTTTGAAGTTGGAGACTTTTATCTCCCTCACCAACTTCAAACATCAGCGATTTTTGCAATTCGTTCCAGTCACAGGCAGCAGAGAACTGGAATGAAAGGCGGCCAAATGAGGTGTTGGCTTTAGGGATGATCAGTGAGATACACCTGCTGGAGCGCGTGCTACGGGTGGGTGTTGCCATCGTGACCAGTGAACTGAGATAAGGCGGAGCTTTACCTAGCATGGACTTGTAGATGACCTGGAGCCAGTGGGTCTGGCGACGAATATGTAGCGAGGGCCAGACGACTAGAGCATACAGGTCGCAGTGGTGGGTGGTATAAGGTGCTTTAGTAACAAAACGGATGGCACTGTGATAAACTGCATCCAGTTTGCTGAGTAGAGTATTGGAAGCAATTATGTAGATGACATCGCCGAAGTCGAGGATCGGTAGGATAGTCAGTTTTACTAGGGTAAGTTTGGCGGCGTGAGTGAAGGAGGCTTTGTTGCGGAATAGAAAGCCGACTCTAGATTTGATTTTCAGCACAGGGCTGGAACAAAAGCATGCATGTCCAGCAGCCCCCCCAGCCTGGGACCAGGGTTGACCACCTCAGTATTTAATGGGGTTTGGCCGATTCCCCTCTACTAGGGTTTAATCCCTATCGGGGGATCAATGGTCGTCTTATGTGGCAGGGCTTGCAAACTATTACAGTCTACAATGGGAAGCACAGCCGCAAGCTGACCAGTGACACGAGCCTACCAGACGAGCTAAATCACTTCTACGCTCGCGTAGAGGAAAAGCAACACTGAGGCATGCATGAGAGCATCAGCTGTTCCAGACGACTGTGTGATCACGCTCTCCGTAGCCGACGTGAGTAAGACCTTTAAACAGGTCAACATACACAAGGCTGCGGGGCCAGACTGATTACCAGGACGTGTGCTCCGGGCATGTGCTGGCCAACTGGCAGGTGTCTTCACTGACATTTTCAACATGTCCCTGATTGAGTCTGTAATACCTACATGTTTCAAGCAAACCACCATAGTCCCTGTGCCCAAGAACACAAAGGCAACCTGCCTAAATGACTACAGAACCGTAGCACTCACGTCCGTAGCCATGAAGTGCCTTGAAAGGTTGGTAATGGCTCACATCAACACCATTATCCCAGAAACCCTAGACCCACTCCAATTTGCATACCGCCCAAACAGATCCACAAATGATGCAATCTCTATTGCACTCCGCACTGCCCTTTCCCACCTGGACAAAATGAACACTTATGTGAGGATGCTATTCATTGACTACAGCTCAGCGTTCAACACCATAGTACCCTCAAAGCTCATCACTAAGCTAAGGATCCTGGGACTAAACACCTCCCTCTGCAACTGGATCCTGTACATCTTGACGGGCCGTCCCCAGGTGGGGAGGGTAGGTAGCAACACATCTGCCACACTGATCATCAACACTGGAGCTCCCCAGGGGTGCATGCTCAGTCCCCTCCTGTACTCCCTGTTCACCCACGACTGCATGGCCAGGCACGACTCCAACACCATCAATAAGTTTGCAGACGACACAACAGTGGTCGATCTGATCACCGACAATGACGAGACAGCCTATAGGGAGGAGGTCGGAGACCTGGTCGGGTGGTGCCAGAATAACAACCTATCCCTCAACGTAACCAAGACTAAGGAGATGATTGTGGACTACAGTCCAAACACACCCAGACAGTCGTGAAGAGGGCATGACAAAGCCTATTCCCCCTCAGAAAACTAGAAAGATTTGGCATGGGTCCTGAGATCCTCAAAAGGTTCTATAGCTGCAACATCGAGAGCATCCTGACTGGTTGCATCACTGCCTGGTAGGGCAATTGCTCAGGCTCAAGGCACTACATAGGGTAGTGCGTACGGCCCAGTACATCACTGTGGCTAAGCTGCCTGCCATCCAGGACCTCTACACCAGAAGTTGTCAGAGGAAGGCCCTAAAAATTGTCAAAGACTCCAGCCACCAACTGTTCTCTGTACTACCGCATGGCAAGCGGTACCGGAGTGCCAAGTCTAGGACAAAAAGGATTCTCAGCCTGACTAACTGGTGTCTGTATGTAGCCTCGCTACTGTATACAGCCTGTCTTTTTACTGTTGTTTTATTTCTTTACCTACCTATTGTTCACCTAATACCTTTTTGCACTATTGGTTAGTAAGCAATTCACTGCAAGGTCTACTACACCTGTTGTATTTAGCACACGTGACAAATGCTTATTTATTTATTTATCCATTATTTTACCAGGTATGTTGACTGAGAACACATTCTCATTTGCAGCTACGACCTGTGGAACAGTTACAGGGGAGAGGAATGAGCCAATTGTAAACTGGGGATTATTAGGTGACCGTGATGGTTTGAGGGCCAGATTGGGAATTTAGCCAGGACACCAGGGTTAACACCCCTACTCTTACGATAAGTGCCATGGGATCTTTAATGACCTCAGAGAGTCAGGACACCCGTTTAACGTCCCATCAGAAAGACAGCACCCTACACAGGGCTGTGTCCCCAAACACTGCCCTGGGGCATTGGGATATCTTTTTTTTGACCAGAGGCCCTCCAACAACACTTCCAGCAGCACCTGGTCTCCCATTCAGGGACTGACCAGGACCAACCCTGCTTAGCTTCAGAAGCAAGCCAGCAGTGGTATGCTGCTGACCAACTTTGATTTGATTCATAGTGGGTGGCCTCTCTAAACCAAGGGGCTTATTTAATTGAATGACCTAAATAGTAGACGAGGCAAATATCAGTCATGGATCATCTGGTATAAGCTAGCCATGACTATCCACTAGCAAGACCAAACCATCTGCACCACTAAGCATTAGGCTACTACTACCCCCAGCTAACTGCCCAGTGACTCACCCACAGTCACACGTACTGCAACAAAAACAGATTTTCACTTAGTTACAGTCATTTCCCTACTGCGTGACTTGGTGTCAAGAAAATGCAGTGCTAGCCATATGTGCATTTCTGTAAAGCAAGGGACAGGGGGTTGGTTAATGTGTAGTGTCTGTGTGTGTGTGTTTGGTTGGTTTACTTAACATCTGGGGTCTCCTCTAGGGTAGCCAATGCCCTGTCTGCCTGTAAGCTCCTTTACTGGGAGATAACCCAGTGAGTAGATTAGTGGGGGGTTTGGGTGGGTTACATCCTCTGTACTGTCAGGATCACAAACACACATACACTCTCTGTCCTGTCTCTGTGCCCACTGGACTCTCACACTTGGGATCAAACCACTAAATCCCTCCTGGAAACAGGCCTTACTATGGGGTAAGACACACACACACACACACACACTAGAGGAGGCTGCAGAGAGGATGACTCATAATAATGTCTGGAACAGAGCGAATGGACATCAAACAGAGGAAAGCATTCCACTCCAGCCATTACCGCATGCCCGTCCTCCCCAATTAGGGTGCCACCAGCCTCCTGTGACACACACACATACAAGCCCACCCCTTTTCCCTTGCTTTCCAGTAACGGTTTCGACTAAGTCTGGCCCTGAGGAAGAAGAGATAAATATATCTATCAGCCAGGAAGGGACAGCTATCAGATACCTTTAATCTCCCTTTAGCTCGCTCTCTCTCTTCCCTTCTCTCTCTCTCTCTCTCTCTCTCTCTCTCTCTCTCTGTCTCTCTCTGTCGCTGTCATTTTATCAGGAGTATACAAGCAGTAAAACCAGCTTTTAAAATGAGAAATCCCATCTGCACATCTCTGTCACACTCACTCAGGATGCTTCAAGTACTGAGACATACTTTTGGATGATGAAGCAAGAAGCACATTAGTAGGATAGCAAATACTGGATGCACCCCAAAATGGTCTGGATGATTTCAATTCTTGTATGATTTTTGTAGCATAAATCCCCCTTGGTCCTGAAGGGATGCACAGAACGCAAAACACTGCAGGTTATCACATGCAAAACACAGCAGGTTATGACATACAAAACACAGCAGGTTATCACATGCAAAACACAGCAGGTTATCACATGCAAAACACAGCAGATTATCACATGCAAAACACAGCAGGTTATCACATGTAAAACACAGCAGGTTATCACATGTAAAACACAGCAGGTTATGACAAACAAAACACTGCAGGTTATCACATGCAAAACACAGCAGGTTATCACATGCAAAACACAGCAGGTTATCACAACTAAAACACTGCAGGTTATCACATGTAAAACACAGCAGGTTATGACATACAAAACACAGCAGGTTATCACATACAAAACACAGCAGGTTATCACATGCAAAACACAGCAGGTTATCACATGCAAAACACAGCAGGTTATCACATGCAAAACACAGCAGGTTATCACATGCAAAACACAGCAGGTTATCACATGCAAAACACAGCAGGTTATGACATGCAAAACACAGCAGGTTATCACAACTAAAACACTGCAGGTTATCACATGTAAAACACAGCAGGTTATGACATACAAAACACAGCAGGTTATCACATGCAAAACACAGCAGGTTATCACATGCAAAACACAGCAGGTTATCACAACTAAAACACTGCAGGTTATCACAACTAAAACACTGCAGGTTATGACATACAAAACACAGCAGGTTATCACATACAAAACACAGCAGGTTATCACAACTAAAACACTGCAGGTTATCACATGTAAAACACAGCAGGTTATGACATACAAAACACAGCAGGTTATCACATGCAAAACACAGCAGGTTATCACAACTAAAACACAGCAGGTTATCACATGTAAAACACAGCAGGTTATGACATACAAAACACAGCAGGTTATCACATACAAAACACAGCAGGTTATCACATGCAAAACACAGCAGGTTATCACATGCAAAACACAGCAGGTTATCACATGCAAAACACAGCAGGTTATGACATACAAAACACAGCAGGTTATCACATGCAAAACACAGCAGGTTATGACATACAAAACACAGCAGGTTATGACATACAAAACACAGCAGGTTATCACATGCAAAACACAGCAGGTTTATCACAGGTTATGCAAAACACAAATCACATGCAAAACACAGCAGGTTATCACATGCAAAACACAGCAGGTTATCACATGCAAAACACAGCAGGTTATCACATGCAAACACAGCAGGTTATCACATGCAAAACACAGCAGGTTATGACATACAAAACACAGCAGGTTATGACATACAAAACACAGCAGGTTATGACATGCACTTTACTGGCATGGGAAACATATGTCAACATTGCCAAAGCAAGTGAAGAAGATAATAAACAAAAGTGAAATAAACATTACAAATTAGCATTACCCTCACAAAAGTTCCAAAAGGTTATCACATGTAAAACACAGCAGGTTATGACATACAAAACACAGCAGGTTATCACATGTAAAACAAAGCAGGTTATCTTTGCAGGTTATCACAGCAGATTATCACATGTAAAACACTGCAGGTTATCACATGTAAAACACTGCAGGTCATCACAGCAGGTTATCACATGTAAAACACTGCAGGTTATCACATGTAAAACACTGCAGGTTATCACAGCAGGTCATCACATGTAAAACACTGCAAGTCATGACAGCACGTTTTTAATTTTTTTTTTTTTTACATTTATTGAATATTCGAAACATACAATATACTTGCAGTGAAACCGCCCGCTGTGGTATTTCAGCCAGTAGATATGGGAGTTTATCAACACTGGGTTTGTTTTCTAGAATTCTTTGTGGATCTGTGTAATCTGACGGAAACTTGAATTTTGTGGGCAGTGTACACATGGCACATCTCTCTCCCTTTATCTCCCTCTCTCTCCCTTTCTCACACTCTCTCCCTGTCTGTCTGTCTGTCTGTCTGTCTCTCTGTCTCTCTCCCTTTCTCTCCATTTCTCTACCTTTCTCTCCCTCTCTCTCCCTCTCTCTCCCTTTCTCTACCTTTCTCTACCTTTCTCTCCCTTTCTCTCCCTTTCTCTCGCTGTCTCTCTGTCTCTCTCCCTTTCTCTCTGTCTCTCTCCCTTTCTCTCCCTGTCTCGCTGTCTCTCCCTTTCTCTCCATTTCTCTCCATTTCTCTCCCTCTCTCTCCCTTTCTCTCCCTTTCTCTCCCTTTCTCTCCCTTTCTCTCCCTTTCTCTCCCTCTCTCTCCCTTTCTCTCCCTGTCTCTCTGTCTCTCTCCCTTTCTCTCCCGCTGTCTCTCTGTCTCTCTCCCTCTTTCTCCCTTTCTCTCCATTTCTCTCCCTCTCTCTCCCTTTCTCTCCCTGTCTCTCTGTCTCTCTCCCTTTCTCTCCCTTTCTCTCCCTTTCTCTCCCTCTCTCTCCCTTTCTCTCCCTGTCTCTCTCCCTTTCTCTCCCTTTCTCTCGCTGTCTCTCTGTCTCTCTCCCTTTCTCTCCCTTTCTTCTCTCCCTTTCTCTCCCTTTCTCTCTGTCTCTCTCCCTTTCTCTCCCTTTCTCTCGCTGTCTCTCTGTCTCTCTCCCTCTCTCCCTTTCTCTCCCTGTCTCTCTGTCTCTCTCCCTTTCTCTCCCTCTCTCTCCCTTTCTCTCCCTCTCTCTCCCTTTCTCTCCCTGTCTCTCCGTCTCTCTCCCTTTCTCGTTGTCTCTCTGTCTCTCTCCCCTTCTCGTTGTCTCTCTGTCTCTCTCCCCTTCTCGTTGTCTCTCTGTCTCTCTCCCTCTCTCTCCATTTCTCTCCCCTCTCTCTCTCCCTTTCTCTCCCTTTCTCTCCCTCTCTCTCCCTGTCTCTCCCTTTCTCTCCCTGTCTCTCTCCCTTTCTCTCTATTTCTCTCCCTTTCTGTCCCTCTCTCCCTTTCTCTCCCTTTCTCTCGCTGTCTCTCTGTCTCTCTCCCTTTCTCTCCCTTTCTCTCGCTGTCTCTCTATCTCTCTCCCTCTCTCTCCCTTTCTCTCCCTGTCTCCATTTCTCTCCCTTTCTCTCCATTTCTCTCCCTTTCTCTCCCTCTCTCTCCTTTTCTCTCCCTGTCTCTCTGTCTCTCTCCCTTTCTCTCTCTGTCTCTCTCCCTCTCTCTCCCTTTCTCTCCCTGTCTCTCTGTCTCTCTCCCTTTCTCTCCATTTCTCTCCCTTTCTCTCCCTCTCTCTCCCTTTCTCTCCCTGTCTCTCTGTCTCTCTCCCTTTCTCTCCCTTTCTCTCGCTCTCTCACTGTCTGTCTTTGTCTCTCTCCCTTTCTCTCCATTTCTCTCCCTTTCTCTCCCTCTTCTCCCTTTCTCTCTGTCTCTCTGTCTCTCTCCCTTTTTCTCCCTTTCTCTCGCTCTCTCCCTGTCTGTCTCTGTCTCTCTCCCTTTCTCTCCCTTTTTCTCTCCCTTTCTCTCCCTGTTTGAGCCCCTGTATCATTGGACTGTGTGTGTGTGTGTGTGTGTGTGTGTGTGTGTGTGTGTGTATATATCATGCATTATTCACACATCCGAAAAAGGGATGAGCCTGGTCGAGTCGATATAATGGACTTCAAGTGTTGTGCAGAAAACACACAGTACAGAAGTATACCTATTTTATATTCATCAACACAGCCATGCTATCTTTAAACTGCCTCTCTCTCTCTTACCATTACAAACCTACTCTCACCAATACAAACCCTCTCTTACAAAACAACCCTCTCTTACCATTACAAACCTACTCTCACCAATACAACCCCCTCTTACCATTACAAACCTACTCTCACCAATACAAACCCTCTCTTACCATTACAAACCTACTCTCACCAATACAAACCCTCTCTTACCATTACAAACCTACTCTTACCAATACAAACCCTCTCTTACCATTACAAACCTAGTCTTACCATTACAAACCTACTCTCACCAATACAAACCCACTCTTACCATTACAAACCCACTCTTACCATTACAAACCTTCTCTTACCATTACAAACCTTCTCTTACCATTACAAACCTAGTCTTACCATTACAAACCTAGTCTTACCATTACAAACCTACTCTCACCATTACAAACCCTCTCTTACCATTACAAACCCACTCTTACCATTACAAACCTACTCTCACCAATACAAACACTCTCTTACAAAACAACCCTCTCTTACAAAACAACCCTCTCTTACAAAACAACCCTCTCTTACCAATACAAAACAACCCTCTCTTACCAATACAAAACAACCCTCTCTTACCAATACAATCATCTTTTACCAATACCAACCCTCTCTTACCATAACAAAACACCCCCTTAAAAATACAAACCCTCTCTTACCAAACCCTCTCAAACCCTCTTTTACCAACACAAACCCCTGTTTTACCAAAACAACCCTCTCCACCCAATACAAACCCCTGTTTTACCATTACAAAACAACCCTCTCCACCCAATACAAAACCCTCTTTTATCATTACAAAACAACCCTCTCCACCCAATACAAAACCCTCTTTTATCATCACAAAACAACCCTCTCCACCCAATACAAAACCCTCTTTTATCATTACAAAACAACCCTCTCCACCCAATACAAAAACCCTCTTTTATCATTACAAAACAACCCTCTCTTACCAATACAAACCAGCTTATACCAATGAAAAACCTCCCTTACCAATACAACCCTCTCTTACCGAAACAAACCCTCTCTTACCAATACAACCCTCTCTTACCAATACAACCCTCTCTTACCGAAACAAACCCTCTCTTACCAGTACACAACCCTCTCTTACCAGTACACAACCCTCTCTTACCGAAACAAACCCTCTCTTACCATTACAACCCTCTCTTACCATTACAACCATCTCTTACCAATACAAACCCTCTCTTACCATTACAAACCTCTCTTACCATTACAACCATCTCTTACCAATACAAACCTCTCTCTTCACAATACAAAACCCTCTCTTCAAAATACAAAACCCTCTCTTTCCAATACAAAACCCTCTCTTTCCAATACAAAACCCTCTCTTTCCAATACAAAACCCTCTCTTTCCAATACAAAACCCTCTCTTCAAAATACAGAACAACCCTCTTTTACCAATACAAAACCCTCTCTTTCCAATACAAAACCCTCTCTTTCCAATACAAAACCCTCTCTTCAAAATACAGAACAACCCTCTTTTACCAATACAAAACCCTCTCTTACAAATACAAAACAACCCTCTTTTAACAATACAAAACCACCCTCTTACCAATACAAAACCCTCTCTAAACAATACCAAACCCACTCTAACATTACAAATACCCTCTCTTACCATTGCAACCCCTCTTTACCAATACAAACCCTCTTTTACCAATACAAATCTCTCTTACCAATGTACTCTCCTTTTTTACTAATGTAAACTGTCTCTTTCCAATACAAACCCTCTCTTCGAAATACAAAATAGCACTCTCTTACCAATACAACCCTCTCTTACATATACAAAACCCACTGTTACCAATATAAACCCTCTCCTACCAATGCAAACCATATTTTACCAATACAAACCTCTCTTTCCAATACGAACCTCTCTTTCCAATACAACCCTCTTTTAACAATACAAAATCCTCTATTACCAATGCAAAACCTTCTTTTAACATTACAAAACAAACCTCTCTTACCAATACATAACCCTCTCTTACCAATACATAACCCTCTCTTATAGCATCAAACCCCTACAGACAGCTATCATAGCACTAGAAGCACAATCAGAATGAATGCTGGCTCCCTCTTCTAACACAGCCAGGCAGTAAAACCAAATGTCTGTCCCAAATTGTTCCTTATTTCCTACATTACAACAGGTCTCTGTTCAAAAGTAGTGCACTATATAGGGAATAGGATGTCTTTTTGGGATGCAGACTGAAGCTTCTCCTCAGTGGTAATGTTAATGGCAATACCTTCCCTGAAGAGCCTTTACACCTGGGGATACATATCGTGTCTCTGCTTAATGGTGTGTGTGTGTGTGTGTGTGTGTGTGTGCCTTCTCTAGTGTTTTTTCACATGTGCAGAGTATGAGAAGCAGTGGTGATGTTAGCCTGTATATCTTGGTGGTACTAACAAGCTAAAACATGAGGGATGCAGGCCATCAAAGCCACTACACTACACAGCACTAAACAACACATTACAGTTTTTCCCAATTGTTTGCACCCTAAAATTGGAACTTGAAACACAATCACCTAAACCTGAAACTCATGTACCAAATCCCTAAACCAAGTCTACAAAATTGCATTTTCAATTCCATATCACACTTTTGCAAAACACGACACACAGTTCTGTACGTTAGGCACAACATTCTAAATTAAAATATCTTTAGTCCCTTTGGAAAGCAAGCCAATCACAATGTCAAGCTCAAAACAGCAATTGGCTGCTCCTCACATTTGTAAACACTAGTTGCTGAATTGTTCTTGAGCTTTAACACTATAAAAGGCCACAGATGAGCTCTCCTGTTTTGGAGGAAAATGGAAGTTAACAATACCATTAGACTAGGAGAAATCCAGAAGCACATAATTGCAGACAACACAATATTCAATAACATTCACCAGCTGTGCTTGTCTACCCTGTAGATCTGTTTCGTCTGGATTAGTTTGCACTGTAATACACGGTTGCATGTAGACAAGCCCAGCTGGTGAATGTTATTGAATATTGTGTTGTCTGCAATTATGTGGTTCTGGATTTCTCCTAGTCTAATGGTATTATTTGCCAATACCATGTTCACAATAGCGGTCTCCTGTTCTGGTGTGGACAGCCGGTGTCTTCTACCATGGCCTGACCGTCTCTGTTCTGGTGTGGACAGACCGTCTCTCAGACCGTCTCTCAGTTCTGCAGAAGATCCACAATTTTTATTTTTTTACCTATTTAACTAGGCAAGTCAGTTAAGAACAAATTCTTATTTTCAATGATGACCTAGGAACTGCCTTTTTTCAGGGGCAGAATGACAGATTTGTACCTTGTCAGCTCGGGGATTCGATCTTGCAATCTTTCAGTTACAAGTCCAACACTCGAACCACTAGGCTGCTAATCTAATCTAGGGTGCTAATCTAATCTTTCAGTTAGAGTCTTGGCATGGTTGATGGAAGGTGTATGACCGTCATCCCCTCCCACGTGCCTCTTCTCCAGGCAGTGGAGGATGCATGTGGTGAAGTTGATGTGGGGGCTTTCGGTGGCTGGATCCGTCACTCCAGAAGAATCTTTCCCCGCTGTTTAGCCAGGGAGAACATCTCTTGTGATGTAGATGAGGTGCTGTTTAGCCAGGGAGAACATCTCTTGTGATGTAGATGAGGTGCTGTTTAGCCAGGGAGAACATCTCTTGTGATGTAGATGAGGTGCTGTTTAGCCAGGGAGAACATATCTTGTGATGTAGATGAGGTGCTGTTTAGCCAGGGAGAACATCTCTTGTGATGTAGATGAGGTGCTGTTTAGCCAGGGAGAACATCTCTTGTGATGTAGATGAGGTGGTGGCCAGGAGAACATCTCTTGTGATGTAGATGAGGTGCCAGGAGAACATCTCTTGTGATGTAGATGAGGTGCTGTTTAGCCAGGGAAAACATCTCTTGTGATGTAGATGAGGTGCTGTTTAGCCAGGGAAAACATCTCTTGTGATGTAGATGAGGTGCTGTTTAGCCAGGGAAAACATCTCTTGTGATGTAGATGAGGTGCTGTGGCCAGGGAGAACATCTCTTGTGATGTAGATGAGGTGCTGTGGCCAGGGAGAACATCTCTTGTGATGTAGATGAGGTGCTGTGGCCAGGGAGAACATCTCCTGTGATGTAGATGAGGTGCTGTGGCCAGACCAAATGTTCATGTTTTATTTTAGTACAGAAAGCCCTTTATCTTACTGAATGTTTCTCCTGGTTTTCTCCTGTTGGGTATGGAAAGTGTTACATACAAAACACAAGTGTTCAAAAATACTGCATTTTGCAAATAAACGACAATGTTTTTGTTATTATATTGCATTTGTGTGTGTTTATTTATGTATATTTGAGTAGGTGTACATTACTGTAACAATATTTTACAACCGGCTACAGTGTAACACTGAAATTGCAAAAGGCATAAACCTACTGATGGGATATTCATAGTAGTGTTTAGTGTTGAGCACATCAGTGTGTTGTTGGTTGGTAGACAGATCTATTCATAGTGTTTAGTGTTGAGCACATCAGTGTGTTGTTGGTTGGTAGACAGATCTATTCATAGTGTTTAGTGTTGAGCACATCAGTGTGTTGTTGGTTAGTAGACAGATCTATTCATAGTGTTTAGTGTTGAGCACATCAGTGTGTTGGTTAGTAGACAGATCTATTCATAGTGTTTAGTGTTGAGCACATCAGTGTGTTGTTGGTTAGTAGACAGATCTATTCATAGTGTTTAGTGTTGAGCACATCAGTGTGTTGTTGGTTGGTAGACAGATCTATTCATAGTGTTTAGTGTTGATCACATCAGTGTGTTGTTGGTTAGTAGACAGATCTATTCATAGTGTTTAGTGTTGAGCACATCAGTGTGTTGTTGGTTAGTAGACAGATCTATTCATAGTGTTTAGTGTTGATCACATCAGTGTGTTGTTGGTTAGTAGACAGATCTATTCATAGTGTTTAGTGTTGATAACATCAGTGTGTTGGTTAGTAGACAGATCTATTCATAGTGTTTAGTGTTGATCACATCAGTGTGTTGTTGGTTAGTAGACAGATCTATTCATAGTTTTTAGTGTTGAGCACATCAGTGTGTTGTTGGTTAGTAGACAGATCTATTCATAGTGTTTAGTGTTGATAACATCAGTGTGTTGGTTAGTAGACAGATCTATTCATAGTGTTTAGTGTTGAGCACATCAGTGTGTTGGTTAGTAGACAGATCTATTCATAGTTTTTAGTGTTGAGCACATCAGTGTGTTGTTGGTTAGTAGACAGATCTATTCATAGTTTTTAGTGTTGAGCACATCAGTGTGTTGTTGGTTAGTAGACAGATCTAGTCATTTGACGCATGTGTGTGTCATTTTGATGCAAACCAAAATAATTTGGAAAGAGATAATTGTTTTGAATGCAGTGTTTGCTTTTTCTGGAGATTTTTAGAGTTTTGCATTTTGTGTTTTTGTGTTTAGAGTTTTGGGAAAATGGCCCAAAGATTCAGCAAGCATGTGTAAACGATTGTGGAAAACTGTGATTGCACTAAAACGGTGACAAACGGTACCCACACAAACTGTTAGGGCTTACATAAAGTTGTCCCAACATCTTACCACTGCTACAAATGGCTTTCAACGGAGCCTTATCTGTCAGGGAAACAGTTCAGCCTCATTTACTGCCTTTTAAAAAAGCATAGCTGATATGGCTGACTTGATTAAACAATGTGGTTTCTACTGACAGTTGAGATGTACAAACGTATGGCATTAAAGGGTCGACAAGCGAATAAGAGGCCATCTGTAATTTCCATGAAGACATCAATGAGCGAGCGAGGATGGACGTAGTCAATATAACTATTTGTTCAGCACTTTTGAAATGTACAGCGACAGAATTCAGAATGGGCCCCGTTCTTACAGTGTTCTCACTGTACACCAAGTCAGAACCATATGATAAATGAAGGGGGAATAGAAACAGATGATGAAAGCTCTTACAATTTTTGATGATTACATTTCTCTAAAACAGGTTTTAGGCAATATGTGCATCACCAAGTTAGAACAGTAGGGGAAATTAATAGGTGAAAACAGACCAAATTATTAGGGTGAGGCACATTGAACATCGTTTGGGTCTTTCAGTGTAAAAAAT
The DNA here is from genome assembly GCF_034236695.1 of Oncorhynchus nerka. Classification (NCBI taxonomy): domain Eukaryota; kingdom Metazoa; phylum Chordata; class Actinopteri; order Salmoniformes; family Salmonidae; genus Oncorhynchus; species Oncorhynchus nerka. The sequence continues at coordinate 12,822,002 of NC_088408.1, read as the reverse complement.
AAATGTCATTATAACACTATTTGGCGTGTTAAATAAGCTTTTAATTTAACACGTCAAATAACACTATTTTATTGTAGAATGTTGTATGAGCTGAGTGCAAGCCAAGCCAAGCACCACCACTGTCAAAGCAGTAGCACTGTCAAAGCACTTTCTTAGCTACAGTTACATTTCTCCCTTGCATCATTTATGCAGCAGCATACAAGACATTTGTGGACTCACCTTGTGAAGGTCCTTTGGGATTTTTTTTGTCATCAAAGTCTGGCATTCTCTGGATTTATGATGGGAACTTGGGGAGGGGGGGGTCAGCCACTCCACTGACTAGCAGGCCAACATTAATGGTTTCTTGGCATGCAGTTAGGCATTGATTCCTTCCAAACGACACATTTCTGAATTTGTGATTTCCAACTTGTTGTGTAATCTTGATGCCCAATGGCCTATAATGTAAATCTATGACAGCACCCAAAGGGCTCACGTTCTTGATGACTAGGTGGGTGACGTAATGTCCCCATGCGTGACAGAACACTGAGCCAATGCTCCTATTTTCTGCTGGCCTGCCCCACAACCACAGAAAGCACTGTGCTGGGCTGAAACACCTGCATTTTGGAGCTGCCTTCCTTGACAAAACCAAAAAGAGACTGTGTTTGTATGCGGCTTTATTATGATTGATTTTTTTACATTGTTTGCAAACTGATATGTGACACGTATTAATGCTAAAATAACACGCAAAGCAGACAACCCTCCTCCCAAAAAATGTTTTTATAAATACATTTAAAAAAACAATTTGCAAACAACGTGGGGCTCAATGACGGGGCGCCACTGATGAGAAGGGAGGTAGACCACAGAAATAATGACTCAGGAAATCGATTGCGGAGGAAGGAGTTGTACTCCTTGTAATAGGAGTAGTGCTCCTTGTAATAGGAGTAGTGCTCCTTGTAATAGGAGTAGCGCTCCTTGTAATAGGAGTAGCGCCTCCTTGTAATAGGAGTAGCGCTCCTTGTAATAGGAGTAGCGCTCCTTGTAATAGGAGTAGCGCTCCTTGTAATAGGAGTAGCGCTCCTTGTAATAGGAGTAGCAGTCCTTGTATATCTAATGGTAATGGAACATTGATGCGGAATACTGTTTACTCCTCTCTACTTCCCTATAGTTCACCTTCCAGAGCAAACCATTGGATTATGCAAAGTATGTTTTCATACCCTTCACAGAGAGAGGGAAAAATACAGGTCTCAGACATGAAAATAAATATGCCCGTGTGTATGGAGGTGTGTAGCATGTGACAGTGTCTCTCCTTTCTCTTTCTCCGCCCCAATGTCTCACATTGACCTCTTCTGGAACATCATACTGAGTTCTAGAAGCTTTTGGAAGCATGCATCATGACACAGTTCTGAGAAAGTTGCCAGGAGAGGGCCATTGTAGCAGAACAGTAGAGAAGTGGACTGTAAACACAAATCATCAAGCCAGAGAAGAGAGGGCTAATGTGTCCCAAATGAAACTCCAATCGTTACATAGTCCATTACTTTTGACCAGAACCCTATGGTAGTGCATTATGTAAGGAATTGTGGACTCAGTCGACGTCTGGAGAGAAAGCAGTGATGTGCTCTTCTGCTCTAACCAACCCCAGGGAAAGCCCTATTTCCTCCCATTACCACTAACCGCAGCTGGGAGTACAGGGGAAAAATATCCACATCTAGGTTGTGTCCCAAATGGGACAATATTATCTATATACTGTGCTACATTTGAATAGGGTCTATGAGCTCTGGTCAAAAGTAGTGCACTATATAGGGAATAGAATGCCATTTGGCAAGCACTCCTAATGCTTAGTGTTGTGTTTTATTTTTTCCTGGTAAAGTGTCTATGCAGAGATTGTATGCAGAAAGTAACCTTTTAGGCTGAATGATGATGTGAGTGCTTGTATTGACAGTCCAACAGGAAGGCCTGGGATTGTTCTTCCATTCACAGGATGGTCCGGAAACATGTGCGTTTGTGATTTAGAGGGATGTAGTGATGTTTTAGCTATTTGGACAATAATTACATATGTTTCTTATGTGCTTATGGCGGTGCAATATGCCACATGATTGCACACATAGCTCTCTGTTGTTCAGGACAGCTGGTAGGTCCTCTGTTCTGAAACCAGTGTCTCGGCAGATGTCAAAATAAAGTCACCAGAAAGGGCCAAGGATCACTGTGAAAGTGAAAAGTGAAAATCTATAAATGATATCAACTAATCAACCAATTAAGAGAGATTGATTCACAAGACAGAGGATGGCGCATCTGAGGCAACTTGAAACTGTTTCTGACTGAGTGCATGGTCGACAGTGGAAGGATTGTTACAGCCAGCAATTACTGTCCATAGTGCCAACAATATTCCCTCACGTACCTCTCATCCCCAGTTCAACTAGCCTGACTGGAGAAATCACACAGCAAGACAGCCTGCCAGACAGACAGTCAGTCAGCCAGACAGACAGTGGAAGTGGTTGTTTGCTAATCTAGTTGCAGCCACTGCCTCAGTCAAGATCATCAGCCATTGTGTTCTGGGCAGAGTGGCAGCCTCAAGGACCAGTAAACACTTTGAGATGGAACCCCTCAGTAAAGACTTTGAGATGGAACCCCTCAGAAACACTATGAGATGGAACCCCTCAGTAAACACTACGACATGGAACCCCTCAGAAACACTATGAGATGGAACCCCTCAGAAACATTACGAGATGGAACCCCTCAGTAAACACTACGAGATGGAACCCCTCAGAAACACTACGAGATGGAACCCCTCAAACACTACGAGATGGAACCGCTCAGTAAGCACTACGAGATGGAACCCCTCAGTAAACACTACGAGATGGAACCCCTCAGTAAAGACTTTGAGATGGAACCCCTCAGTAAAGACTTTGAGATGGAACCCCTCAGTAAACACTACGAGATGGAACCCCTCAGAAACATTACGAGATGGAACCCCTCAGTAAACACTACGAGATGGAACCCCTCAGAAACACTACGAGATGGAACCCCTCAAACACTACGAGATGGAACCGCTCAGTAAGCACTACGAGATGGAACCCCTCAGAAACACTACGAGATGGAACCCCTCAGTAAACACTACGAGATGGAACCCCTCAGAAACACTACGAGATGGAACCCCTCAGAAACACTACGAGATGGAACCCCTCAGAAACATTACGAGATGGAACCCCTCAGAAACATTACGAGATGGAACCCCTCAGTAAACACTACGAGATGGAACCCCTCAGTAAACACTACGAGATGGAACCCCTCAGTAAACACTACGAGATGGAACCCCTCAGTAAAGACTTTGAGATGGAACCCCTCAGTAAAGACTTTGAGATGGAACCCCTCAGTAAACACTACGAGATGGAACCCCTCAGAAACATTACGAGATGGAACCCCTCAGTAAACACTACGAGATGGAACCCCTCAGAAACACTACGAGATGGAACCCCTCAAACACTACGAGATGGAACCGCTCAGTAAGCACTACGAGATGGAACCCCTCAGTAAACACTACGAGATGGAACCCCTCAGTAAACACTACGAGATGGAACCCCTCAGTAAAGACTTTGAGATGGAACCCCTCAGTAAAGACTTTGAGATGGAACCCCTCAGTAAACACTACGAGATGGAACCCCTCAGAAACATTACGAGATGGAACCCCTCAGTAAACACTACGAGATGGAACCCCTCAGAAACACTACGAGATGGAACCCCTCAAACACTACGAGATGGAACCGCTCAGTAAGCACTACGAGATGGAACCCCTCAGAAACACTACGAGATGGAACCCCTCAGTAAACACTACGAGATGGAACCCCTCAGAAACACTACGAGATGGAACCCCTCAGAAACACTACGAGATGGAACCCCTCAGAAACACTACGAGATGGAACCCCTCAGAAACATTACGAGATGGAACCCCTCAGTAAACAATACGAGATGGAACCCCTCAGTAAACACTATGAGATGGAACCCCTCAGTAAACACTATGAGATGGAACCCCTCAGTAAAGACTTTGAGATGGAACCCCTCAGTAAAGACTTTGAGATGGAACCCCTCAGTAAACACTACGAGATGGAACCCCTCAGAAACATTACGAGATGGAACCCCTCAGTAAACACTACGAGATGGAACCCCTCAGAAACACTACGAGATGGAACCCCTCAAACACTACGAGATGGAACCGCTCAGTAAGCACTACGAGATGGAACCCCTCAGAAACACTACGAGATGGAACCCCTCAGTAAACACTACGAGATGGAACCCCTCATTAAACACTAAAATATGGAACCCCTCAGTAAACACTACGAGATGGAACCCCTCAGAAACACTACGAGAAGGAACCCCTCAGTAAACACTACCAGATGGTACCCCTCAGTAAACACTACGAGATGGAACCCCTCAGTAAACACTACGAGATGGAACCCCTCAGTAAACACTATGAGATGGAACCCCTCAGTAAACACTACGAGATGAAACCCCTCAGAAACACTACGAGATGGAACCGCTCAGTAAACACTACGAGATGGAACCCCTCAGTAAACACTACGAGATGGAACCCCTCAGTAAAGACTTTGAGATGGAACCCCTCAGTAAAGACATTGAGATGGAACCCCTCAGTAAACACTTTGAGATGGAACCCTCAGTAAAGACTTTGAGATGGAACCCCTCAGTAAACACTACGAGATGAAACCCCTCAAACACTACGAGATAGAACCCCTCAGAAACACTACGAGATGGAACCCCTCAGTAAAGACTTTGAGATGGAACCCCTCAGTAAAGACTACGAGATGGAACCCCTCAGAAACATTACGAGATGGAACCCCTCAGTAAACACTACGAGATGGAACCCCTCAGAAACACTACGAGATGGAACCCCTCAAACACTACGAGATGGAACCGCTCAGTAAGCACTACGAGATGGAACCCCTCAGAAACACTACGAGATGGAACCCCTCATTAAACACTAAAATATGGAACCCCTCAGTAAACATTACGAGATGGAACCCCTCAGTAAACACTACGAGATGGAACCCCTCAGAAACACTACGAGATGGAACCCCTCAAACACTACGAGATGGAACCGCTCAGTAAGCACTACGAGATGGAACCCCTCAGAAACACTACGAGATGGAACCCCTCAGTAAACACTACGAGATGGAACCCCTCAGAAACACTACGAGATGGAACCCCTCAGAAACACTACGAGATGGAACCCCTCAGAAACATTACGAGATGGAACCCCTCAGAAACATTACGAGATGGAACCCCTCAGTAAACACTACGAGATGGAACCCCTCAGTAAACACTATGAGATGGAACCCCTCAGTAAACACTATGAGATGGAACCCCTCAGTAAAGACTTTGAGATGGAACCCCTCAGTAAAGACTTTGAGATGGAACCCCTCAGTAAACACTACGAGATGGAACCCCTCAGAAACATTACGAGATGGAACCCCTCAGTAAACACTACGAGATGGAACCCCTCAGAAACACTACGAGATGGAACCCCTCAAACACTACGAGATGGAACCGCTCAGTAAGCACTACGAGATGGAACCCATCAGAAACACTACGAGATGGAACCCCTCAGTAAACACTACGAGATGGAACCCCTCATTAAACACTAAAATATGGAACCCCTCAGTAAACACTACGAGATGGAACCCCTCAGTAAACACTACGAGATGGAACCCCTCAGTAAACACTACCAGATGGTACCCCTCAGTAAACACTACGAGATGGAACCCCTCAGTAAACACTACGAGATGGAACCCCTCAGTAAACACTATGAGATGGAACCCCTCAGTAAACACTACGAGATGAAACCCCTCAGAAACACTACGAGATGGAACCGCTCAGTAAACACTACGAGATGGAACCCCTCAGTAAACACTACGAGATGGAACCCCTCAGTAAAGACTTTGAGATGGAACCCCTCAGTAAAGACATTGAGATGGAACCCCTCAGTAAACACTACGAGATGGAACCCCTCAGTAAAGACTTTGAGATGGAACCCCTCAGTAAACACTACGAGATGAAACCCCTCAAACACTACGAGATAGAACCCCTCAGAAACACTACGAGATGGAACCCCTCAGTAAAGACTTTGAGATGGAACCCCTCAGTAAAGACTTTGAAATGGAACCCCTCAGTAAACACTACGAGATGGAACCCCTCAGAAACATTACGAGATGGAACCCCTCAGTAAACACTACGAGATGGAACCCCTCAGAAACACTACGAGATGGAACCCCTCAAACACTACGAGATGGAACCGCTCAGTAAGCACTACGAGATGGAACCCCTCAGAAACACTACGAGATGGAACCCCTCATTAAACACTAAAATATGGAACCCCTCAGTAAACACTACGAGATGGAACCCCTCAGAAACACTACGAGAAGGAACCCCTCAGTAAACACTACCAGATGGTACCCCTCAGTAAACACTACGAGATGGAACCCCTCAGTAAACACTACGAGATGGAACCCCTCAGTAAACACTATGAGATGGAACCACTCAGTAAACACTACGAGATGAAATCCCTCTGAAACACTACGAGATGGAACCGCTCTGTAAACACTACGAGATGGAACCCCTCAGTAAAGACTTTGAGATGGAACCCCTCAGTAAAGACATTGAGATGGAACACCTCAGTAAACACTACGAGATGGAACCCCTCAGTAAAGACTTTGAGATGGAACCCCTCAGTAAACACTACGAGATGAAACCCCTCAAACACTACGAGATAGAACCCCTCAGAAACACTACGAGATGGAACCCCTCAGAAACACTACGAGATGGAACCCCTCAGTAAACACTACGAGATGGAACACCTCAGAAACACTACGAGATGGAACCCCTCAGTAAACACTACGAGATAGAACCCCTCAGAAACACTACGAGATGGAACCCCTCAGAAACACTACGAGATGGAACCCCTCAGAAACACTACGAGATGGAACCCCTCAGTAAACACTACGAGATGGAACACCTCAGAAACACTACGAGATGGAACCCCTCAGTAAACACTACGAGATGGAACCCCTCAGAAACACTACGAGATGGAACCCCTCAGAAACACTACGAGATGGAACCCCTCAGTAAACACTACGAGACGGAACCCCTCAGTAAACACTACGAGATGGAACCCCTCAGTAAACACTACGAGATGGAACCCCTCAGTAAACACTATGAGATGGAACCACTCAGTAAACACTACGAGATGAAATCCCTCAGAAACACTACGAGATGAAACCGCTCTGTAAACACTACGAGATGGAACCCCTCAGTAAAGACTTTGAGATGGAACCCCTCAGTAAAGACATTGAGATGGAACACCTCAGTAAACACTACGAGATGGAACCCCTCAGTAAAGACTTTGAGATGGAACCCCTCAGTAAACACTACGAGATGAAACCCCTCAAACACTACGAGATAGAACCCCTCAGAAACACTACGAGATGGAACCCCTCAGAAACACTACGAGATGGAACCCCTCAGTAAACACTACGAGATGGAACACCTCAGAAACACTACGAGATGGAACCCCTCAGTAAACACTACGAGATAGAACCCCTCAGAAACACTACGAGATGGAACCCCTCAGAAACACTACGAGATGGAACCCCTCAGAAACACTACGAGATGGAACCCCTCAGTAAACACTACGAGATGGAACACCTCAGAAACACTACGAGATGGAACCCCTCAGTAAACACTACGAGATGGAACCCCTCAGAAACACTACGAGATGGAACCCCTCAGAAACACTACGAGATGGAACCCCTCAGTAAACACTACGAGACGGAACCCCTCATTAAATACTACGAGATGGAACCCCTCAGAAACACTACGAGATGGAACCCCTCAGTAAACACTACGAGATGGAACCCCTCAGAAACACTACGAGATGGAACCCCTCAGAAACACTACGAGATGGAACCCCTCAGAAACACTACAAGATGGAACCCCTCAGTAAACACTACGAGATGGAACCGCTCAGTAAACACTACGAGATGGAACCCCTCAGTAAACACTACGAGATGGAACCCCTCAGTAAAGACTTTGAGATGGAACCCCTCAGTAAACACTACGAGATGGAACCCCTCAGTAAAGACTTTGAGATGGAACCCCTCAAACACTACGAGATGGAACCCCTCAGTAAACACTACGAGATGGATCCCCTCAGTAAAGACTTTGAGATGGATCCCTTCAGTAAAGACTTTGAGATGGAACCCCTCAGAAACACTACGAGATGGAACACCTCAGTAAACACTATGAGATGGAACCCCTCAGTAAACACTACGAGATGGAACCGCTCAGTAAACACTACGATATGGAACTCCTCAGTAAACACTACGAGATGGAACCCCTCAGTAAAGACTTTGAGATGGAACCCCTCAGAAACACTACGAGATGGAAACCCTCAGTAAACACTACGAGATGGAACTCCTCAGAAACAATACGAGATGGAACCGCTCAGTAAACACTACGAGATGGAACCCCTCAAACACTACAAGATGAAACCCCTCAGAAACACTACGAGATGGAACCCCTCAGAAACACTACGAGATGGAACCCCTCAGTAAACACTACGAGATGGATCCCCTCAGTAAAGACTTTGAGATGGATCCCCTCAGTAAAGACTTTGAGATGGAACCCCTCAGAAACACTACGAGATGGAACACCTCAGTAAACACTACGAGATGGAACCCCTCAGTAAACACTACGAGATGGAACCGCTCAGTAAACACTACGAGATGGAACTCCTCAGTAAACACTACGAGATGGAACCCCTCAGTAAAGACTTTGAGATGGAACCCCTCAGTAAAGACTTTGAGATGGAACCCCTCAGAAACACTACGAGATGGAACACCTCAGTAAACACTACGAGATGGATCCCCTCAGTAAAGACTTTGAGATGGAACCCCTCAGAAACACTACGAGATGGAACCCCTCAGAAACACTACGAGATGGAACCCCTCAGTAAACACTACGAGATGGAACCCCTCAGTAAAGACTTTGAGATGGAACCCCTCAGTAAACACTACGAGATGGAACCCCTCAGTAAACACTACGAGATGGATCCCCTCAGTAAAGACTTTGAGATGGATCCCCTCAGTAAAGACTTTGAGATGGAACCCCTCAGAAACACTACGAGATGGAACACCTCAGTAAACACTATGAGATGGAACCCCTCAGTAAACACTACGAGATGGAACTCCTCAGTAAACACTACGAGATGGAACCCCTCAGTAAACACTACAAGATGGAACCCCTCAGTAAACACTACGAGATGAAACCCCTCAGAAACACTACGAGATGGAACCCCTCAGAAACACTACGAGATGGAACCCCTCAGTAAACACTACGAGATGAAACCCCTCATTAAATACCACGAGATGGAACCCCTCAGTAAACACTACGAGATGGAACCCCTCAGAAACACTACGAGATGGAACCCCTCAGAAACACTACGAGATGGAACCCCTCAGAAACACTACGAGATGGAACCCCTCAGTAAACACTACGAGATGGAACCGCTTAGTAAACACTACGAGATGGAACCCCTCAGTAAACACTACGAGATGGAACCCCTCAGTAAACACTACGAGATGGATCCCCTCAGTAAAGACTTTGAGATGGAACCCCTCAGAAACACTACGAGATGGAACCCCTCAGTAAACACTACGAGATGGAACCCCTCAGTAAACACTACGAGATGGAACCGCTCAGTAAACACTACGAGATGGAACCGCTCAGTAAACACTACGAGATGGAACCCCTCAGAAACACTACGAGATGGAACCCCTCAGTAAACACTACGAGATGGAACCCCTCAGTAAACACTACGAGATGGAACCGCTCAGTAAACACTACGAGATGGAACCCCTCAGTAAAGACTTTGAGATGGAACCCCTCAGAAACACTACGAGATGGAACCCCTCAGTAAACACTACGAGATGGAACCACTCAGAAACAATACGAGATGGAACCGCTCAGAAACACTACGAGATGGAACTCCTCAGTAAACACACATCTTGGAGCGTGCATAGTTTTTCCAATAAGTTTTATTTTGTAATTGGAGTATCCACAGGATTCTGATAGTCTTTGACTGCTGATTCAAGGATTTGTCATTTTTCTTGATATATAGTAGCTCTGTGCTCTTTGTTATATTCCTGTAGAGGTTTGCAAAGTGATTTCTCCACATATCCCCATTTTGGATAGCCAATTCCTACTGATGAGGTTTGTTTAATTTATTCCAATTCTCGCAGAAGTGGTTTGATTCTATGGATTCCTCAATTCCATCCAGCTGATTTCTAATGTGCTGTTCCTTTTTTGTTCTTAGGGTGTGTTTGTATTGCTTCAGGGTTTCCCCATATTGAAAGCATATATTTTTGGTTCTCTGTGTTTTTGTGTAGATATATTTCTCAGACTTTCTTCGATTTTTGAAATCATTATCAAGCCATTTTTAATTAGCTATTATTTTTGGTTTGCGCTTGTTTTTTTTAGATTAGCCAAGGAGGCTAATTTGTCAAATATAAAGTTTATGTTCCAAATGGCCAAATTTACACCTTCATTGCTGTAGGAGAATATTAACTTTCTTCAGGATCGGTGTCCCTTCCACGGGACAGTTGAGCTAACGTAGGCTAATGCGATTGGCATGAGGTTGTAAGTAACAAGAACATTTTCCAGGACATAGACATATCTGATTTTGGCAGAAAGCTTAAATTCATGTTAGTCTAACTGCACGGTCCAATTTACAGTAGCTGTTACAAGGAAAGAATACCATGCTATTGTTTGAGGAGAGTGCCCAACTTTGAACATGAAAGTTATTAATAAACAAAGTAGGCACATTTGGCCAGACTTGATATACCATTTTGAATACAAATGCAATGGTTCATTGGATCAGTCTAAACCGTTGCACATAGACAGCTTCCATCTAGTCGCCAACATCTAAATTGCACCTGGGCTAGAATAATACATTATGGCCTTTCTCTTGCATTTCAAAGATGATGGTACAAAAAAATACAAAATAAGGATTGTTCTTTTCTTTGTATTATCTTTTACCAGATGTATTGTGTTATATTCTCCTACATTCCTTTCACATTTCCTCAAACGTAAAAGTATTTCCTTTTAAGTGGTACCAAGAATATGCATATCCTTGCTTCAAGTCCTGAGCTACAGGCAGTTAGACTTGGGTATGTCATTTTAGGCAAACATTTATAAAAAAAAAGGCAGATCCTTAATTAAGGCAAAAAGTTGCCCTGGAAAGATAGTGTTTTTTGGGTACTAGTTGCTTTTTGGTAGATTTCGGTACAAACGCACTCCATCTATAGGCCTGTTTAGTACCATGTAATTTATTATGCCGTGATGCTTCATGGTTGGGTTCCACTCTTCTCAGATACACTGTGATTTTACTGTGGTCTGAGAGAGGTGTTAGTTGGCTGACTGTGAAGGCTCTGGGAGACTCTGGGTTTTGGTCGGTGAGGAAGTAGTCTACAGTGCTGCTGCCAAGGGATGAGCTGTAGGTGTACCTACCAAAAGAGTCCCCTCTCAGCCTACCATTGACTATGTGCAGACCCAGTGTTCGACAGAGCTGCAGGAGCTATGCTTCATTTTTGTTTTTCACTTTGTCGTAGTTGTTTCTGGGGGGGGGGGTGCATCCTGGTAGGTGTTTATCCCCATGACTGTTAATAGTGTCTAGTTCTTCTGCTGTTCTAGAATTCAGGTCTCCACAGACCAGTATGTTGCCTTGAGCCTGAAAGTGACTAATTTCCCCCTCTAGAATGGAGAAACTCTTCATTGATGTAGGTTGACTCTGAGGGGGGAGTGTGTGGCACAGAGGAAGACGTTTTAATCTGTTAAGATAGCCTCCTAGCTGATTTTTAACCAGATAAAGAATTGTCCTGTTTTGATTCATTTGATTAAATGAGTTAGTTCAGATTTGTACCGTATTAGCCTTCCCCCTGAGTCTCTGCTCTGTGTGATTCCTTTTCATTTGCTGGATGGAACAATTCTCTCCCTATAAGCTAGTGGACAGCGAGTGGAAACATCACCTCTGCACCATGTTTCCTGTAGTACTACAATATCAACATCATCAATTTCTTTCAGGATGTCTGGGTTTCTGGTCTGGACTGTGGCTCCTCCAAGTGTGGGTCTGCGGTGGGGGGAGGGGGGAGGGAGGCCTCGTCTGGGTGGGTCTGAAGCTGGGCTGGGGTGGTCTGTGCTGCACTGGCTGTGGTGAGCATTGAGGTTGGTGGTGCTGTAGTCGTGGCTGGGGGTTCCAGGGTGTTGGTCCGGAGTGTTGTCTCGGTGATCTCGGAGGGGTGGATATTGCTCCGCTGTTCCTGGGTGGAGATGTCGGGCTGCGGTTTAGAGCAACATCCTTGAGAGTCTTGGCAAGGATGGGGACTGTCTCCCTGTACAGGTGAACATGGTCATAGAGACAGTCCAGATGGTTGGCCAGGTGTATATTGGGTTGTAGGGAACAGTCCCAGGAGAGGCTGGCATTTAGTCTTTGGATTGTGGCAGGGTGGAAGTCATTCCTCTGTAGAAGGGTTGACACCACGATCCGTGAGTTGGGGAAGATTGCGGAGGCCTTCTCAGTCACTCCCCATAGTGAAGTGGCCACCTTCTCCTGCTGAGCACGCAGGTTGTTGATTCAGGTGTGTATGATTATGTGGCTTGGCGACCAGAGCTGGGCTTTATCAAGCAGCTCCATGGCACTCTGCATTGTTGGGCACCACACCGTTCTCCTTTTGTGTCTAGGGAAAAGTTTATTCTCCTGAACAAACTTCCCATTTGAGTCCATCAACAGGATGATGTCAGCCAGTGTTTCTTCTGGACTGGAGGGGGGGTGGTGGGTGTTGGAGCTGGGGTGTAGCAGGTCTGTGCCGGTGACACTGTCAATGGGAGGGTGTTCTGTGGTTTGGGGAGGAAGGGTGCAACAGGCAGGGCTGGGGAGGTCTGGCTAGTTGAGCTGGGCTCCTCTGCTGTGCGAGGACAGGGCTGGGGAAGCCTGGCTGGTTGAGCTGGGCTCCTCTGCTGTATGAGGGCAGGTCATAGAGTGGTGTTCTAGCTGCTCCTCTGTTCTCTTTCTCTCCTGAAGCTCCTCTCTTAGTGTGGTCAGATCGTTATTACTGCTCTGCCTGTCTTTTTGGAGCTCTCTCACCTCCTTTGGTAGATCAGCCAGCTCTCTCTTGAGTCCGGCTCTCTCTAGCTGAACCTCATATCAGCTGTGTAGCAAGGCTGCTGTCCTGCTCTGTCCGCACCTTGTTTAGGAGCTGCTCTCAGGTGTGGATGTCTGGTGGCTGTTTACACCTTGTTTAGGATCTCCTCTAAGGTGTGGATGTCTGGTGGTTGTTTACACATTGGTTAGGAGCTCCTCTAAGGTGTAGATGTCTGGTTGCTGTTAAGGCCTTGGTTAGGAGCTCATATAAGGTGTGGATGTCTGGTGGCTGTTAACACCTTGGTTAGTAGCTCCTCTAAGGTGTGGCTGTCTGGTTGTTGTTTGCTTACGCTCTTCCTGAGCAGGACCATCTCCCCCTCCAGTTTGGTGGACTCATCCCTGATGGCAGCCATGGTGGTGAGGAGGACCATCTCCCACTCCAGTTTGGTGAACTCATCCCTCATGGCAGCCATGATGGTGAGGAGGACCATCTTCCCCTCCAGCTTGGTGAACTCATCCCTTATGGCAGTGATGGTGGTGAGGAGGGTCTGAGCCTGTTCTGCACTGAGGGGGTCGCTCTCCTCCTGGGGCGTGTCCTCCACTATGGTGGGAAGAGAGGTGCTGGGTGTGCCTTTTTGTGTGGGGATAGTGGGGGTGAGGGTGGTAATGGTGGAGTTTGTCTTGTGGGAGGGCATGTCACTGATGGTGTCCTCTCTCTCTCTCTCCTTAATGGTCTGAAAGTCTGTTTCAAACAGCCTAAGATGACCTGGCACCATGACAGTCCCAGTCTTGTAAAGGTTGATTGTTATCATGGTGCTGTCAGGGTCGTCTGTCTCTTTGACTTTCAGCATCCACCCATTACAGATTCCCTCTTTCTTTTTGGATGGGTATTGAGAGCAGACTGCTGAACGCCACGCATTTGGCTGGTCAGTGAGAAAGATGAGTTTACTCACACCGCCGTTTTTGTAGAGGTCTGTGAAAAGGGTTTCTGGCTTCCCCTTCAGTAGTTTCTTTAAAAGCTTTCCTCGTTGTGTCCTTTTTGGCCTCTGGAGGTTAGAGAATGGATTCAGTGTTGAGGGGGAGTGGGGACATGGTGCTTGTGGGCTCTGCTACAATTGCTGCTGCTGGTCTGTTCTGCTGCCCCGTTGCCATGGCAACCAGTTTGTTTGTCTGCTGCTGTTGCTAGATAGTGCTAATTTAGTTCAAAAACCAGCAATGAGTGACAAATCTTTACCCAAAACAAAACTGAAAAAAGATATGTTTAAAGTTAGTCCATGGTTCTTTTTGGTTTACTCACTCAGTTTGGTCGTTTGATGGAGTTGTATACTCCCATTGCTAGGTTTGTTCTAGTGTAACCGATGTGAAATGGATAGCTAGTTAGCGGGGTTCGCTGCTAATAGTGTTTCAATCGGTGATGTCACTCACTCTGAGACCTTGAAGTAGTTGTTCCCCTTGCACTACAAGGGCCGCGGCTATTTTGGAGCGATGGGTAACGATGCTGCAAGGGTGGCTATTGTCTATGTGTGCAGAGGGTCCCTGGTTCGAGCCCAGGTAGGGGCAAAGAGAGGAACAGAAGCTATACTGTTACATTGGTGCCGTGACCCGGATCACTGGTTGCTGTGGAAAAGGAGGAGGTTGAAATGCAGAGCTTCAGGGGAGTGTAACCAATGTGAAATGGCTAGCTGGTTAGTGGACGGAAGATATACTGTTACACTAGCAAAACATTTTCTGGCTAGCTTGTTAGTCTGCTGGCTAGGTTTTTCGTTGTGTTGCTAGCTAGCTGGAGTCAAAACGTCTTAACTTGAGGCGCAAAGTTACTTTTTTTCTATTCTGATTGACTGGTTGTTAATCACTTCTTGTCTGGAATTCATTTTAGATTCTAGTGTTTTTTTCATTCTAAAAACAAACAAAAATATATATCAGGAGCTAATGTTGAGCATCTCTCTCTCTCTCCACCTCAAGTCTATCCATCTCTCTCTTTCTCTCTCTGTCCACCTCACGTCTCTCTTTCCTCTCTGTCCACCTCACGTCTCTCCATCACTCTCTCCCTCTCTCTCTCTGTCCACCTCACGTCTCTCCATCACTCTCTCTCTCTCTGTCCACCTCACATCTCTCCATCATTCTCTCTCTCTGTCCACCTCAAGTTTATCCATCTCTCTCTTTCTCTCTCTGTCCACCTCACGTCTCTCTCTTTCCTCTCTGTCCACCTCACGTCTCTCCATCACTCTCTCTCTCTGTCCACCTCACGTCTCTCCTTCACTCTCTCTCTCTCTGTCCACCTCACTTCTCTCCATCTCTTTCTCTCTCTGTCCACCTCACGTCTCTCTCTTTCCTCTTTGTCCACCTCATGTCTCTCCATCTCTCCCTCTCGCTCTGTCTGTCTCTCTCTCTGTTCAACTCATATTTCTCCATTGTAAGGGTGAGAGCGAGAGAGAACGAGAGAGAGCGATGGAGAGAGAGAGCGATGGAGAGAGAGAGAGATGGAGACGGCCATGTGGTAAATTGCAGTAAGGTGGATTTATATAATTCTGAAGGTCTGCATTTATCTACTTTAAATGCCTCTCTACAGATGAGACAGATGATAGCACCTCCAGCCATGTGGGAAATTAAATAGATTACTTCCTTAGCTCCACACTAACAGATGGTATAGGGACTTCACGTTGTGTTTACGTTGTTGTTCTAATCTGTGCTGCGGCCTAGGAAGATGGAATTAAGAATTTAAAACGGTTTTAAACATACTCCCCACCCCACATGTTAAAGGGATAATGCACCCACTGGTAAAGGTATTAAAGAAATTCTAAAAGCAATCCAAACATAAATGAAGTAGACAGATCCGACCTGGATTTTTAGTCCGTAGACTATATTAGCATTAGAGTCATTTAGCAGACACTCTTATCTAGAGCGACATACAGTTAGTGCGTTCATGTTAAGACAGCTAGGTGGGTCAACCACATATCACAGTCATAGAAAGTACATTTTTCCACAATAACGTAGCAATCAATAGAGTCAGAGCTAGAGAGGGTGGGGGGGGGGGTCTCAAGGTAACCAACCATCAAACTCCCTTTAAAGACTCCTCTGCTTCAGTGTATTCCCCCAGTTCAGGTGCTGCAGTGTACATCAGTGAGCAGAGAGAGAGAGAGAGCCCCGATACCGTTATCTCACTCTCTATTAGTGTCTGTTATTCCATCCAGCCTGCACGTCATCAGGTAGATGTTGAATGAAAGCTTCCACAACGGCTCTTTAACGCTATAGCTCAGTGACCATTCAGAATGTGGTTAACCACGGGCTCAATATGACTGATGACTGCTACTGACAGAAATATAACTGTGGTGACGAAGACGAACAGTTGAGTGTGGTATGACTGATGACTGCTACTGACAGCAATATTAGACTCAAGGGTAACGGGTAGTGAAATCACACACACAAACACAAAACCATTTACTGGAACAATAGAGATTCAGAGAGGAATAAACCATTACAGAAACATCAAGAGAGGAATGAACCATTACAGGAACATAAGGAGAGGAATGAACCATTACAGGAACATAAGAAGAGGAATGAACCATTACAGGAACATAAAGAGAGGAATGAACCATTACAGGAACATAAAGAGAGGAATAAACCATTACAGGAACATAAGGAGAGGATTAAACCATTACAGGAACATAAGAAGAGGAATGAACCATTACAGGAATATAAAGAGAGGAATAAACCATTACAGGAATATAAAGAGAGGAATGAACCATTACAGGAACATAAGGAGAGGAATGAACCATTACAGGAACATAAGAAGAGGAATGAACCATTACAGGAACATAAAGAGAGGAATAAACCATTACAGGAATATAAAGAGAGGAATAAACCATTACAGGAACATAAAGAGAGGAATAAACCATTACAGGAACATAAGGAGAGGAATAAACCATTACAGGAATATAAGGAGAGGAATAAACCATTACAGGAACATAAGGAGAGGAATAAACCAATACAGGAATATAAGGAGAGGAATAAACCATTACAGGAACATAAGGAGAGGAATAAACCATTACAGGAACATAAGAAGAGGAATGAACCATTACAGGAACAGAAGGAGAGGAATAAACCATTACAGGAACATAAGAAGAGGAATGAACCATTACAGGAACATAAGGAGAGGAATAAACCATTACAGGAACATAAGAAGAGGAATGAACCATTACAGGAACATAAAGAGAGGAATAAACCATTACAGGAACATAAGAAGAGGAATGAACCATTACAGGAACATAAAGAGAGGAATAAACCATTACAGGAACATAAGAAGAGGAATGAACCATTACAGGAACATAAAGAGAGGAATAAACCATTACAGGAACATAAGAAGAGGAATGAACCATTACAGGAACATAAAGAGAGGAATAAACCATTACAGGAATATAAAGAGAGGAATAAACCATTACAGGAACATAAAGATAGGAATAAACCATTACAGGAACATAAGGAGAGGAATGAACCATTACAGGAACATAAGAAGAGGAATGAACCATTACAGGAACATAAAGAGAGGAATGAACCATTACAGGAACATAAAGATAGGAATAAACCATTACAGGAATATAAAGAGAGGAATAAACCATTACAGGAACATAAAGAGAGGAATAAACCATTACAGGAACATAAAGAGAGGAATAAACCATTACAGGAACATAAAGAGAGGAATAAACCTTTACAGGAATATAAAGAGAGGAATATCGAATGGAAACAATGAGAAATGTATGCTTTCCATGCTTCTCTAATAGTATATAGCCCGGCATTGATATCATTAGGGTAAACTGGCCAGTGTATATGTGCATTGGTTTCTCCAGACAGAGAGAACAGGATTTACAATTCCTCAGAACTGTTAAGGTTTTCTTCCGTCGAAGGAGAGGCAGACCAAAATGCAGCGCGGTTATCTTCATACATCTTTAATAAAGATAATGACGATACAATACAAAACGTAAAAAACCTAAACAGACTTATCTGGTGCAAACAAACACAGAGACAGGAACAATCACGCCTCCAACTCAATCATCAAGTTTGCGGACGACACAACAGTGGTAGGCTTGATTACCAACAACGACGAGACGGCCTACAGGGAGGAGGTGAGGGCCCTCGGAGTGTGGTGTCAGGAAAATAACCTCACACTCAACGTCAACAAAACTAAGGAGATGATTGTGTACTTCAGGAAACAGCAGAGGGAACACCCCCCTATCCACATCGATGGAACAGTAGTGGAGAGGGTAGTAAGTTTTAAGTCCCTCGTCGTACACATCACAGACAAACTGAATTGGTCTACTCACACAGACAGCATCGTGAAGAAGGCGCAGCAGCACCTCTTCAACGTCAGGAGGCTGAAGAAATTCGGCTTGTCACCAAAAGCACTCACAAACTTCTACAGATGCACAATCGAGAGCATCCTGGCGGGCTGTATCACCGCCTGGTACGGCAACTGCTCCGCCCACAACCGTAAGGCTCTCCAGAGGGTAGTGAGGTCTGCACAACGCATCACCCGGGGCAAACTACCTGCCCTCCAGGACACCTACACCACCCGATGTTACAGGAAGGCCATAAAGATCATCAAGGACAACAACCACCCGAGCCACTGCCTGTTCACCCCCTGCTATCATCCAGAAGGCGAGGTCAGTACAGGTGCATCAAAGCTGGGACCGAGAGACTGAAAAACAGCTTCTGTCTAAAGGCCATCAGACTGTTAAACAGCCACCACTAACATTGAGTGGCTGCTGCCAACACACTGACACTGACTCAACTCCAGCCACTTTAATAATGGGAAATGATGTAAAATATATCACTAGCCACTTCAAACAATGCTACCTAATATAATGTTACATACCCTACATTATTCATCTCATATGCATACGTATATACTGTACTCTATATCATCAACTGCATCCTTATGTAATACATGTATCACTAGCCACTTTAACTATGCCACTTTGTTTACATACTCATCTCATATGTATATACTGTACTCGATACCATCTACTGTATCTTGCCTATGCTGCTCTGTACCATCACTCATTCATATATCTTTATGTACATATTCTTTATCCCCTTACACTGTGTATAAGACAGTAGTTTTGGAATTGTTAGTTAGATTACTTGTTGGTTATTACTGTATTGTCGGAACTAGAAGCACAAGCATTTCGCTACACTCGCATTAACATCTGCTAACCATGTGTATGTGACAAATAAAATTTGATTTGATTTGATTTGAATCGCCCACGAAATACACACCCTGGCCTGACCAAAATAATAAAGAAAACACAAAATATTAAGACCAGGGCGTGACAAGAAGAGAGGAAATTATAGTTCCTATGTGAATTTAATAAAAATAACAATAGTGAACATTAAAGTTGTCCTTTTTTAGGTAAAACTATACTAATTATATTCACATCACCAAATTATTGATTAAAACACTGTTTTGCATTGAAGGCCTACAGTAGCCTCAGCAGCACTGTACATTGTACTGAGTGATTGTAGTGGGTTTACTAACACGTTCTAGTATCTATGTTGACTATGATTGTGACAACGACGTAGGCTGTGTGTAGCGGTTTGTGGTTATGATAGGAAGGATTGCCTTGGAAAGTTTTTTTCACCTGATCGCAGTCAGCTGATGTGTTGTGCACTGAGGTCCACAAGCGATGTAAGGGGTGTGTGTTGGTGGCAGGGAAGTCAGGTGCAGGAGAACAAACTTAGTATAAACAGAGTTGTTTAATAAATGCTGACAAAACTCCCAAATAACCAAAATGTCCAAAATTACAAAGTGGGTACAAAACCTGTCGCACACCAACACTAAATAGCCCATCACATACAATCAAAACAATCTCCAACAAGGACATGAGGGGAAACAGAGGGTTAAATACACAACATGTAATTGATGGGATTGGAACCAGGTGTGAAGGAAGACAAGACAAAACCAATGAAAAATGAAAAATGGATCAGTGATGGCTAGAAGATCGGTGACGTCGAAGTTATTACAGTATGTTCTGTACTGTATTTACAACAAGCAAAGTGATCATGCTGTTATTTAGAGTGTGCAAGGTGGTATTGAATGTGTCACTGTCTGTCACCTTGATTA
Source organism: Oncorhynchus nerka (assembly GCF_034236695.1). NCBI lineage: Eukaryota > Metazoa > Chordata > Actinopteri > Salmoniformes > Salmonidae > Oncorhynchus > Oncorhynchus nerka. The sequence goes on along the minus strand of NC_088408.1, from coordinate 12,801,705 downwards.
CTCAAACCTGTGCACTTACATTGTGCATTCACATTCATAGGCTAGGTTGTAGCAACCTTATGATGGGTACAGGGAACATTTGAGAGTCATCCAGTAGCCTAAACCAATCCAATATGATGTAATAGAAATAAGGCCTTGCTCAAAAATATCCTCCCTCATCCGACCGCCACTGGAGAAAAGAGAGAAAGAGAGAGAGACGAGAAGAAAAAGGAGGGAGAGAGAGAGAATAAAGCCCCTTGAATTGAGAGAGAGAGAGAGAGAGAGAGAGAGAGAGAGAGAGAGAGAGAGAGAGAGAGAGAGAGAGACAGAGAGAGAGAGAGAGCGAGAGCGAGAAGATAATAGGAGAGAGAGAGAGAGAGAGAGAGAGAGAGAGAGAGAGAGAGAGAGAAGATAATAAAAAGGACTTTGACTTTTGGTCTTTCTTTATTGAAACATTCTCAATTCATTTAAAACTCACCCCCCCACTCCTAAAATAAAAAAATTAAAATATATCCTGTACAAATCACCATACACAAAAAAACTCTCCTACAACCGTATATCCAAAACATCTTCCCCAGCAATACAGACAGCCCCCCCAACACACCATATCTCCTCAAACATCTCCACACATTTGATCATTTTATAGAACTCAAACTCAACCCTAAGGCGCGCAGAGACCATCCCATTAAACAGTAGTAAAGGGTCTGTTATCCCCCCACCTTTGACCCTGTTCCTCCTTGTTAGCCAAATAGCTAACTTTGCCTGAGCAAACAGAAAATTCAACAAAACACATTTTTCTTTCTCCTTACTCGAATACCTGTATCCCATTATAAACATCCCAACAGCAAAAACCACCCCCAACCTGTCACACAGACATTCCAACAGAGACATTAATGGCATTAACCTGGTGCACACAGAAAACACATGAATTACAGTTTCTTTCATTTGACAGAAAGGACACCCCTGCCCAATTCCCGGATCAACCCGTGCCAACCAGCTGTTAGTGGCCAGGGCTCCATGAAGAACCCTCCACTGGAGGTCCCCTGACCTCTTTGGTACTGGGGGTTTGTAGAGCGCCCTCCATCTAAAACCCACCATACTCTCCGCCCCACATACCCCCTGCCACTGATGTGCCTTCACTCCTGTTAGGCTTCTAATGCTCCTAACCTTAACACAGAGGTTGTAGAGGGCTTTACCTCCCACCCCTCAAACTCCCCCAGGCTCGGAGTGTTAAAATCTAACAAGTCCTCCAGACCCCTTGCCAGTCTCCAGTCTCTGCCGTCACCTGCAGTGGCGGGAACATTGGTGGCCCCTGTCCCTTTGGCCTCTCAAACACCCCCTTACCGGCTCAGACAGTGCCTCCTGGACCTCCTCCAGGAATCTCTCCAGCAGCCTAAGAGACGTTATTCCTGTTTGTTGCGCCAAGACCTCCGGGTTTTCCACCCCTCCTCTCCCAGCAGTCTCAGGTCACCCAGCCTTTGTAAACCCCCTGCCATCAGTTGCCTCTGCAGGTTGGCCGACTGAACCGATCTCAAAGGGATGGCTGGGTTGTGGAAGATAGGCTCCTCCCACACCCACTGCCCAGGCTCCACACCCCCTTCTCGTGTGGGTCTTAGCAGCTGCCAGGCCCTCAGCACCGCAGAGTAAAACTCTGAGAGACCTGCTGTACTCAGCCTCTCCAGCTTCATGAGGAACAGCTGCCGGTCCAACCCTAATCCGCCAGCTCTCCTCAGCAGCGCATGCTGGTTCCCTCCAGCCAACATCAGTGTGGTACAGCAGTCTCTGCACCGCCTTTAGTCGGAAAGCAGCCATCCTGCTCTCCAGTTCCACCAGGCCCTGTCCTCCTTCGTGGACGGTCATGTACAAAACTGCTGCCTTCAGCCAGTGATGTCCCGACCAAAAGAAGTCCACCAGCTTGCGTTGCAGGTCTGCAAGCAGACCGGCGGGGGTTGAGGACAGCCAGTTTATGCCACAAGGAAGATGCCACCAGGTTGTTGATTATCAGCACCCTCCCTCTATATGACACTTGGGACAGGAGCCACCTCCACCTGGCCAGTCTTGACACCACTGCCTGTGACAGCCCCTCCCAGTTCTTGCTGACCCACCTCTCCGAGCCCAGGTACACCCCCAACACTTTAAGCCCTTCACAACCCCACTGCAAACCCCTGGAAGCAGAGGAGGAGCCCTATCCCCCATGCCCCACATAACAGAGCTTTGCTCTTTCCCCAGTTTACCTTAGCTGATGAAGCTCCCTCGTACACCTTCAGACTGGTCTCTAGTTCCTGCATATCTTGCCCATCCCTGACCATCACAGAAACATCATCTGCATATGCTGAGACTGCTATTCCTGTCACCACATCCATGCCTGTCCAGCACACTCCCCGCAGTCTCCTGCGTAGCAGTCCCAAAAAAAAAAGGCTCAATGGCTAGTGTGTACAGCTGCCCAGATAGAGGGCATCCTTGTCTAATCCCCGTCTCACCCAGACTGGCCTACTGAGCCCCCTCCCACCTTAACCATACATGACGCCCCAGCATACAACAGCTTCACACAGGTCACAAAACTCTTCCCAAACCCAAACACAGACATCACATTAAACAGATACTCATGATCCACTCTATCAAAAGCCTTCTCTTGATCTAAAGAGACCAGTCCAAAGTTCACATTAGAACCTCTCGACAAGTCCAACATGTCCCTAATCAAGAACAAGTTGTCCGTGATTGAGCGTCCCGGTACACAATATGTCTGGTCCTTGTGTATTATAGAGTTCAGATGGGACTTCAGTCTGTTAGAGAGGACCTTGGCAAAAATCTTGTAGTCCGCACAGAGTAATGCCACAGGCCTCCAGTTCTTAAGTTCACACAAGTCCCCTTTTTTGGGCAGGAGAGTCAGAGCCGCCCGACGGCAGCTCATCGGCAACTCTCCTACCCCGACGCATTCACGCAACACGCAAAAGAAAATCCTGTCCAATTGTTCCCCAGAATTTTTTGTAAAATTCCACTGGAAGTCCATCGACCCCGGGTGCACGACCGGGGGACATCTGGGTTACTGCCTCTGCCAGTTCATGTGACAACAGAGGAATGTCCATTTCATCCCTCTGTGCCCGAGAGAGCTTAGGAGTCCTTCGAACAAGACCTGAGCACACATAGGATCACACATTTCTGCCCTATACAATTCAGTATAAAACTCCACAGTCCGCTCCCGCATCTCCCCCACCACAGAGGTCACCCGCCCATCAGACAGCCGTAGACAATGCATACCCTTGGCTTCACTGCTCTGTCTTTCCAAACCAAAGAAGAAGGAGCTGGGAGCATCCATCTCCTTGAGCATGGAGAACCTAGCTCTTACAAGTGCTCCCTTTGCTTTAACCTGGAAAAAACTGCCCAGGTCCCTACGTAGTCGGCTAAGTTAGCCTGGAGGCCTACATTGCCTTGCCCCACCATCTCTACCTCCATCTCACTAATAAACCGCTCTAGTTCCCCAATACTCTCCTAGCCTCTGAGGATGAGAGAGCTGTGTACTGTTGACAGAAAAGCCGAATTTGCACTTTCCCCACATCCCACCATTGACTCAGAGACTCATACTCCTCTCTTCGCTGCCCCCATCTTTCCCAAAAAGTCTGGAAACCTGAGCAAAAGGTGGCATCTTGTAAGAGCTTTACATTGAACTTCCAATAAGATGCCTGCCGGGGCCCTGGTGAAATAGACAGCCGAGCCATGGTTATGTGGTGATCCGAAAACCCCACTGGGAGAATGGTAGCACCCAGCAGCCTATTGCTTTGATTCCTGGACATGTAAAAACGATCAAGTCGAGCTGCACTCACCCTAGCCCCAAAAACCTTCACCCACGTATACTGTCTTGTGTTTGGATGTTTAGTTCTCCAAACATCCACTAGGTCAAACTGATTAAAGATGTCCCTTAACACTCCCACTGACACTGAATGAGGCTCTTCCCCATTTCTGTCTTTTGTAAAATCCATTGTACAGTTCCAGTCACCTCCGATCACCAGCGTCTCCTCAGGCGCTACTTGTGAGAGTTCCTGTCTAAGACTCCCAAATAGAGCCCCTCTTTCTCTCCCTGTGTTAGGCGCATACACATTTATAAAGACAAAAACCATGTTGTTAATTTCTGCTTTAACAACAAGCAACCTACCCCTACACACCTCCTTTGAGGAGCAAATTTTACAGCCAGACCCGGTGCAAAAGGACTGCCACCCCTGCACTAAGATTTGTCCCATGGCTCAACACACTTGCCCCTTTCCACCAGAGCCCCCAATCAACTTCATTCACCACATCACTATCGTCTCCTGCAGAAACAACACCTGTACTTTTTTTGTTTTACATATTCACCCAACACACTCCTCTTTCCCGCATCTCTGGCGCCATTTATATTGAGCGAGCCTACCCGAAGAGTCTCCATAAGAAGTGGGAGAAAAGCCAGCAGAGAAATAGACCAATAGCAAAGCTCAAAAAGCCCCAGTGTCAGTAAGAAATTAAACATTTAAACAGTGTCTGAAGGTAACCCTTTACGCACTATTGTGACCCACTTCCTCAACCTAAACCGTTTCCTGGGTGAGAGGGCACCATGCCCCTCATTTCTCATAGCATGTTGTACTGATCTTACAAACTTTCTAGGATCAGGAAAAAAGTCTCAAGATTAACTTTTTTCCCCTTAGTCTCATTCAGGAACCTTGTCAGTTCTCTCAACGTGTACTTAGACCCCTCTGGTTGACTGGCTGTCAGCTCCGGGCCAATTGAAGAGGAGTCTGAAAAAATAACTCCTCATCCTCTTCCTCAGACTCACTTTCCTCCTCTTCTCTATCTCCCACCCTGACCACCTGCCCTTTCTCTCTGTTTAGGGCCTCACCCACAGCAACAGGCAACATTTCCATGGTACCTTTATCCACATCCTTTTTCCTTTTCCTCTTGACACCCTCCTCCTCCCCCTAATCTCTTACACTTCCCCACTATACTCTCCTCATCCACTAGAATAACCTGACTAGACGCAGTATCATCTGCACCACCCTCTATAGCATGACTAGGGCCAGCCTCAGCTACACCACCCTCCATAGCATGACTAGGGCCAGCCTCAGCTACACCACCCTCCATAGCATGACTAGGCCCAGCATCATCTGCACCACCCTCCATAGCATGTCTAGGCCCAGCCTCAGCTACCCCACCATCTCTAGCCTGACTAGCCCCAGCCTCATCTACACCACCATCTCTAGCCTGACTAGACCCAGCCTCATCTACACCACCATCTCTAGACTGACTAGGCCCAGCCTCTGCTGTCTGCATCTCCTTACCCCCTGCATTTTGACCTCGATTTCCCCACTTGCACCCTCACTCCGTCTATGGCCTTTATGTGGGCACGCAAAGCTCTTGTGCCCCAAATCCCCACATTCAAAACACCGTAGACTATCTGTGCTGGCAAAACCTGCATAGAGCCCCTCCCCATGCCTCACTTTGAAATGCACATTTAGCTGTTGCTCATTATTGTTCAGAAACATAAACACTTGCCTCCTGAACGAAACAACGTGCTTAACGGCATCTGCCTGAAAACCTGCTGACAGTACACGGAAACCGCTAGCAAACTTACCAAAACGACTCAGCTCTTTCCTAATTTGATCGTCCGTAATAAACGGAGGCAAATTTGCCACTACAACTCTTGTTGAAGGGGTAGAGAGAGGTGAAATTGACACCAACACATCTCTTACAAATATTCCGCTAGCAATTAGCCTACCGACCAAATTTGCCCTTTTCATGAACACAACCACAGCTTTGTTCATTCTAGAAGCAGAATGTATAAACTCAGCTCCTACCTGTTCACCGACCGCGAGCAGAACCTCCTCCACCTTAACTCCGTTCTCAGGAACACACCTGAATCCATGCTGTATCGACAGCGTCTCGTCCGCGCTAGGCTGAGAAGCCATTGCGCACACTACACCTTCCACCCCCCCGGAAAGTTACTCTGTCCTCTTCCACCCTAACTTTGAAAAAAAAAAAAACTTTGGATACCGCTAAAAACAAATATTGCATTAACCCTCCACCATAGAAAATAACATGTAAAGAAAAGA